>NW_010972775.1:2745328-2778365 GCF_000737465.1 Haliaeetus leucocephalus
GACGGACGGACGTGTGCCCCGGGGCCCTGCCGTCCTCCAGCCCCTCTTGGCGCCCATCCTGCCGCTTCCACCGCCCTGCTCTGCCCGGGAGTCTTCCCTCTGCCGATCTCCTCCCCAGCCCCCCCTGCGCCTCTCCCCTGCCTTTCCCCGCAGCCCCTTGCCCAGCCCCTGCGGGAAGAGGCAGCTTGCAGCCAGGCGGGGCCGGGCTGCGGGGCTGGGGTCCCGGCCACCCGGGGCTGACTCGCCCGGCGGAGGGCTGGGGCTCGGCGGTGCCGAGGAGAGCGCAGAGCTGCATCCTGATGTGGGAGCTCTCCTCCTCCTCCCCCCGGTAGTTAAGCAGATGAGTTAGCCGGTCTGGAGCAGATTACATATTCAGGTAGGGGATGGATGGCCGGGACAGCACTACCTCCCAGGGCTTGCTGGGGAGCAGGGGGATCGGCCCTCAAGCAGGCAGTGCCCAGCTCCCCAGCCTGCAAGGGTTAATTCAAGAGGAGGAATCGGCCCTCTGCCTGTCCCCGGGGCAGAGACACCAAGGGTTAAATACGGGCAGGGAGAGCTCTCCAGCCCTGAGGGACCAGGCTGGAGGCAGGAGCCGTGGGGGGGTAATTTTTCAGGGCGGGGGCTCACCTCTCCATCACTAGCCCCCCAGCCTGGAGGCAGGTGAGTCGGGGCCGTGGGGAGTCACTGCCGGACAGGATGATCCCTCAGGCTCCGGGGGGGCTCTGAAGGCACTGAAGGGTCCCCCAACCTGGGCTCAGCTCCACGCACAGGAGCCAGCCCGGAGGTGCTGGGGAGGGTCAGAGTGCCAGCGCCGGCTCAGCCCTTGGTTTGCATCTGGCAGAAAAAAGAAGGGGTTAATGTTGAAGGGGCTTTGCAGGGCAGCCGGGGTTGGGAGGATGCCCAAGAGCCTGCTGGCTAGAAGGGCTTTGGGAATCCTCCCGGGCAGTGCCATTGCTTGTTGCTCTCTGAATACCATGTGTAGGTGATCAGATTTTTTTCACCTTGCGCCTTGGATATATAAATAGCCCGAGCAAAGGGTAGAGGCATGGTTCGCTCCAGGTGCCGGAGGAGCCACCTCCGAGAAGAAAGAACTGGCAGTGTTGGTGCTGGGCAAGTGATTTGCACTGGGAGGGAGGGACAGCGGGTGAGCGTGGGCACCGGTGGGATCAGCTCTCCTCGCCGCGGGTCTGTGCTGGTTGGCGAAGCCGAGGCTCTGCTGCCTCTCTCTGCCTGCCGCTAGCCCAGCTACCGCCCGAGCAGTCGCCGCCATCCACAGTCCTTTCCCAGCAAACGCCCTTTCCAGCAAAGCAGCTCTACCTGCTGGGCTGCAGCAGGGAACCTGCGTGACAGCCCCACGCTCGCCCCCAGCCCACACTGTTCTCCAGGGTCTTGGCCCGCGGGGGGAGCATGGGGCAGAGCGGTTGAGGCATCCCCAGGAACAGCAGCCCCACTCCGCAGATCTGCTCCTTCTCCCTCCGTCTCCCCTGCCTCTGCACCACCTAACGGAGCCCAGCTCTGAAATGATAGCCCTTCCACATCCCCATCCCAGTCCTCCCGCCAGCCTGAACCCTCTCCTCACTGCTCTGCCACTTGCACCAGCCCTGACCTGACCTTCACGCCTGCCAGAGGCAGCCGTGGAGCAGCAGCGTGGCTGTGCCTCCAGCCAGCCCGCTGGCACGGGGGCTGCATGGACCTTACCAGGGCTGCCTGCACTGCCCGACCCAGCCCCACCGCAGAGGCAGCGATCCCAGCCCCACACCAGCGCCACAGCCCAAACCTTTGTTCGACCCCCTTCCTCCGCATCCGTTCCCCCGGTTTCAAGTGCGCTCCTTGTCCCTCTCCTGGACCTTTTGCAAGTGACACCCCGTGCGTGTCCCAGGTGCCACAAGCCGAGGGGCAGCCTCACTCTCCCAGTGCATGAAGTCCCGCTCAGCCCTCCAGCCATCCCAGCAGCGTGGGCTGGGGCTCGGTGGGAGGAGAAGTCAGGGCTGGCCGTGCCTTCTCGCCTGCTGCTCCTGGCTCCTCCATGGAGGACATTGGCTCAGTAGCTTAATACCATGGAGGAGAAGTGGTCTCTGAAGCTCTTAGCCTAGCCAGGCTGGTGAGTAAGGCCGAGACAGAAATGTGTCCCTGGGCTGAAGCCTCCGCGTCTTCCTGCAGACACGCTGGGGCAGTTTTCCCCGTAGCCGGGCCCTTCTGCTCCTTCCCCAGTGCCTGCCGTGCTGGGAGAGAGACAGACACTCCCTGGAGGCAGCCGTGTCCCTGGTGGGGGCTTTGCAGGTTACCGGGTAGCAGGAGGGGGCTTCTCCTCCTCTCTCAGCTGTAAGCCCCCAGCCAGCAGCTCGGAGCTGGCAGGGCTGCAGGCAGTGGCACCTGCCTGCGCTGGGTGCTCGGGCAGCCCCAGCTTTCCCCGAGGCTCCCACGGGACAGGTAGGAAGCGACTGGAGAAGATAGTGGAGCTGAGTTTACAGCACCTGGGGAAGAGTCAGGTTTTCCAAGCCTTTTTGTGGAGGGATTAATTACAAAACGAATAGTTATACTTCTGTAATACCGTACCATGCTGCAGTTACTCTACACCTATAACGTAATTACTCTGTGATACCTCTAATTACCACTGTTTCATATCACTGGAAGGTTAACAGCATGACTGAATGACTTATTATTTCTTTAGTTTCCTGCTTAATACAGCCACTGTAATGATGCTGGAGTTTATATTGTTTGATCTATGTAACAAGTATAAAATCCTTTAACTTGAGGTTTTATTTCATGGGCTGATAAATCACTTTATAATAACTCCACAGTTATAGTGTAATTATAGTGTAATTACGGTTGCTGAATTATAAAGCACAACCGAACCTATTGTGATTCGATGAGGATTAATATACCCATCATTACCCATGTTGCTTCATGTATGTGGTTGTCACCGGGCAGCGACGGGCCCGGGTGTGTTGGATGGCTGTTGGGTGCAGGCTGCTGTGACAGCTCTCTGGTGACGTCTGTGTCACCGCTGGAGGTTGGACCCCAGCCCCTCAAGGCAGGGGAGGACGTGTTTGCAATGGGCACCTCTCTGTGAATGTCCTGGTGGAAAACACAACTCCACCAACTCTTTCGCAAAGCTTCGGGTGTGGAAACTGCTGGAGAGACACTTTTCCACGTCACCTCAGCTGAGTCCTGCCAGTCCTTGGATCCCCCCTTGGCTTGGGCAGTTTGCTTGGGCCCTGCTGGCGCTGGGGTGGATGTTAGCGGTGCCGTTGGCTCATATTGACTCTCCTTCCATGGTACAGGCTAACGTGAGCTCAGTGTCCCCATACCCTTTATGCTTGACACCGGCCACCGTGGCAGCGCTTCGGAGCCAGCAAGAAGAGGGCACAGCCAGCGGTGCAAATCACGGCACAGCTTGGCAAGGGAGGGTGTTTGCCTGGCTCTCAAACACATTCAATGCACTGAGTCAGCAGCTCTCCTCTATTCTCTGCTAAATCCTGAGAAGTGAAGGGAGCAGGGTTTATCCTAGCATGAGCAGAAATGGCTTTTGGTGGGAAAAGAGCCAGAAGAGCTTGTCAGGTAGTGGGGAAGGCTGGGATGAGAGAGAAGAGGGCTACAAATGCTTCGCTCAAATCAAACAACACAAGAAAAATAAAGGGAGAAAGCAACTGCAGGCCACGGCCTCAATTTTCTTCCAAGTCAATTTTTTCCCCCTCTATCTCTCCATCTGGGGGGGGAGTAAAATTGGAGCTTGCAGAGGGGAGTGGCTGCATGGAGAGAGGTTTCTGTGCCTTTGCTGGGTGTCCCAGCTCCCTGTGACCCTGGCTGCGGACATGTCTTTCTTACTAACAGCCAGTTTTGGTGGCTGTTTGAATTTGCAGCCTTTGGGACAGTGTCAGGACATGTGTGGTACAGAGAAGGAGAGGAGCGTCTGAGGACGGGGCTGGCTTGGGGAAGGGGAGAAACAGCAGCCGTGGCCCCCCCCAGTGCTTCCCCAGCCCCGGGAGCACTGTCAGCAGCGCAGCATGGCCTCTGCCCCTCCTTGGCACGGCAAGCCAGGAGAAAGACAGGTTGCACAAAGGTAGCTGTGTCTGAGCGGGCAGCTTTAATTGTCAGCTTGACCCAGGCAATTGAATAAATGCTGATAAATGCCACAGAGGGCCTCATCACCTCTTTAGCCCGGGCAGGGAGCGTGAGGCTCCCTTCATCCCTGAGAGCAGCGGGTCACGCCGGCAAGACCCAGGTGATTCCCACCTTCCAGGAGCAGCTGACAGACAGCTGTTCTGACTGACAGAACCCATCCAGGCCATGCCAAGAGGACGCACAGAGCTTATTGATGCATTGGCAGCAGCACAGCCATTTTGGGGGGGAGCCCTGCCATGAGCCCCACCAGTGGCTCAGTCCTCGCCAACCATCCCTTGCCCTCCACAGCCCCGCATCCCATCCAAACAGCATCTCCTAACTGAGCATGGGACCAGGCTAGGCAGCAGGTCAGTATCCCTGTCACGGGGGCCGGGGAGCTCGGCTTGGTTTCGCTCATTCTCCTGGTTAAGCACAGAAATGGCTTCTGTTTAACCATCCTGCATGTTTTCTTCCATAATTTTTTTCATGTGTCTCTCTAAGTAAGTCGGTCAGCCTTTCAGTGCCCACAGCATCCTGCAGTCGACATGTGTCCATACATGGACATGACTCTTCTGGGGTCCAGAGGAGGACCCAGGTGTCCTGGTCAGAGGCCGAAGGCTTTGCCCACTGAAGCTTTCATGTCCCTTGTCTGAGGGCTGGGGTCGGTGTCCTGAGCTGGGGACAGTCCTGTGGGTGAGGCGGGAGGGTCCCTGCAGGGAGTGGGGACAGGGAAGGAGGTGCAGCTCTGGGCTGTGTCTCCCAGGACATGGTTCTTGCGGCCCAACACTGTCCGAGCGATGCTCAATTGGCAAAATACCTGCTGGCAGCCATCAGGCTGGGCTGATCGCCTGCTTTGGAGGACAGAATGGCCACTGCTCCCTGAGGGATGTGCCCATGAGCACCCAGCCCCTGCCCTTGCTGCTGTGGCGTCCCCAGGCTGGGCACCCATGGTGCAGCCCAGCCACTGCCACCCTGCACAGCCCTCGCTCCCCTGGCAGCCCTTTCCTCCCCGCCACCCCACACTGCTCTTAGTTATCCCAGTAGGACCCACATTTTTTTTTTTTTTGTCATTTCCATTCCGCTTCTTCATCAGAATGCAAAACATTAAATATTGCTCTTGTAATTATGGTTAATTTCATAACCAGCACCTTAATTGGATTGGTCTCTGATGGGGAATTCTCGTAGGAGGGAAAAGCAGAAATATTTTGACGTGATCTATTCTTTCAGCTCTTTGTTTGGATTTGAGATGTTGAGTGTGAAATGGGAAACAACTGATTTAGACCCCAGAGGCAACCTGTGGGTGGCGAGCAAAGTCTGAGTGCTCTCGGAGGCTCTTCTTACCCTCTGTGCAGGCAAACCTCTCCCTCCTGTACCTGAACCTGGCCTTTCTCCATCGCCCCTTTGGATTGGGGGCAGTCACTGAGAGCCAAATTTATATGGTCTAACCCAAAATGTGAGCCTGGGGAGCCAGGAGGGGCATTACAGGTGAGCACTGGCCCAGCAGCTTGCTTCTGCCCCAGCTCCACTGGCAAGCAACTTGTGCATTGTACCACGGAGCAAGGCACAGCAACGGGGATTAGGTAGAAAATGTAAATGGCAGCTGTAGCCATGCTTTAAATGAACGTGCACTGTAGGAGCCAGATGAAGGAAAGGAATTAGGGCCACAGCAGTGAGCAGTGTGAAAACCTTCTTGCCTGGCCCATGCTGGGGGAGCAGCCTGGCACAGCTCTGCAAGCTCCCAGTGGGTCCGAGTCTGCCACCAGGACCTCAGGGATGTGAGGGACACCCAGAGGGACACCCAAAGGGGCACCTCTTTTCTGCTGGGAATTGCGCAGGCAAGGGCCTACCAGCATCCCTGAGCCCGGAGAGGAACACCAGCCCCTCTTGTACCCTGGTGAACCAGGTTATTTCAGCGCTGCTGCCGAGGGCAGCAAGTGCTGCTGGGGCCCTGGTGGTCCCCCAACGCTCCGCTGGGGCTGTGCCATGCTGTGGCCGTCCCACGGAGCTGGTGTGCTGCGTATCACGCTGCCGCTTTGGGCTTGAGCTACGATTTGCTCTAGGAAACATGGAATTGTGCTGCCATTAAACTGATTTGTGCTCAGCCTGTTTATCCTTTTCAATGGGAAAAGATACAGAAGCTGAACTGAAATGGAAACCCTGGCCTTGCATTTCCAATTTAATTTCTATGCACTGTTTTTCCCTGTGATTACTTTTGTTCTCACATACAGCCGAGAGTGCAGGCTCTGTATTATTATCAACATCATTGGGGAGAAGGAGGAAGGGGTAGAAAGCATCTCTTTTGGCTCAAACAAAACACAACAAAACCACCCTAAAACTGCCCTCCGTTGAGGGCAGCGGGGGAACCGCTCCATCCCCACATTGGGTCCCTCCTTTTTCTCCATGCCCACGGCCTCAGCGCAGTCGCCCACTAGAAGACAGAAAGGGCCGAGGAATGGCACAACTGCTGTTGTGCTGACACCCCTTATCGTAGGCTTTAAACTGATTGTGCTTTTTGCCTCTGCTCCAGCTGCTTCACAGCCGTGGGGCAGTGCCGCCTGCCCTGCATTGAGCCCTTCCCAGGCACAACACTGCGCAGCCGGATGCGTTCCCAAAGCGCCTGGGGGCTGAGATTTGCTGAGGCGCAGCACCCGCAGCCAGCGCCAGCTCAGCTTGGGGCACCCTTGCTAGTGAAATCAATGCGTCGGATTTCATGAAATTGCCCTAAAAAAATCCCAGAGTTTCCAGTGCTTCGGTTTCTCCTCTCAACCAGCGTTTCACACCTTTTCATTCTTGCTTGGGGGAGGTCTGAGGTTTGGGTGCAGCGCCAGGACCCCAGGAGCTCTGTGCGCAGCCCCCATATATCAGCAGGGCCGGCAGCACCTGGAGCCCAAATCCTGGCCAGGCCACATCCCGCAGCACCTCCCCGCCACAGGGATTTGGGCTGGGAAGGGCTGGCGAGGTGGTGACCCCTCGTCCCCGGCTGGCTGGCACTGCCTGGCCACTCACACCAGCAGCACCCGCTCTGCCTGGCTTCGTGGGTACGGCTGACTGCAGGACAGGCGGGCTCAGCCGTGGCTCAGCACGGTTTGTTTTTATCTAATCTATTTTATTGTTGAATGAAACAATAACAGCAAATACAGGCCCTGAAGACAAGCCATAAATAATGCAAAAATCAAACAAGCGAGAAAAGGGGAAAGAAAAAAGAATTATACATGTAAAACCAGCACAGAAAAAGCCAGGCTGGGAAGAGGAATCTTCTCTCCGCATTTGCCATCACTCATGCTTTCTTTGGCTCCCTTTTTTCTCCACTTCTCGATTTCTGGAAATTCCTGTGGTACTAAATTTGTTATTATGTGAATGAAACAATAATAATTGGGGAGGAGGTGAGGAGAGAGAGATCTGGCTTGCTGGGAAGGAGTCGGGAAAGGAGGTGGATGGAGAGGACCAGGGCTTTCGTCTCTTGCAGCGCCCTGAAACACAGCCAGGCCCCTGCCCAAGCCCACCACCCTGCTCTGCCCCTGCATCCCCGCGGGAGACAGGGCAGGGACAGCTCTGCTGATGCCGCCCGGCGCTCGCGGGGCTGTTGGTCCTGGCAGCACGGCACGTCCTCATTGCCCCGTGCAGCTTGTCCTGCCAATGGGTTATCACAGAGCCATCTTCGCTGGGCTGGGCTGCAGTTGGCCTCTTCTGAAAGGCTTCCAAGGCCACTTATTCTAGGCAGCAGTATAAAAATATCAGGGCCGGTCCTAAAGGGAGGTAAATCAGCAGGTTTCCCAGGAGTCAGCGAAGCTGCTGGGTTTATGTATGTCCTCTGAAGTCCTCTCGCTGTTATCCCAAAGGTTTCCAGAGGAATATGCAGCGCTCTGGAGCAAACTTTTTACTTTTCTAGGTATCCTGCACTGGTTGTAGGTATATTTAAGAGACGTGGCGTGGGAACAGAAGTGGTGCAGTCTAAGTAAGTACAGTCTAAGATTAAATTAAACATCATAAGGAACGTGACCAGTCCCTGGCAGCAATGTTGCTCTGTGGCACTGCAGGCTTGGGACGCACTCGCCGGTCCTCACTTGCTGCGGCTGCACAGCGTTTGGGACTTTGATCTGCAGTTTCCACCTTCAAGCAGTTGCAGGGAGACAGTGGGGACGCAGAGGCTTGGACTCGTGGCTATTAGAGCTGGTCACATCGCAAAGCTTCAGCGATGTCCCCGTGGCGTGAGGTTGCTCGTGGGGCTGGTTTGGCATTTGCTCTCCTGCTGAGCCAGCCCTGGGTAAAGGAGGGCAGAAGGCACCGGGGGTGCTCCCCATCTCTGCTTGTGGCCCTGGTTTTCTGCTGCTGCAGCTGCTGGGTGCCCCAGCCCCACTCTGGGCGCTGAGCAGAGCTCCAGGTCACTGCAGAGCCATGGGACACCTTTTGGCAGAGGGTGATGGCTGGAGGGGACGGGATGTCCCCAGGCAGGCAGTGGTGGGGAGGGAGCAGCTTGTCTTGGTGCCAGACGGCTGCCCCTGCCAGGCCCTTCGTGGCGTCCCCAGGTGTGGTTTGTGATGTGGGATTACCAGGAGCAGCAGCTCAGCCTGGCAGGGCCTGCCCACCTCGCTGCTGGGACGCTGGTGCTGGCCACAGCGCCGGGACCGTCCTCGGGGGCCGGCGCCTGGGTCTGGGGGAGCAGGAAGCCACCGGTCACCGGACCAACCATCAAGGCGAGCTCGTACAGAAAAGCCATCTGCTCCTGCTCTGGAGGAAACGTGCTCTGGCAGCAGGGTGACTTTGTACCAGACGCTTTTATGCTACATCAGGTGGTGTCCTGCCCCTGACTCAAACGCAGGGTTTAGCACAGGCACCGTACAGCTGCGCTCCAGCTGATTCAGCAGCACCACGACAGCGTGCTGAGCCACGCAGAGCTGCCCCTGCAGCACCAGGGCCACGCAAAGCAGGTGGGCAGGGAGGCCAAGCCGCCTGCACTGTCCCCCATCCTCCAGCTTTGCAGTGCCCTCCCTGGTGCTGGGGCTGCTCGGAGCGCTTCTGGGGAGCGCAGAAGGTGTTTGGGTACCGCTTGAGCCCATTCCCAGGAAAAAACAATCCTCCCACCAGTGCAACAAGAAAGGGCGTCTGCCAGCCATGGCTGGGCTGTGCTGGGAGAAGGCAGTTTTCTCCATGCATGAGCAGGAGTGGGATGGTGGCCCAGGCTCTGGCAGCTGCCGATGCCCTGCTCTCCCCAAAGGGCCTTTGCAGGCACCGCCTCATCCCGTGACTCCTTGTTGGCCGTGGGCACGTCGAGGCAGAACGCAGGGGATGCCTTCACAATGCCATCGTGACCCTGGCGGCTCTCCCAGAAGACACTCATTGGACAGACCTTTCTTTCACCTCTGTGGTGCAAATGTTTCCATAGTCCTAAGAAGAGCCTGGGGTTTTTCCATCCTCCTTTGACAGCTACAGACAGGGAAGAAAAAACATCTATGGAGACCCTCATGCTATACTGAAGCCTCCTCCACCCAGCGTGTGCTCATCACTCGAGTGCCTGCTGAGCTGGGTGCCTTTGGATGAGCACCTAAAAACATCCTGGTGAGCCAGCCCATGTCCCCAGAGACAGGAATCCCAAGGAGGGTTGCTGAAATAAAGAAAGAAAAAGGAGAAGGCCCATTCCACTAGCTGGTGCACGTCCTTCCCAGCATCCCAGCACACACCATTCTCTTGCTGACCCAGCCCAAAATGTCTCCAGCGCTGGAGTCCCAAGGCCAACCCTTGGGAGATATTCCCACAGCAAACACAGCTCTCCTGCTCTTTGTCTCACAAGCAGGGAAAAAAAAAAAAAATCAGCCTCCTCCTGGCTTGCCTGACATGGGAAGCATTGAACCACCAACCGGCAGTGGCTGCAGCAGTGGTGGGCCAGCTCGCGTCCCGGCCACCTCAGTCAATGAGTAGGGGAGTGTGGCTGGCTCCGAGCCCGAGCTCCACGGTGCGCTGCACCCTTACATTCCTCATTTATCTCTTGCTAGCTCAGGGCTTTACACCCCCGGCATCCACAGCTGCCTTCGCAATTACTTATCGATCACTTGTCAGGATGTTTTCTTTGCTGATGGGGCACTCAAGCATGTGCAGCCAAAGAGTGAGAAAAGACATTAAAAACAAAGGAGCAAAGGTGTGAGAAGGGTGAGCAGCTCTTGCACAGATGTGAGTGCAGCAAGAAACAGCCTCAGCAAAAACTGTTCTGAGCTTCAGCATCCTGCAGAGATGACCAGGATCTCCTTCGCATTGCCCTGCTCTGATAACAGGCCTGCCGAGCCTAAAAACCGCTCTTCAAGTTGGCTCTGGGCCATCGCTGGTTGTCCCTCCACCATACATATCTGTCCCTGCATTGGATCGAGCAGATCCACAGCCCAGAGCTAAATCAGTGGACGGCTGGGCCGGAGCTCCCCCTCCCAGCGTCCCAGCCTGCTTTAGAGCTCTTCTCCTCCCCTGTGCATCCCCCTCCCCTTTCTTCTGCTCTTCTTGCCCTTTGGCTTGGTGCTTCCCTGACTTAATCCCTCATGGCGCTGGGGGCACCACGTTTTGGGTGGAAGAGCACGTCGCCACGAGGAAACGCTTTTGCGGGGCGGTCCCCCAGGCTGGCTGCTGCGGGTAGCTGGTGCCAGCCAGGCGGTGTCAGTGCCGGAAGGGGATTTGCATCTTAAATACTTCTTCATGCTCTTTTACAGCCTCAGAGCAACTGCCAGAGCAGATCAGGTTGCGTGCACCTATTCCAGGCTCCCGCCTCAGAGCAGCTGAAAGCAGATACTTCAGAAAGCTGAACAAAAGCTCCGGGCTGGAGAGTCGTGCCTTCACGTGGGTGAGCAGGAGCCAGTGACCCCGGGCAGCTTGTGGCTGGCGGGGCTGAGGGTGGTCTCCTCTCTGGCTAACCTGCCATGGTCTATTGCCTCGCATGACTTACTTGTTCGTATGTGCCCACCATCCTGAACAAGGCACTGCTGGCGGGGTCCTCCTCAGCTTCTGCCCGTTTCTCCCCCCACTTCTCACACCCTCCTGTGCTGCTTCTGGAGGATTTGGGGCCAGGCCAGGCCACAGGGCAGCCCTTTGCACTGCAGCAGCCTGTTTTCATGCCCTTTGTTAACAGCCCATCCAATAATGAAGGTCTAGAGGAAATTTGGCGGCAGCTTTCCGTCACCCAGGCCAGCACTGTGCCTTCGGCCACCCTGTCTGCTGCCCACCAGCCAGCCCTGGCAGCGCTCAGGGCTGACTTTAGGCTCTCCCCTCTTTGGTTTCTTTTTACCCATGTGAAGCAGCGTGGTCCCGGGAGGGAAACTGCCCCCTCCGCCCTGTGTGCTCTGGCCCTTGCTCCCACCCATCCCTGAGCATCCCTGGGCACCGGGGAGAAGGGCAGCTACTACTGACGCCTGCGCTCCAGGGACTGGGTGGGAAAAGAGGAGGAGGAGGGAGCCGGTGGGGTGGAGAGGAGACAGAGAGAGACAAAGCAAAAGGGCCCAGAAATGTGCGCTGGACGCAGGGGGAATGATGGAGGGAGGAGGAAATGGGCGCGAACGTGTTTGGCAAATTAAAGCTTCTCCCTTTGTTTTGCTGCTTTGCAGATAGCTACAGGAACACTTAGCGCAGAGCCTGGGGTCTGGATAAGCAACTCTTTTAGCAGCAGGAAAGGTTGTTAAATATTTATTTGTAAACCTGTAGTCTTTATCTCTAAAATGTAGTCAAGTTCAATAAAATTTGATTTAGCTGGAGCAGCTTAGAGGAGACGAGAGCACTGATTCCAAACGCTGTGTTTCGGCAGCTTTGTGCGAAGCCGGCAGGCCAGAGGCAGGGGCGAGCCCATGGCTGGCCCGCACCCATACCCATATCTCCCCTGCTGCCCAGCGTGGGTGCCTGGTGCTGCTGGGATCAGGCTCACTCCTGCGTGCTCCATGGCCCTGCAGCAAGGTCAGCTCCTACAGGGATGGACAGGGTGGGGATCACGCTCCCCCAGCCCTGCTGAGCCCCAAAGCACTCTGGGCCCGCCTGGGAATATGCCTTCCTTCATCCTAAATTGCCTGTTGTCGTTCTATGCTCTCGAAAGCATCTGGTTCAAGGGTGAACGTCTCCCAGACTGTAATTTATGGCTGCCAGGTGGGGCTTATAGCTGACTCGGGGATTTTTGCCGCTTGCTCGCTGTCAGCGTGGCAGACGGATTGCTCGGTGCTGAGGAGCACCAAGCCCGGCCCCAGCCGCAGGGACCCCTGTGGGGCGGTGAGCGGGGGGCAGCCCAAAGGACAGTGGTGACAGCAGAGGGCACGGCCAGGCACGCTGCCCACCCCTTGGGGCAGGAGGGCAGCAGCAGCCTTGGGAGCAAACCCAGGTACCGAGGCTGGGCTCCCTCCTGGGTCATTGCCTGGGTTTGGGTTCCCTGTGGCCGTTCCTCCTGCACCGGGGCAGCCCGTGCCCGTCACGACGGAGTGAACCCCATGCACGTCAACGCTCCAGCCCAGCCCCAGGCTGCATTTCCAGGCACAGGCCCAGAATGGCATCTTTCCTCCCAGCGCTGATCCCAGCCAGAGACGCTCGGCGGGTCCCGCTGCATTTAGCACCGAGGCAGCACGGCTCCAGTGCACCCATCTGTGCCTTGGGCTGAGTCTAGCAGCTTCCCCAGGGGAAGGGGTTGTCCTTTGGAGCCCTCATCCCCAGGCAGCAGGGTGGCGAGGGCAGGGGTGAGTGGACGCCGTGGCTCCAGGCATGATTTTTGTGCTGGTTTGCTCATTGCCTAAAGGCAGCAAGTCTGGCAGCTGCTCCTTTCTTACCGATTCCTTTTTTTTATGTGAGAAATGAGAGCCACGTTCACACCAGAGGGCTGCATCACAGCCATGTGGCCTGATCCTGCCTGGCAGCTCGTGCTGGGCACCCTGGAGGGTGCTCCGGCCCGTTTCGCAGTCCTCCTCAGAGTAAATCTGGGAGAGCTTCAACGTTTGGTAGCACTTTGTCTCAGTCACTTCCCAGTTTCCTGCAGGCAGCAATTGGTGAGAGCAGCCACTGCCCTCTCTGCCCCGGAGACACCAGACCCTCTCCCCAGCGTCACCCAAGCCCATCCGAGGTGGCTGCAGCCCCTCGCTCAGCCGGCACCCACGGCTCCAGCACCAGGCACCGCAGCACCGTGTGGTGGCAGACGCAGGATGGCCGAAAAGGACAGCCCTAACTTCGGGCTGAGGTTCGCTGACGTGATGCGAGTCCCGCCACTGCGGGGGGGATGCGTGATGGTCAGTGGAAAGCCGTGCATGAGTTGTTGACTTGAGCTCGCACAATAATCACTGTTTGAGTCATTTTTAGAAGGGCACCTCTTAATATCTGCCTCGCCTTGAGGCACAAATATTCCCTTCTGAAACAACCAGAGGTAAATGGGAACCAGAAGTGATTTAAAGCTCATCTTAGCCCAGAATTTTTCAGCTTATTCATTGTCTTTCTCCCAAAGCTCTTCTGTGGCTCTGGCTATTAAGATTACGGATGTTTTTGTCAGGGATTGTATTTATCACGGATTTAAATTTAGCTGAGAACTAATAACATGTGAGGTGTGTCTAGACTTCAATTCTACACAAGTGGGCTTGTCTCGACTTTAACACCATGCAGATTTTGCTTCATTCATCTATCACCTCTTTGCTTATGTTTTAGCCGTTGGTGCCGCATTGCTCCCAGCAGCTCTGGCCGCTGCCCCTCCACCGAGGCCAGTGCAGGGACAACAGCGCAGGACCAAATGTGTTGCAGGTGCAATGCCCTCCCCACTGGCAGAGAAGCAGATTTTGGCCCAGGGGAGGTCCGGGCCAATGCGGGAGCCATGCATGGGGCCCTGCAGCAGGATTCGGCTCTCACCCCCGCCCCGTGCCCAGCAGGGACCAGCATGCAGCTGCACGCACGGGCAGCGCTGAAATTTCAGCCCAGAACACAGCCAAATAAGGGCGGCTGCCTGGCACTCTAATGAGCTGAAGTCTTTTCAGCCCTGGTATAATTAAGCCCCTTAGACTGTATTTTGTTTTGCATGCAGTGTTTTGCTTGCTTTGATGGCTTTCTCAGCACGGCTGTGAGGAGCGGGAATTGGTTTCTGAGAAACACCAGCCGAGGGATGCCGCGAGCGAGCCGGCACACATTGGCAAGCGGGCCATGGGAGCAGCAGTGCCGGTGGCACTCGCGGGCAGGAGGAGCGGGCACTCGCCGGCCACGTGCCGCCCACAGGGAGAGGCGGCAACAGCGGCATGGGGAACCCCTGGCAGGTCAGTGCCGGCCAGGGCTGCGGTACGAGCCTGGGGAGCAATTCCACATGCAGCCCTTCGCCTGAGAGCTGCCAACTGGCAGCGCCATCCCGGCCCCGAGGCACCGGCACATCCCTCCGGCAGGTCCTGGTCCCAGCCCCGCTTGTATTTGTTAGGACTGCCCGGCAGCATCAGCACTCGGGAGGCGATGACGGGGGAGATGATGAATTGTAAATACCCAGCAACCAGCTCCTTGCAGCCTGGCCCAGGCCCAAGCGAACCCACTGGAAATGTTTCTACTGGACTGGAACTTGCTGGCCCAGGGCCGGCAGGGGGGAGCTCAGCAGCGCTGCCAGGGGAGCTGTGCGGGATCAGCTCCTGGCACCGCACCCCGTCGCTTTGGGGGTGATGTGCTTCAGGTGGTCCCCAGTGACCAGCCCTACCGCAGAGGTAGCAGGAAAAGGGGATGGAGAAGGACAGCGAACCAGGAGGAAACGGCAGGAGGGTTTCTGTGGGGACTCCGGGACCTCACAGCCAGATTGCCTGGCGTGTCGAGGCCCGGTGGTTTCTGAGATGGCGCTGGTGGACGTTTTTATGACCCGTCCATCATCTTTCATCCTTGCCTCTTGCAAAGAAATTTTGAAAAATTTTTTGGGACCAAAAGTTATACTTGGGTCATATATCTGTATGAAATGATGAATATAAACAGATGCAATGGAAGTAATGCACAGAATGCGTACCAGACCCATAAATAGTGCCAGAGCCGGAAAAGTAATGTACAGGATATATAATGATGGATACAAACGGAGCCAATGGAAGTAATGTATTGAGCATATTCAGCGATAGCCATAAATAGCATTAGTGGAAGCAATGCAGAGTGTACACATAACAATAGATATAAACACGGTCTGGAGTAGCTGTACGTCTAATATGCAGTATTAATATGACTTGATCCCTCATAACAGCTTGAGCAACAAGGAAATAAATGCATCCGAGGCAGCGTGACAGGGAGCGTTCGCTTCCGCCTGCTGATGGGCCGGGGCACAAACCAGACCATAACCCCCGAGGAAGTCTCCCAGCCCTCCCCAGGGAAGGCAGCAGGAGGCCGGGCCTTTCCCAGCCAAGACCAGGCAGACCCCCTTACCCCATAGCACCCCTGGACCTCACATCAGGCTATAGCTCACTCTGCAGACATGCTGACCAGTTGCTGTTTCTCAGAGGGGAGTGGTGCGGGTCTGCACCTTGCAGGCAGGCAGGCAAGGGGCTAGCCCTGGAGGGGGGACAGAGAGACCACTGCGGAGCCTGGGGGAGCACAGGGGAAGGGGACCGGTCCCCATGGAGCTGTCACCGTTGCTCCCTGCTCGGACACCCCGCTGCCAGCCAAACCCAAGCGGGGTTCCCCCAGATGCTCAATCCTTGCTCAGCTCCTCTGCATTTGCAAAGCAGTCTTTATATTCAGGCTCCATCTACAGGGAACTGAATAATTTCAAGAGCTTAAAATAGGATGTAGATAGATGTGTTCAGTATTAATTTTTTTTTTTTTTTTTTTTTAAGAAGCCGAGGAAGCGAGGTCTGTCTGACACAGATTCCTCAAGGCTTTCCACTCAAAGTCTGTGCACGTTCAATCATCAAGTGGAAAGTTGGGAGGTGGGGAGGAGAGATGGTCTTGTAGCCAAAGGGCTGGATTTCAGCTGGAAAATGAGAACCTCTGCTCTGCCTCAGCGGTGCCTTTTGCCTTAACGTCAGCTCTGCCAGGACTGTAAACCTTTTGCCGCGGCTGTGCCTGTTGTATGCTCACATTCACCTTGCTCTTTCTCTCCCCCATATTACCTGCAGGTGAGAGATAGGATGGTAGCTGGGGAGGCGAGTATGCGCAGCCCAATCCTGGCCTGCTGGCAGCCGATTCTCCTCCTGATGCTGGGATCCATCCTGTCCGGCTCCGCCACGGGCTGCCCACCGCGCTGCGAGTGCTCCGCCCAGGAGCGCGCTGTCCTATGCCACCGGAAGCGATTCATGGTTGTGCCGGAGGGGATCCCAACCGAGACCAGGCTGCTGGACCTGGGCAAGAACCGCATCAAGACGCTCAACCAGGATGAATTTGCCAACTACCCTCACCTGGAGGAGCTGGAGCTAAATGAGAACATTATCAGTGCCATTGAACCTGGGGCTTTCAACAACCTCTTCAACCTCAGGACGCTGGGGCTCAGGAGTAACAGACTCAAGCTGATCCCCTTGGGGGTGTTTACTGGACTCAGCAACCTTACCAAGCTAGACATTAGTGAGAACAAAATTGTGATCCTCCTAGACTACATGTTCCAGGACTTGTACAACCTGAAGTCTTTGGAGGTGGGGGACAATGACCTTGTCTACATCTCCCACCGGGCCTTCAGCGGCCTCAACAGCCTGGAGCAGCTGACCCTGGAGAAATGCAACCTGACCTCCATCCCCACGGAGGCCCTGTCTCACCTTCACGGCTTGATCGTGCTGCGGCTGCGCCATCTGAACATCAACACCATCCGGGATTACTCATTCAAGAGGCTGTACCGGCTCAAGGTCCTTGAGATCTCACACTGGCCCTACCTGGATACTATGACGTCCAACTGCCTCTACGGGTTGAACCTGACCTCCTTGTCCATCACCCACTGCAACCTCACGTCCATCCCGTATGTGTCGGTGAGGCACTTGGTTTACCTCCGGTTCCTGAACCTGTCCTACAACCCCATCGTCACCATCGAGGGCTCCATGCTCCATGACCTCCTCAGGCTGCAGGAGATCCAGCTGGTGGGAGGGCAGCTCACCATGGTCGAGCCCTTCGCCTTCCGCGGCCTCAATTACCTGCGCATCCTGAACGTGTCCGGGAATTTGCTGACCACCCTGGAGGAGTCAGCCTTCCACTCGGTGGGCAACCTGGAGACGCTCATCCTCGACAACAATCCCTTAGCCTGCGACTGTCGGCTGCTCTGGGTTTTCCGGCGGCGATGGAGACTGAACTTCAACAAGCAGCAGCCCACCTGCTCCACCCCCGAGTTCGTCCAGGGCAAGGAGTTCAAAGACTTCCCCGATGTCCTCCTGCCCAACTACTTCACCTGCCGCCGAGCACGGATACGGGACCGCAAACCTCAGCAGATCTTCGTGGACGAAGGCCACACGGTCCATTTTGTCTGCCGGGCGGATGGGGACCCGCCCCCCACCATCATGTGGCTCTCTCCCCGGAAGCACCTCATCTCTACCAAAACCAACGGGCGGCTCACTGTCTTCCCTGACGGCACGCTGGAGGTGCGCTACGCCCAGATCCAGGACAATGGCACCTACCTATGCATCGCCAGCAATGCGGGTGGCAATGACACCATGCTGGCCCACCTGCACGTGCGCAGCTACTCCCCAGACTGGCCCCACCAGCCCAACAAGACCTTCGCATTTATCTCCAACCAGCCCAACGAGAGCGATGCCAACAGCACGCGCGCCACCGTGCCTTTCCCCTTTGACATCAAGACTCTCATCATCGCCACCACCATGGGCTTCATTTCCTTCCTGGGCGTCGTGCTCTTCTGTCTGGTGCTCCTCTTCCTGTGGAGCCGGGGGAAAGGCAACACCAAGCACAACATTGAAATCGAGTACGTGCCACGCAAGTCTGACGCGGGCATCAGCTCTGCCGACGCGCCGCGCAAGTTCAACATGAAAATGATTTAACCAGGCAACAATTTGCGAATAATAATGGTGGTGGTTTGTTTTTTTTAAAAAAGAACAAATAAAAAATAATTAAAAAACAAACATTGCTACAAACATACCGACCTCTCTCCTTCCACCACGCCCTCTGCCCCTGTCCAAACCCACTGCACCCGCACTGTCACCACCTCTTTCTCCTCCTCTTCTTCTTTATACCAGGAAAACATTCAGCCGATGTCTTCAGGACTCCTGTGTTTGTAAGGACTTTGTCTGATGGACTCTGGTGTCAGATATAACTGAGAGGGAAAAGCAACAGAGGGGGGAAAAAAAAGAAAGAAAAAAGAAATAAAATCAATAAAAAGTTACGAACTTTCTTCTGTAACTTTGATTTCAATAATTATGGATTTTTATGAAAACTTGAAATAATAAAAAAACCCTATTTCCTATAGATAGTTGGAATGCAAAATCTTGACTTCTTGATCTGTCCAGTTCTGTATCTTCGGCGAGCGCTCGCTTTCTCGCCGCGGAGGCGTTTTCCAGCTGCCTCACTGAGAACAGCCCCCGGCCAGGGCGAGTCTCCCGCTGATGCCAAAGGTTCGCGCTCCCCCAAAAGGCACTTCCCGCAGTGTCTTGGGCCCTGCACAGCACCAAGAGGAGTTTGACTTTTTTTCCCCCAAGGACCGGTTGTGGTGTTTTAGCCATTCACCCGCCCACCCCCAAAGCCCAGGGGAGCGAGGCTGCAGTGCTGACGTGCGTTAAGCCGTACATAGCGGAGCTTTGTTTGCCTGCCCTCCGCGTGGTGAGAAGAACGCAAAGCCCCATTGCGGGGCAGCCCGCAGAGCAGGCAGCAGCTCACCGTGGCTGCGGTCCCTGGGTTGAGAGCCAGCGGGGCAGCGCTGGGGGTACCTGGGGATCCTGCTGCCTCTTCCGTGGGGAGAGGACTTTCTACCTGCCGTTGCCAGCAGCACAGCGGTGTCTCCTCTCCGATGGGGGACAAGGTGGCTCTTGTGCTGCGGACAGCTGTCCCTGCGGGCAGGGATGCTGCAATTCCATTAGAGCCCCTGCTGGCAGCACAAACCGGCAGTGCCCTGCCTGGCCCTGTCCGCCCCTGGTACTCAGTGCTGCTCCCCACCTACCTGTAGCGACTCTCACGGTGGTTTTCAGACCTGACCACTGGCAGCCAGACTCAGAAGCACCCTCAGGCACATCCAAGGGAATTTAGCTTCCACGCTTGCAGGAGACTTTGTTTGAAAATAACCAAAATTACATACGTTTATAAACACACACATGCACAGCCTGAGCCAGAGGAAAACAGGCGCAGGGCTGCAGCAGGGAGGTGGTGCAGGCTGTAACGCCCTGGCTGCCCTGGTGCTAGCTCCAGCGTGCCCACCACCATGGTGTCTGGTCAGCAGGCAGCGATGTCCCTTTGCTCAGCTCTGATACTTGGGATCAGGAGGTGTGGAAGGTTTGTATTCTCTCAAGGAGGAAAAGGGGAGGAACGCCGGATAAACTGCCCCCCTGGGCAGGGCTGCCCTGACTGGTGCATCCCATGCGGGAGAGGTGTGACAATGCCAGCCTGCCCTGAGAGCAGAGCTACCTACGGCAGCAAGACATGGCACAGGCTACAGAAAGCATCAGCATAGAAGTGTTATACAGCAAATGAATTAAAAGGAGCAAGTCAGGAGGGCAACCACAGAGGGAGAGTAAAATCAAGAGGGGGAAAGATGATGGGGAAAGAGATGTCTTTGAAAAGTAAGAGAAGCATCATCAGACCAGCTCAGCCCTTCCCCAATTGGTTTGTGCCAACTTCCCAAGCCTCAGAAGGTGTGGAGCGGGGCAAAGGCCATGGTCAGCCCTCCCGTGGGGCCTTTCCATGTGAGAAACAGGGCTGGTACTGTGGCTTGGGGGACCCCAGCACAGCCTGATGGCCTTTGGCTGTGCTGGAAGCACAGAACATCCCTGCAAACAGTGATAATACGGGCACTAAAGGTTTTTATAAGCATTACTGAAGCAGCAGGTGCTTCCAGTCCTTCCCAGCTGCTGCCAGGACTGGTGGCACCGCATTGGGCAGCGGCTTCCTGGCCCACCCAGCCCCAGCGGTATCTCCGAGGTGGATGAGCTGAGATTTGCGTGCTTGATTTATAAAGCACTTCAGGAGTCTTCAGGGATCAAAGTCACTACAAGATAATAAAAAAAAAGCGACAGGAACCTGGAGCGCCAACAGGGAAAAAAATGGATTTGCTTTTCTTCCAGCGATGTGCCAATCTAGAAGAACCAACCTGAAACATCTGTGCTCATGGGGAGGGGGAATTTTTTGCTAGTTTCAGCTTTCTATTCATCTTCAAACAAAACATTTTGTGTTTCTTTCTCCGCAGCAGGTTTCAGGAGCTTTGATTTGTTAGTTTCTCATCTCTAACCCATCTTTCCTTTATAACTTTGAAACGAAAACATTTTTTTTAAAAGCCTTTTGCTTTTGTTTTGCTTTTTAAAAGAGCCAAAGCAAAATGCTTCTTTGCAAGCTTCCCCTCCCACCAGTGTTTAACCAACATTTTCAGTGAGCTAAATATGAAACCACAAACAGGAACACACAAACCTAGGCCTGAAGCTGAAGGCAGGCACACTCAGCTCCACCCGCACTGCAGATCCTGCTCCAGGGACCCCATGGACCGGCTTGGAGCAGCACTTGCCTGGGAGACGCAGGGATGCACTGAGGCCTCAGCCCTCCAGAGGAAGATGCCAAGCTGAGCACAGCCAAGAAAGCCACATACTGCGACACGTTAGGTGCAGAAATTTCAGTTTGAGCCTTGTTGCCAGGACCGACAATAACTCAATCAGGAGTTCAACAGACAGCAGAGAGGTGGAGGGGGGGTCTCCGTGATCCTGGACAGCTATTAACACTGGCAATCTAAAAAAGCTTCTTAATTGACTCCAGTTATCCTTTTTTTAATGCTGTGATTAAAAGAGCTAATTCAACACACACAGATCAAAAAAACCCAAACAACTAATAACCAAGTCCAACAAGGTATTTGCAGCACGCTACAGTGTCCCAGCAAAGGGAGGAATCAAGCCTCTCACTGTTAAAAAGAAGCTTTAAAAAAGAAAAGAGGAAAGAAAATTATTTCTTTTCCGTGTAACATTGCAGGCTGTGCTAGCGCAGGATTCTTCCCAGCCCACGACCTGCCACCCACACCCACATGTGCCCCCAGACCCACCACCTCTGCTGCTTGAAACCCTCCCAGGGAGAGGGGAAGCCACACTGCTTGTCCTGCATCCGAGCTGTGGCTCAAAGTCCCTCATTAGCAAGTTTGCCCAATGGTCTGTGGCACTGCTGCCTGCCACACAGTTTATTATCCACACTGATTTTTTTTAATCTTTGATGCTTTGTGAACTGGATAATTTTTTTTTTTCAGTCACCGTGTGATTAAAGCAGATGGATGGAGCAGAAGAAAAGCATCTCAGAGTGGCCAGAATCTCAGCTCAGCAATTTTCATGGCTGGTAAAGATGGGAGGAGGAAAACCCGAAAGAATAAACTCTTTTTCTCTCCTTTACTGAAATCTACAGTGTGTTTCTTCTGCAGTTTAATCAGGGGTGAGAGAGCAGGGGCTGGGTTCCAGCATTGCTCTTCAGGTAACTGTGGGCTATGTATCAGAGCCAGACAGCATTTCTTACTTTTTCTTTTTAATAAGGATAAATAAAAAGCACTTAATAAAACAGCTTAAAAGGGGTAGCAAAAAAAAACCAGGAAGAATTGTGTTTAAGGCAAGGAGGGAAGGCTGCCTGTGAAACATGCCTTACCTCCCCTACTTCCAAGACTGATGGGAGTCCTGTAGGGATCTCCATGACAGGCACCATGTGTTGGGACGCGGCAGGGAGGAGGACAAGGGCTCATTCAGCACTTCCAACCTGAGCACATCACCTGCCCTAGGCACTTCCTTCCCCACCAGGCTCTGTGTTTCCCCCCCCCCACTGTGGGCTGTGGCTGGCAGGTGCCTGGCTCTTCCCTTCTGCCGCTGAGGCAGGAGCAGATTTACGAGCACCCTGCGGGAGAGACATTTGTACCCGCCGACTCCCTGACCCTCCTCATCAATCCCTGCGCCCGCTCATCTCCTCTCCCCGGATCATCAGAGGCATGTAGAGCAGCGCAAAAGGTCAGGTTTGAGACTGACACCTTTGCCTACACAGGGGTGAAGGGGACCAGATGAGAGGGGGTCAGGCTGGCCCTTCACCTCCCTGCACCCAGCAGCCCCCCCGCTTCTCTGCCTGCAGAGCCTGGCTGCATTGCCCGGGCTTGCTGCCTTCCCCTGTTTCTATCAGGCCTTATCGCGCTTAATTTTATTCCTTCTCTCACTAACTGCCCTCCCTCTCTTATCTCTGCTTCAGAGCAAATTTTTTACTCTCTCCCTTTTTTCTTCCTTATCACTCGCTCTCCTTTTTTTTTTATTTTTAAAAATACTTTTTGCCTTCTGTGCTTCTCTCCTGCTTTCCTGCCATTTGTGTCGGGTGCTCTTCTTTCCCTGCCACTTTTCCCACGGTCCCCTCTCTGCACACACACTTCTCCCCACATCTCTGCCTCCCTCCTCCCCTGGAGCATCCCATCCTGCTCTGTCCATGGCAAGCAGCACAGTGGCACGGAGGAGAGGAGAGGAGGGAAAGATCTTTGGGCATCACCTTCTTTTCTCCTCTCTCCCTTTCCTTCTCTCTCTTCCCCCACCCTCCTGCCTTGTCCCCCTTTTTCCCACCTCCCCCTTCCTCACTTCCCACATGCTCTCCAGCCCTGCCCAGCCAGTTTGCCATAAGACTTTACAGTGCCATCCCTGCTACCAGGTTTTTGCAGGACATGACAGAGGAGGAAGGCTTTGAGGTGCGGGGCTCAACACCCTGGAGGAGATGGCTGGGGGAGCAGCCCTGCTCCCCATCTCCCTGGCCCTGCCATGGGTACACGCAGCTCCTCCAGGGAAAAATGGGCCTATTGCTTTCCTCTCTTTTTTCTGGGTCTGTATCTACATGCTTATGATAGATTTACTGTGATTCTATTGGTTTATGATTAAAACGCATAAATTTTACTAGGCCTTGTTCTTATTTTCCATAATCTGCAGGATTCAAGGCAATCAAATTTTAACTGGAAAGCATGGGCTGTGCAGTTAGGTCCCAGTGTAATGGGGAACGGTTCATTTCCCAATCCACCCCCATTACTGGTGGTACTAAAGAAATATTGCCCTGTGAAACAGATTTTCCCTCAGTTCCCTTTAAAACAATGTCCTTACCTGAGACAGGGTAAGGATCAGAGGAACAATATGATCCTTGACTAAAACACAATGCCACCCACCACTGCAGTTTGTTCCCATCCCGAGGTTTCCAAGCAGAGTTTCCTGGCGGACTCGGGCAGGTGCTGAGGGTCTCAGGGGGACCCATCCTGGGGTGAGCAGGGTGGCTGCCAGTTGTGGGTCCCCATCAGCTGCTCCGTCTCAGATCCCCATCACCAGACAGCAGGTAGCTCCAGCCCCTCCGGAGATTTCATCATGTGCCTGTTACAATCCAGGTAATAAGACATTTCATTCAAATGAGCAAATTTATTCCAGTGGCACTTTAATAACAAAATCAATAAAACTACACTTCCCAGCAGGGGTTTATCATATGTTAAAACTACAGCATAGTGCCTGGATATACTAAATTCTCTCCCTGAAATAAAGTGCAAAGTTTAGAAGACAGATGACACCATTTGTGGCACTAGTAGGGTAATACCCTAATAAATCCATGGCCACCTGGGCACTTCAGAGCTGTCACACACTGCGCTCCGTGGCCACCGGGAACTTCCCAACGACAGCGAGAACAGGAATGAGACCTTTGTGCTCCTCAGGCTTACGGTGCAGATGTAGGGAGTGTGTGCTCTGGAGCACAACCCTGCGTCAGAGCAGCGAGGCATCCACGCACACAGACCAGCCAGAGCAGACTGCATACGTAAAAGCATCACGGACCCAGTTATCAGTGCGGGTTACCTTATCTGTGGTGGCTCTCTCCGAAAGAGCCGGCTCTGACTGGGTGGGAAAGTAAGCATCCAGCTCAGAGACCAGCCACTCCACGTGGTGGGGACTGGGCTGGCCTCTTCCAGCAGAGCTCCACGGTGTCACCACTAAGCTAGAAAGGAGATGAGACAGTCAGGAAACACGGCCGGTCCTGCAAGCCCAAGAGTCAGCAGGATCCCGGGACAGGCAGCTGCCCAAGGAAGCCCCCACATAAGAGGACAGTTGCTGCCCTGCCCTGCATGTGGCTGTGCACCCCTCTGTGCAGGATCCCACCCCCTGAGCTGGGCTCTGTGGCTGCTCTCCCACAGACGATCCCTCTCGCTCCCTCCCCACCTCGCTATCCCCTTCAATTACCGCCTGCCGCTTCATCGCTGTTCCCCGTATCGTTACGCTCCAGCACCTTGCCTGACATGAGATTATGGCTATTCCCTCCTCCACCATCCTTCCCAGACCATCATCCATCAGTTCTTTAAACCCTGCGCTGCTCCCAGCCATTTCTGTCTGCCAGTCAGCCATCTCCCACCAGCTCACTCATCCTCCTCGTCCCTCCAGCTTGTGCTTCCCAAGCCTATCAGTGTTCCCCAGCCTTGAGTGCTGCAAAACTAATTAGCTCACTACAAAGATTGAGGAATAATTAGGGACTCCACTGAAAGCAGGAAACTAGGGCATCTCGCCTTAAATAAATGCAAGGAAGCGTCTCTCCGCTCTGCTGACGGCCTGTGATTGCTTCAAGCAGATGACTACATGACTCACTGTCCCTCGGCTCCCACTCCAGGCATGTTCACTAGAGGTGCCTCTGCCTCCATCACGCCCCTTAGCTGCTTTCAGGCTTTTTCGGCTCGTGTCCCTGCCACTAAAGCCAGCTCCTCACCACAGCTCCATGGCTAGCCAGGCACCGAAGCAAGCAAGCAGACTTCCTGGAGATGCTGGGGCTGCTGGTTTGGGCACTGCCTTCTCAGTGGTCCACCATCTCCAGCAGTCTCTAGGGGAAAGCTAGCACCAAGCATGAAAAATAGTTAGCAGGAAAAACATTTGCAAAATTTCTTTTCCAGTTGAGTCCGCTGGGTAGAAGAGATGCTAAAACAGCCTTTCCCCATGGCAGCTCCACCCTGATGAGTGGGAGTCTGCCCTGCCCCATACTGGAGTCGCTAAAGAAGAGGGTGATACAAGAGGAGGACGATCTGGGGACTGCACAGGTCCTCCCTCCTTGTGCACAGACCGTTCTGGGGACTCCACACTTGGGCATGTCAAAGTCCCCTGGTGACACGCAGGGGTTCCCTGCAAACCCATGTCTCAAGGTGATGAGCAGGAGACAGCATTGGAGGCAGCCCAGAATGAGGTGCCTCTGACCTTCACCACTTGCTCATCTCCCCGGTGCTGCAAACGATCCCTCCTCCAGCCATTGTCTGTGCCTGAAGTGCTCCACACAGTTTTGTCACTTACTAATGATATTTAATAACAACCTGACACTCAGCCCCACTCAGAGAGCTGAGGCAGCCATGCCAGGAGCCTGACTAATGTCCCCATTTGTGGAGGAGCAGTGCTTGCTGCCTCCCCGGGAAGGTGGGACAGGGCGTGGGGAGGGAAGCATTGCTTTAAGCCCCTCAGAAGAGCCTCTCCAGCTCCTGCTCCCTCTGAGCCTGCTCAGCCCAGGCTGAGCATCCCCTCTCATCCCCAGCCCACCCCTTCTGCCCTCACCCATGGGACCAACCAGCAAAAGACCTCATGGAGACTATGGCACTTCACATTAAGCCACAACCCCTGCCATCAGAAGCTTTATGGGTTTTTTTTGTTCTTCTTAGGGTTTTCTAGTGCCTCAGATCCATAGCCACAGACAGGGCAGGGAAAGAGAGGTGGGAAGGGCGTCCTAAGTGGCAGCCTACATCAAACCTGAGGACATTGTTTCAGCATCAGGTCCCTGATGCAGACTACAGGGTGTATGTCTCTGCACCCATGCTGGAGGCTGCGCCCTGGCCAAGCTGTGCTGGGGAAAGCAAACCTAACCCTCATCCAGCCACAGCTCCTCCTCAGTGGTCCGGAGAGGCGAGGCATCAGGTGTCCATCACCCACAGGAGGTTCCCTTGCCATAGCCAAGGACACAGGCTTGGAGAAGATGAAAAAACTTCAGCTTTGTCTTGTACAAGGGTTTGGAGACAGGGGAAAGTCTGCACCCTGAGAAAGGCCATGCTGAGTCAGGCCCAGGGCTGTGTACCTCCAGAGCACGTCCCCAGGTATGGCCGCAGGCAGATGCCTATGGCAGAGGGAAGGCCCAGGCGAGTACAGAATAACCCTAATAACCCTCTTTCTGTGCAATCCCTCCTATCCTCAGGCAATCCGAGGTTAGAGAGCTTCTGAGCCACGCAATGCCTCTGCCCCATTTTTCTTATCAGTCCTCAACAAACCTTTTTTCCTTGAAGTCGTCTGATTGCATTTTTTAATCTACTCATGCTCCTGGCCTGCAGCAGTAGTTGTAGCAGTGGGTGGCACCCCCAGATCCTGCTCAGTGCTTGGTGCCACCAGCGAGGTGCATTTGCTCAGTACACACAGCGCTGTGCAATACGAAATCTAGGCTGCAAATGCAGTCCTGCTCCTTTTTTTCCACCTCTGAAGGGTTAAGTTTTTTCAGAGAGCAGGTCAAGCTAGGCAGAACAGGCAGGACTGCCCGGCTGCCTGCTGTAGCTGTATCTGCACCAGCAAATGGACTGGAGCAGCTGCTCCCCCTTCTCCTGGGTGGCTGCTTAAAGGGACAATGCCAAGGTCAATTAGACCCAACCCTGGACCTGCCTTTTCCTTCTCTTCTTTTTCCCAGGGCTCACAAGTGTTGACAACTCAAACTGATGAGAATTCAGGACAAAAAGCAAGAGTGAGGGTTCAAACACCTTCATCTAACAGTCCTTCCCAGGTAGACTGGCGAGGCAGCTTAGCATTGCTCTTCTGGGAGAAGACACCCAAAGCTTTTTAAATTCCTATGCTTCTCGTTCTTTGTGTAACCAGATAGCATGGTTTCACACTCACTGTGTCTGCTCACAGCATATAAATCCTTTGTGGCAGAGCCATTTTAGGGATAAAACCTCCACCTGTGCCATCTTATATTGGGCTGAAAACAGAGGCAGGGCCAGGCTGTTTGCCCTGGAGCAAACCTTCTTGGTTCTGTATCAAGAACCACAGGGCAGAAGAGTCCCTGGACATTGCTCCACCATGCAGAAAAAGAGGCAGGAGTAGGTGGGGAATGGGCTGCAGGCTCTCCAGCCCCCTCCATAGCAAGCCTCTCTGATGGGATGCTCTTGAAGCAAAACTGCCAAATGTCTCCACATCCCAGCTGTCTCCAGGTCCACAGACGCTGAGCTGTCAGTAAGGCTGTGTTGTCAGGACCCCAACGACAGCACCAAAGTTGAGAGTATTTTCAAAAAGCAGAAGTGTGATGAGGAAGAAGAGACACAAAATCACCTCATGCAAACAATCTTGCCCAGTGACAAGAGGGTCTGGCTCTGGAACCTCCAAAGAAGAATGAGAAGTGCCCTGAAAGATGGGGGTGGGTTGGGATTTGTGTAGAACCAGGAGGTTCCTTCTGGCACAAGGTTCTCACAGATGCATGCTCAAGGCAGCAAACAGATACGTCTTTATCCTGCAGTGCAAGTGGAGCTGTTCTTGTCTTTCAAACACACACCTAATCATTTTTAAGATCTCTGCCTCAGAACTATCTTTTTGATAAAACTAATCACAGGCTTAAATTACAGATAAATACCCGATATTAAAAGAACAGCTTGAAAAGGAGGAAAGGGGTAGTTTAACGGTGCTCATTTTCTCTGCTTTTCTATAGCACACATCTTGGGCTATTTAACTGTAGAGCTTATGAAGCTTCATTCTGACAATTCTGCTTTCTTTCAAATGTGGCTTCCACAAATGTTTCCCCTGGTTTCTTTACCCACTATGCTGCTGTTAGCTGTATTATTGTAGCAGTCATCGTATCTCCAGCTGAGACTAGGAAGCAGGCACGCGAAAAGCTGCGTGAACACACACAAAGGAATAAAGCTGGTGCTTAAAAGCCTGGACCCAGAGGCATCTACATTGGGAAAGAGGGACACCTAAGTGCCCGCAAAGGATCTGGGCTGTCATAATTCAACAAAGAAGAGTAGCTGAAAAAAATCAAAGCTGCAAGTGGCTCAAGAGGAGTAGAGAGGTCTGTGCCAGTGTAGCTCTCCTGCCCGCACCTCTGCTGGTCCTTGTGCTGCCAGCCAGGAGGATGGAGCAGCTGCTGTTGGGCTGGCAGGAATGATCCAGCTCTAGGTGCTTTTAAGCACTGCACAATCCAGGCTCACGCTGGCTTCCTCTGCTCTGCAGGGAACGATGGCTTTGATCAACAGAAGATTGCTGAGTTAATTGTAATGATATTCTAATAAAGCTGGGGAGATTAATTACGGCTCTTTATCAGAGCTGGCCCTCTGCCAAGGGTTTGCAAAATTGTTTTCCTCTGTTTCTTGTCATTTGAATTTAGGAGAAGAAAGGAGGAAGTTGGGTGCCTTTTTTTCCTCTAACAATCAGGAGCGCGGCCTTGTGCCCTGCTCACGCTCACAGCTCGGCACGTTTATGGAGGGGAGCGGGGAGGGTGCAGACAGAGAAAGCAAATGGAGAGCAACAGAGCAAACCAATTAGACATGATGCAGCACAATTACGCTCCTAGTCAATAAGTGGGTCGGTGCAGAGAAGCACAAAGGAACGAGGTGACGGCTTGTGGACCACAGACGTCGCTCCACAGAGGGTAAACCCAGGGCACATTACACCTTTCCAGGCCAGGGTGGACAAGATGCATGCAGTGCTCACCAGGAAGGCTCACAGCAGCAGTGCTTACGTTGGGCAGAAAAGCTTCGTGGCCTTCATTCTTGCTCGTAGCACACTGGTGCAGAAAAGCAAGTGTCCGGAGAGCAGCCAGAGCCCTGGTAAGTGGCCTTAGCAAACATGAGACTTAAACTTTCCTGTTTCACTTGACAAATAGCTGTTCCTTCCAAGGAAGACTTAGCAGTGCCCAAGCAGGTGAGAGACAGACCTGCAGAGGAATGATCCAGGCTGGAAGGCAGCAGATCAATCAGGCAGAGCTGCCTGCTCTCACTCGCAGAGGAGAAGGGAGGAGAGGCCCTTCCTGCAGCCAGCTGGCACACGATGTGCTGCTGGGGGAAGAGGCTGCAAGTCAAACCAGGGAAGGAAACGTGCTCCTAACACAAACCAGAGAGAAAGCTAAGAATGAAAATAATACCACTCGCTTTTAAGCAGGCAGCAGAGCAGTACCAGGAAACTTCCTACCAACAGGCCAGGGCTTGCCGCTTTGAGGAGGAAAAATGCCACCATGCCCATGGGCTTCAGCTCTCCGAGGGGCATCCATGAGACACGCAGCTGCTCCAGAGGCATTTTCCTGAATAGCTCTGGGAAGATGACACGTTGCTAACTGCTCATGAACCATGAAGACAGGGTGGGAGTCTAGATGAAAATTTTAAGTATTATTCCTGCCAAACAGAACCTAACCAGGTTTTACGCCTCAGATGCATGCTCGTGCAGGACCAGCCCCGCAGGGCCCCTGCTCTCCCTGCAGAAGTGGGACTGACACGCAGCACAGTGCTTTCTGCTGACCCCTTCCCATGCCAAACACGAGCCACAACACTCACCTCCCACTGCTGAAACACAGCCTGCACTGGGGCAGCACGCAGCCACGCTGGTGTCTACCAACCCTCCACGTGCCAGCTTCGGCCAGGGTGTTGCTGAAATGGAGAGGGCCGACACAGCAAACCCAAATGTGTTCAATCTGGGCCAAAAATTTGGCAAGAGTAGGCAGGGAGCACCAATCTCCATGTGCAGCGTGACCGCTCACAATCTCCAGCTGCCTTTCCAAAGCAATGTGGGTGCGCTGAGCACTTTTTGCCTGCTGAAGGACCAGAACACGACAGCAACATCCTCTCTGCGCTAAACCAGAGGACTTACAACAAGGTCACAACAGGGTAAGAGTAGGATCTGGGTTTTGTACCGTCACCCTGAAAACAATCTAGATGATTCTTTAGAGTTTTCAATGACCCATAAAACTATCTCACATCCGAAATGTTTGCTCCAACTAAGAGGAAAAAATGCTGATCTAAATACTTTTCTCCTGGAACATGACAGAAACAATTATTCATTTAGGCTTTTGTAAAGACTACCGAGTTTGGCAAAATATTGCTCCAGGGGTAAAATAACTGGAAAAAAAAGTTTCAAAAACAGTTAAAAGCCCTACTTTTTTTAGATAAGGAAACTCCAGTTTTCCCACTTCAGAACAAATCTTTACACTAAATCTGAGTTTATATTAAATACAAAGAAATAAACAAAACATTAAGAGAACAATTACCAAGATGATCAACACCGGGGAGCAAAATGTTGCAGAACTGTATTCGTAACCTTCCATCCCAAGAAAATTTGCCCTTCTATACAGATGCTGGGTGACCAGAGCATTTCAGCAGCTTAAGATATTTCTTAAGAAGAAAAATCTTACTTCCAGCTGCCTCGAGACCTCATCCCTGCCTGTGATGGACCTGGTACCGGTCTCTCTCAGAGGGCTCAGGACCAGCAGCAGCACCCGCCACTCCAGCACGCACTACCCGAGATTCCCCATAAATAAAATCGTCGGCGTCGGCATCGGCTCTCGTGTTCATTTCACAGGCGGCTGCTCTGCTGACAGGTTTCACACGCCGCTATCGCATCTTGTCAGCTTTATACTCTCAGGCCAACGCCGGCTCACCAGCTCCAATGTATATACATAAAAATAAATGGCTCAGAAACCCCAATAAAGTGACAGATAACATAATGGGACCTGGCTTCAGAAAATAAGCTTGTTTATGGAACCTCTGCGCCTCCAAATTTGATTTATGTTGTGCAGACTGTCTCTCGGCAAGGGTTTGGGGAGAAGGGCTTGCTCATGCTCGCTTCCCGTAGGTGGCAGGGGGACAGCTGCTGGTTAAGGGCTGCCTTTAGGCTCCTGCTCTAAGACTGGCAGCATTAGTGTCAGGAGCAGAGAGCAGAGCTTCCTGCAGGATTTGGTTGATGTGATCTTCCACCAGCTCCCGCAGGAGCTCTGTGTTTTTGCTAGCAGCTGCCCCAGCCAGGTCCAATACCTGCCCACCTCAGGGAAGTGCTCCTCATCCTCTCTAACCTTCCTTCCACACAACTCCCTTCCTTGGGCTTTCTGGGTTTGCCCACGCTGTCTGCAAGCTGGAGGTAGCTGCAAAGAGCTCAGGGCTTCAGCAGCCAACAGAGCATATGAAGTGCAACCAGACAGTGCCTAAAGGAGACCATGGGAGCTTCAAACAGGAGAGCTCCTGATAGCACAAGCAGGTTTCTCCTGGCAGCCCCTTTGCTCTGGGCTGCAGATGGTCCTTATTCAATCTCTTGCTAGAAGAGCTTCCTTGCAAACAGGGATAATCCTTCATTTGATGTTTGCTCCCTTGGATATCACTGTTCACAGCAAGCACTGCAATTTGTGTTTATTCTTGCCAAGCCATGTTTATTCTTGAGCCGCTTTGATTGTTACAGTGAAGCCTGGGATGGTTCTTTCAGTCAAAGTGCCTGTTTCCAGGGGGCTAATAATGAGAGACTGTCAATCCAGAGACACAAGGGAAAAGAATCGCAGCCCCTCCTCTCACAGAACAATCAGCCCCTGCCAGACCCCACACTTTGTGCTTCTCAGTCTTTGATATGTGGCTGGAAGATCCTTAGCTCCAGCCTCAAGTGGACGTGCCAACGGGATGCCGGCCCCAATACCTTTCCTGCAGAAGAGCACAGAGGCTCTCGGGAAAAGCCTCACAGCCGCAGTACATAAATGCCACGAGACATGGGTGTTCTAAGAGCCCCGTGCCATGTACAGGATAGATGCCTGGTGCAGGGTGAACCTAGCAGAGTCTGCATGGTGGAGCTGGGCTGCAGGGACAGAGGCACCAGAGCTCCTGCCCTGGCAAAGCTCTTCAGACTGACCCACAGGTCCAGACAGTTCAAGCTGCAGATGGTGGGTCATGATAATTTTCTGCAGTTTCCTACGCCACGATTGATGCACCCAGCAATTCCTGTGCTGACCCCAGGCTCCCATGTGCAGAGCAAATCCCTGTCTAACTGCTGCCAAGCACGAACCACACCTTGAGAGGAAGAATGACCCCTGCAAGATGCAGGATCACATGCACAGACCTGCCATGGCAGAGCAGGGGGACCTCAGGCTCAGATAGCAACCACGTGGCTCCCCATCCCTTGTTCCAATCTCCAGGCCTTTGTCCCATTCAGATTTTAATCAAACCTTACATTATGCTGCCATTTGTCTGGGGCTTAGTACTAAGGAGGGCTGTGGGGGAGGTTTCCCCTCAAATTAAATAATTAAAATGTTTTTCTCAGGCTAAATAATTTTAATTTCCCCCCCCCAGCAGACCAACGGCAATAAATATTTAATACATTCCTTGCTTCACTGCATCCAGCGCGTTGCCATTTTAGAAATCATTTTATTGTGTGTATTTTTCTTCTTTTAATTACAGTCACCCAGTATCAAACTGCTTCAATAAATAATCAAAGGCAGGGGAGAGACGGGGCAACTGTGACGCTTCAGGAGACGTGTGCTGTGCTACTGGCACAAGGAGGTATGCATCCCATGCTGGCAGCCACCACCACTCCTGTTGGGGCTGACATCTGACCCCCACCTTAATGCTGCAATCCCGGCTGCAGCCATCTCCTTCGGGGTTACCAAATGAACGCCTCGGGAAGGGATGTGGTGCCTGCCAGCTTGAGTGCAAAGGTCCATCCTGCCAATATACTCTCTGGCAGGGACCAGAAGTGAATGCCAGAGGATGGGTGTAAAAGCCGGCCAAGCATGCCCTGATACCTCCCCAAGATGCTCCTCCAGCAGCCAGCAATCTGCGGCTGAAGGACTTCCTGAGTCAGGTATCCTAACTCTCCTTTAAAAGTCCTCAATGGATTATTATTTCCCGCCCCCCCCCCCCCCCCCCCCCCCCCACCTCTTTTTTCCACACCGTCTCCTC
>NW_010972775.1:2778375-2834036 GCF_000737465.1 Haliaeetus leucocephalus
GGGGGGGGGAAGAGCCCAGAACCCCCCCCCCCCCGCCGCCGCTGTTGGAAGCAGGAAAGCTGGGAGCCCCAGCCCTTCACTGCATGGCCAGATCCTGCCACTCCCACAGCCATCCCTGCAGCCACCAGGCTCGTGGCCTCAGCAGCCTGGCAAGGAGAGGGTTAGCATCTGCCACAGCCACCACTGCAGCCAGCCCGGTGAATGGTATTAGCAAAAATGAATAGAAATACTGCATGAAGCTAATAAGATCTGAGTGGAGCTCCTTAGACAAGTTGATTTCCAAATTGGACTGACTTTATCCTCACATAAATAAAAATGAACACTTATAAGATATGGTGGAAAAATCCATAAGGGCAGATGAAGGCATTGATGTGTTTTTATCTCCCTCCTGCACTTGCGGTACAGAGGGGACACCACGTGCTGCTCGGGATCACTGCGTGCTGCCGATTAGCCCAGGCAGGTAGTGTCTGGGGGCAGAATCTGTCTGCAATAGCAGATGCTGCTCTGGGGTGTCCCTCAGCTGCCAGCAAGGTTCAGAGCCAGGGAGGCTCCCTTGGGCTGGCCGCCTGCACCCTTCGCTCCAGGCACAATGGAGCAGGCATCGAACAAAAGCGACAGGGGCTCAACCTGCCCCCATCAGCACTGAGCTGTACAAACCCAGTGCAAAGCAAGCCTCCGCGTGCCAGAGAAGGTCCCTCTCCGGTATCCAGACACCTCTTTTCACTAAGCCTGGAGGAATGTAACATCCCTACCCAGCCTGCCAAATTAGCTTGAATTCACCACTGCTTCCATAAAGCATGGCAGCAGGACGGATACACATCACACATGCACAAAGCCAGGAGGATCTCACGAGCTTGTATTTCTTTAGGCAACCACTGCTAAAAAAGGCCCTGCCCCAAAGGTCTTCAACCTAAGCAGAAAATGAGAAGAAACAGAAGGAGAAAACGGGGTCACTGCCTGACAGACAGGTGGTTCCCACACTTGCACCCGAGCCATGGTCACCAGTGTGGGACAGAGGCTGGCAAAGGAGGGGTGAAGGGCAGGGAGACATTTCTTGCAGGATGTATCTAGGAGCTCCTCTTCAACCAAGAGGCACTGGGGCAGAAAGCAGAGAACAGGGAGACACTGCTGGCAGAGGCTGTCACCAGAGGCTGACTGACAGCGAGAAGCCATGTGTGGAGAGGGACTACGAGGTTAACAGGAAAGAAAGCTGTGAAAGGCCTGGAGAGCAGAGACAGGTAACTGCTGTTTGCCAGCAGGAACCAGCAAAAACAAGTAAAGCATGGGTGACACGAGCAAAATGACAGGCGAGGAAAATGATCCTTGCAGGAGAGCTCTGAACAGGCAGGAGTGGGAGAAGATTGCATTTGTCAAGGCCAGAGAAAAGGATGTTGAAGGAATTGAGCCGTGAGATGATGACACTGCGGATGAGAGTTTTAGCTGTACCTTAGCAACCTGACACAAGGGAACGAGGCAGGCCAAGCACAGCCATCTCACCCACAGGCAACACCAAGCTGGCCCTTGGATTGGGGTGACCTTCAGTTACCCATGTGGAGCTTGCACACGGATGCTGATATCTGGGTCCAGGCAGCGCAGGAGGTGATGACAACTGAGGGTGGGCTCCGGGAAACCATTCCTGAACCCAGTCGACTGCTGGCATGATGATGATGATCTTCAGACAGACAAGACAAACGAAGAGGCAGGCAGAAAAACAAGAAAGACGATTTGGGTTGCCAGGGGAAGACAGGTCTTCAAGAGGTCTGTGGGATGAGGGATCAGGAGGAGGGAAATGTTCAGCTGGTGCAGAGCTGTTGCCAGGGCAGCTTATTAGCATCAGGGAAAGGAGGGCATGGAGCCAGCCCTGTGCTGGAACCAGAGGAGTAGACCTGGCCAGCAGTCATCAACAGCACATTCAAAAAGCTATGGGAATTTTGAGGAAAAAAGGGGTGGGGGAGAGCTGATGGGGTCTAAGGTAGAAGGGAAGAAAAGCAGACCTGTCTGGGAATGGAAGATCAAAGGGAAAGGAGGTAGGGAATCACGGTGCAAGGAAAAAGTCATTGCACCCCCCTGCAAGCTCAGCCAAGCCTCCTGCAGGCCAACCGAGTGAGAGGCATCAGGAGGCAAAGCCCTAAACCAGCCGGCTCAGAAATCCTGGTAACAGCAGCAGCTGCCCTATAAAAAAGGGGTCTGGCTTTCAGAAAATAATGTGGGCAATAACAAAGTGGAACAGCCTTAAATATCCATTTCCTCCACATAAATAATACTGTCTATAACTTTGGCTTTACAAGCAAATATTTACAGGGCAGAGTATCTACAAAAGATAAATGAAACGACTTCTGGGCTGCTTGGGACAGAGACAAGGAGCTCAGAGATGAGCTCCGCTTGCCTAAAGGGAGCAAGGTCCCTGGAAAAGAGGGATGGGTCCAGGGACCTGGGCAACTAGCTGACACTGAGGGCCACATGCCCATCTGAAACCACAGGCAGTCATTTGATGCTCGTGAGATCTTTCCTCTGCTGCCACATGCCAGCCCAGAGCCGGTTGTGTGCAGGGCCTGGTGTTCACAACAGGCTTTGCTGGTAGTCAGGGGAAAGTTCTGCGAACTCTCAGTTCAGCTTCTGCCAGGAGATAACCTGGGGATGATGGAGGAGCCAGAGTCCAGCAGCTAGAGGTCTGTGCCCACCTATGAAAGCCAGGCTTGGCCAACCCACCACTTACTCGTGCTAGCAGGTTTCAGCTCAAGAAGAGGGCAAACATCTCAGCCTCAGGTGTGTCGTACCAGTTATGAGCCTCCCTGCCTCCAACCCGCCCTGCCATGCTCCCTGGCACCACTTGAACACGATTTTGAGAGATGCATTGTTGCCAGACAACACCAACCCTGAGAAACTGGTCCCCAAAATGTGAGCATGTCCCAGGGGAAGTCTGCCAGCCCCGTTCCCAGCCACCTCCTGGCAGCTGGGGGAGCATCGGGCACACAGCAGTTGCAGTGTTTCTGAAATAATATCATGCACAATTTTGGATCCATAAAAAAAAAGGCAAAGCTTTTTGACCCAATTCAGGAGTGGAAAAAAAACCAGCAAACCCAGATCCATGTATAAAATCCTCCAAGGTTTTTGTGGCACTGAAATTCAGGCTCAGAGCAACTTTCTAGGAGAGGAATTCCCGCTGTGTCCCTCCTCTGCACTCATCGCTCATTATCCTCAGCATGGAAATTTTTCCTACCGTATTCAGGAGGTGCTTTGAGCTGTTTTCAGCTCAAAACATTCTGTGCAGTGAATTCAGATTGGACCTGGTAGGCAGGGGTAACAGGATGCTGCAAGCAGGAACAAAAACCCCGCGCAACACACGTACAACATAAAGACACTTCCAGCCTCGAAGGGCTTACCACCATAACTCCAGACCTTGCAGACTTCTCCTGAGCTTTACTGGTCACATTTTATTGACTTTAGCAGCGCAAGGAATTAAGCCCATGCATGAGTCAGTGCAGGATCAGGGCCTTGGTGTGCAAGGGACACGTATGTGCAGGCAGCTCGGGAGTGCTGCAGGACACGGTGTGCACCCACCCAGCCACCTCCCTGCTGCCTCGCCAGGTTGCCTCAGAGCAGATCAAACACAAAAACCCACAAGCGGGTTCTTCTCTGCAAACACTGTCATGGCTATTCCAGAAACAAAGGACGATTACAAGGGAAGAAGCCTCCCTCTCCCCGGGGGAAATCAGATCGCTGCTTTTGTGTTTGGGCTGTGTCACTACCCATGCATTGGGAGCCAGCACGCTCCAAGTGAGCGCAGCTGCAGCATGGGATGGGTGGCTCTGCTCATGGCATGACTCGGGGCTTGGACAAGTCCCCAGTCCTCTCACAGGGCACGAGGTGCAGGAGGACTTGCAGGGGCTTTGTAGCAGGCTCAGGCAGGGACAGACACGCAGATGTCCAAGGCACACTGGGATGAAGGCAAGGGAAATTGTTCATAAAAGCGATGGATTTACCTTTCCCCTCTCCCCACTAAAATGCAGGTTTTGTATCAACCCAGACACGTACAGGTCAAATTCAGAGATGAACTTCAGAAAAAGAAGTTAAAATGAAAATTCCAGACCTGATTTTTTTTTCCTGGACATTTCTGAAACAGAGCACTTTTCACTTAGGAAGCGAGCCGACATGCACAAACAAGAAGCAAAATGAAATGACCCCAAATGAAAGGGATTTTCATGGTTTGTTTCTTCCTTGGGGTATGTGTGAGGGGAAAGGGATCACTGTCAGTCTCCCAGAGACATTTTTTAACTGTTCCACTTCAGACATCACATTGAAAAACTGAATTATTCAGAGTGGTCTAATTGCAGCTCTGAGGTACCCTTCCCTTCCTTTGCCTGGTACCATCCTGGGCAGAAACTGCTGTTTTCCTCCTGCTTTCCCAAGGGACAGAGGCTCTACCCACACACAGAGATCATCATGTACCTATTCCCAACAGCACAACACGTTATGGGGAAGAGGGGTTTTACAGATGAGCGCAGGCAAATCTGTACACTTGCATATAAACTTTGTGGGATGGAAGGAAGAACAAGAGGTAAGGAATCCCCTTGCACTCACTAAGTCCAAACAAACAGACTGAAGTGGGAGCCTGATTTGCATTGGTTTGATTGAAGATGTAATTTGCTGCTGAATAAATGTGGTTGCATCCAAATCAAACCTTTAGTCCCTCAGACATTGTAACTCTTTCCTTTCTTCCCTCAGGGTTTGCCAACCTTTAAGGCTGACCAAGGATGATGTATTACAAGAAGGAATGGCCTTAAATAAGAGAAGGGCAAGTTTAGAATAGATATAAGGAAAGACTTTCCATAAAGAAGAAGGAGAAGTTTAAAAAAAACCTCCAGGAAAAGGTGCCATCACTAGGAATGATGGCAGCCAGCCCAGCCCCACATCCCACGCAGCATCACCTCAGGATTACGGCATCCCTCACACACGGAGCTGTGCCTACATGCCATGGGCCTGGTGCTCTGTTTTCCCAGCGGGCTCCTGCTCAGAGCACTTTATATCTACCATAGCTCCCCTCAGCCCATCCCATGGGTCCGCATCAACACAGACAGCTCTCCTGGTGCCACCGTTTCACCATGGTTGCCCATAGCATGGTACATGATACCATACCCTCAGGATGGGTGGGAGACATGCAGGTCTTGGTAAGCATGCATCGCTAGGATAGGCCTCTGATAGAAATCTGGGCCCAAATTTAATGCTATTGGGAAGTATTTTCCAGAGCTTTATAGGAACTTAGGGCCTTGGCCCTGCTGCCTCTCCCCCAGTAAAGCCTGGTGAGATTCAAGCCTTTCCTCCTTTGCTCGTATCTCATTGGCTCATCACAAATGCCACCCAGCTGGAATTGGCACTTAAATGGCTTCCTCAGGCTATCACCGACTGGGTGAACCCACTCCCTGTTAGACAAGCACTGCACGCTAAGCTCCCTCACTTGTTCTCTTTTCTTTCCTTACAGTACCATACTTACAAGATCCCTCCAAGGTCTCTATCAATTGCTTGGGCAGCCTTGGCCACACAGCAGCTATGAGAGCAGCAAGGATCCCATCAACCTCTTGGGCAGGGAGCAAAGGGGAACCAGGGCCCAGCAAGAGCAGATTTACCGGGCAGCAAAGGAGGACATAGCCCCCATCCTTGCTAGCCCCATCCCAAGACACACCACAGTCCTTCCCCTCCACCTGCCCGCCCCCCATCCACATCGCAGCTGCATCCAGCTATCAGGTGACATAGCGCTGAGTAGAGAAGACACAAGCCAGTGCAAGAGAAAGGAGAATAACAGCCACAAAGATGAAAAATTGTGCATTACAGCCAGGAAGGAAGTTACTCGCATGTTACCAAGCAGCTTTTTGCTTTGCCCTTTATCTGAAGCCCTGGGGACTCGCAGCCACGCTATGAACACACAGCAGAGATGTGCATATCCTGGGCATGAATTCTGCTCCTGCACAAGCTTCGCTGCTCCAGCTGCAGCTTCCCAGTGCAGAGCATCCCTGGGAAGAGCAAGGATGCTCACAGCCTCAATTTATGTGAGGGAAATCCATCACAAGGCATGAAAGCTTTTCACTCAGGACAATTTGTTGCAGGAGTTATAAACTGAGGTGCTGAGAAGTCAATTGTCAGGCCAGGAGCGCTGCAGATTAGCAAGGCGGAGAGGGTTGCACCTGCAAGGGGGACAAGAGCTACCTAATAAACATTTATTGGGCAGATGATGCTGTAAATAGCACATCCACTCCTGAGCTGGGCATGGGGAAGAGAAGGGGTCAGGGGTAGGCAGCCTCGTCCCTGGGCACTGTTTGTAACCTGGAGTCATCATTCAGAAGCAAGGACCATGGTGCAGGCAACACCAAGGCCAGGGGACGGGAGAGAGGGAGAGATTGATTATCCCATAAATCAATTGCTGGGCACTGATTACAAAATAAACCACCAGGGCAAAGGTCAAGTGCTTTATTATATCACCCAGCCCACAAGATTTATTTACCACTTGGGCCATCAGTCCCTCTTGCCATCTATTACAGGGAGCTGCAGCTCTCCCTTCCCAGCTTCAGGCATGGCTTCTGTCTACAGACACAACCAGGCACAGCCCTGCAGGCAGCAGCACAAGGCTTAGAGAAAAGATCCAGCAGCCAGGACCGGGCAGGTCCAGTCATCGATCCTGTAGGATCTACATAGCCACATCTACAATGCTGAGAAAGGTGACAGCCAGGCAGACCAGCCCTGCTGCAGACACCAGTGGTGGCTAAGGGTGGTCACCAACCATCAGGCTGCCTGGAAGCAAATCACTTCTCCATGGTGGGAGAGACCAGAGGAACATGGTCTCCTCTGCAAAGAGCCACCAGGCCTGGCTGGGGTGCACCATGCAGAGACTCCCACAGCAGGTTGTCCTCTGGGAGAACTTGCCATTTCTTTCGGGGCTCCAGGAAAGACCAGACCCTTCAAGAGGATCAGCAACTTCCCAGCAGGGGAGCAGGGCTTCGCTCCAAATCAGATCTGTACCCAGCCAAGCTTTCCATGCCCACTTCTACCATCTGAGCTCTGTATCCATACAGGGAGAGCTGCAGAGACTGTCTCATAGCACTCAACTGGAATTCAGCCTACAAAACTTTATTTCCACCACCCCCCCCCCCTTTCTAACTTTAGATTTTAAACACAGGCAGCAATATGAGGAATTCCTGGGAGTATTGTTCATCTGTTTCCCATAAGCTGCTTGTCACTGACCATGAAAAGATTTTTCAGTCTAGCTCCCAAAATATAAAAACCCTAAAATGGACATTTTTGTGTCCTTCACATCAACCAAAGGAGAATAACGTCAGAGCTGTAGGATGTGTGTGTGCGTGTACTCAGAGGGTGGCAAAGAAATATCACAGGGAGGAGGAGAGGTGCCAGCCCGTGTGCTGTGGGCAGGGTGCCTTCTGCCTGCCTCCAACCACACAGCCCATGTCTGCCTGCGGCTGGGGGAGGCAAAAGCATGAGCCTGGATGCTGCTGGGCAGGCTGTGAGTGCAGATAGCCTGGGCTGGGGCTGTTTCCACTTATGGATGTTCCCATTGACCAGGAGGCTGTTACCCCCACCCTCCCGCATGACGGTACTCTGCCAAAATGGTTGCTGCAGTTGGCACTTGCCTGGGAGTTTATTTTTCTTTCCAGAAGTGCTGAATGTTTTGACTCCCATTTTAGCCCATCTGCCAGCAGAGAGTGGAGGCTCCAGCTCACAGGCCCAGCCACATGCTCCCACAAGCTGCGCGGGACACCACCATGCAGAGGGGCACCACTACCAAGGGGCAGGCAAAGTGATGAATTGCAACACACTCCAACCCTAATGTAAGTTGGTGCTGTCACTACAAAAACCTCAGTGATTGACCCTGGCTGGGGATACAGTCCCCACAGACACCTCCTGCCCTAGGGTAGGATTCAGCCACCTTTTATACGGCAGCTCATGTCCCTGGCAATCCCTGCTCTACTCCTACTGATACCACCCTCTCAGTAAGCTCAACCACCACTCAACCTCAACTGTCTCCAGCTTGAAAACACAAAGCACCCTCATCCCCAAGAGGTAAAAGCTGCCACCCCAGTTTCTCTGAATTGTAACAAAAACATCCCCAGTCCTCTAGGACAATTCTATGTCCCAGCAGAGTCAGAAAAACACGAGGACCTGTGGCTGCTCCATTGGTCCCTGCTTCCCCAAGGGAGGCAGCAAAGTCCACAGAAGTCCTAACAGCGCAGAGACAGGCATCTCTACCAGTAGCTGTGTTGCTCTCAGGAGTTACATTTCTGACTGCAGGGGTGGGCTCCTCCGAGTATAGTACTCATCTCCAGAGCTGGTGCTGTCAGCCACAGTCACCACCTTGACCTTGGTGGGGAAGGGTGTGATAGGTAGCTAGCCCCTCCTGTGCCCTATCGCAACAATCCATTATTGCAAGCATTGATTGCCTCATTCATGGAAGCTTTTGCAAATCCCTCGGAGTCAACGCTACATTACTTTCAGGGCTTGGTATGTCTGCTCCTCTCCCATAAGGGTTTTGACCTGCATGGACATCCATCACTCCTATCGTTTGGCCTAGCTCCATGTTTCTGATGGTGGTAATGAACTGAGGTCGGCACAAGACAGTTACATTCCCCAGCCCTCCCTTTGCTCCTCCTGGCAGATTTAGAAGTTCACATTTAATCTGAAAGAGAGAAGATGGAGAAGAGCCTCACCAGCTGCAGTTTCAGTAAATGTCAGGATAGGAATGAGATCTTAGCAAGCCTTAATATACTATGCAAATCCTCAGAGCATGACCGTGTGCTGCCAGGGCTTTTTATTCCCCTCTGTGGTAATCAGAGAGACAAGGATTAAAAAGGGGAGTTGCCACATAACTAGCTGGTCCCTCTGCTTTACTAACCACTGTTTAAAGACAATATCTGGACATATGGGCCTAAGGCTCTGTAAAGATCTACAGGTAGAGGCAGGTGTTCTCCTAAAGTGTGCTAGCCAAAGACCTTTGCCTGCATCTCCCTACTTCAGAGTATATTTGGTATATGTGTAAGGGGATGAGGCACGTGTGCATACTTCTGGCTGTGTCAGCGAACAGCCACAGATTTGACATGTGCGTGGCTGAAAGTGAGACTGTGCTCCATGGAGACGGGATGAGGAGGAGGAACTCTGTAGTGCCTGGGCATGCAGCTCTGTGTACCTCTTTCTACAACTGCATGTTTACATTGCTTCTTTTCTCTATGTTTTTTTTTTTAATGCATCAGGAAAGCTCCATCACTTTCCTCTCCTGTAATGATGTTGACCTGATTAAAATTTTTATTGGATTTTACAAAATAATTTCATACATACTGTTCCCTGGAGCCCTGCAGGGTAGAGGGAAGGCAGGAGAGAGAGAAAAAAAGAGAGAAGAGAGTACATTAAGAATGAGGTGAAGAAGGAAAATATTTTATTTTACTCTGAAATTATTTTTCCTGAATGAATAATAGATTAGAAATCTCACTTGCTTTTTTTTTTTTTTAAATTGTGCTCTTATAAGTGCCCCTGAAACACTCAGGCATGAAAAAGTCACCACTTGAGCATTTTGGGCCTATTTCAGTAACAGCTTTGCTTTCCTGCTGCAGCTCCCAACCCTTTTCACCACCTCTCAGCAGTAAGCAAGCTGTCACTAATGGGCTGCTGAAGACCCAGAGATAGGCAGAAGCATAAGGAGACAGACCCCTGACCCTCCTGGCCATCCACTGCACTTTCATCAGTCAGCCCAAAGCATCCCCTGCAGTCTGACTCCTGTTTTAACTTGATGCTTTAACACAAGACCAAACTGGGTAGAGGCACCACTTTGTCGTTCTCCTACGGGGACTATGACCTGGGGTTGGTCCCAGGGACTCCAAAGAGCTTCTCATTAACAAAGCCACAAAGACAGGCCACAAGCTGAAGGTTGTGTGGGTCCACACACCAGACTCTTGGCTCCTACCTCCCCGTCCCCAGCCTTGACCAGTGACAGCTTGATGAGCCTGATGTGCACCAGGGGAGCTCATCAAGCAGGGCAGAGCTCTGGGAAGCTTGAGGCAAATGAAACACAAGTGACAAAGGAAGGTTTGAAAGTTGCGATTGTCTTGCTGTTTTAGCATTTTTCTATCGTTTTCCCTCCCCACCAAGGCAATGTTCTAACACTAACATTTCAGGTGTAGAAATCACACTACTGTTTTGCTCCAGCCCCTAGAAAGAAGTCAGGTCTTTGTTTGAGAAACATCATGGCAATGATTTAGTTACCCAATTCCATTTTCATATATTTAAATTAGATTGCAACCCTCTGGCCCAGGGACTAGCTGTTGCCTTCCAGAGGAAGGCAGCCACTCCTGCAATGGGCAGCTTTGCACCCTAGGTCCCAGTGCAATACAACAAAAAATGCTTTCTAGGGGGCTCAACATTTGCTTCAGATGTCCTTTCAGGAGTATGCCCACAGGGCTGGCTTGTTTTGAAATTTAGTTTCCCCGGTGGATGCTTATGAAATAAATATTTCAGTGCTGCATAGATGCCTCACCAGAACCCCCCCACAAGGGGCAATAAGTCTCTGAGCCAAACCTGATGCCAGTTGCGTCTCAGGTGACAGCAACCATAGTTGAGTGAAATCAAGGCAAGGAATAAAGCATATTTTACTCTGTGGGCACCATTCATGGCCAGCAGCTGAGATTGCCTGCAAGTTTCTTGCTCTCTAGGTGGTTCTCAAGGTCACATTGCTGGAGGTATTAAGGTTGTCTGGGTAACCTTTAATATATGTTTTGGAATGAGTTTGTGGGGTGAGGGTTGAAATTTTTTCCAGCATCATGTTCTCTTAACAATTGCTGTTTGACATTTCCCCACAGGTTCTAGTTTTCTTCCTGCAGCAAGTGTTCAGACACACTCCAGGTCAGACCACCTCCACTGTGCTGGGAGGGGATTGCAGCCCCCTAAATCCTGCATTCCTGCCACTTGCCTGGGTGGGACAGCACTGCTGTTTTACACTGCATTCTCCATATCCGCTCTGTTGTTACAGGGAGCGGTGGCGGCATCATCTCACCTCAAAACACAGGCAAAACACCTCATCCTCAGCAGTACTGCGTACTACACCTGGGACTTCGGAGGGATCTGCGATCTGCCCTCAGACCACCATCCCTCGTGCTCCTGCCATCTCCCACTGTGGCACTGTCCTAAGGGCATCCATCCGTGTGACTTCAGGCTGCATCTGTCACCCAACACATCTTAATCTTGACTTTGGACACCCCTGGCTACTACCATTCCTACCTGAGCCCATCCCAGACAAGGGCTGAGGGTAGCAAGTGGGGCCAACCCTAGTCTGTGCAGGCTCTGTGCCGACTTGCTCCCAACCTGGAGACCAGCAGAGCAAAGATTTGTCAGCACACAAAAGTATCTTGCAGCAGAAAGGGATTTGCAATGTAGTGAATAGCTAACTGATATATACTACAGCAAGAAAAGTCCAAGCTCTGGATAAAAATGGCTTATGGTGTTAAGCTGTGCCCATGGTCCAAGAAATAGAGGGCACCTACAGCAGCTATTACATTGCCCCACACCCAACACAACACAGTCATTTGTTTCTGACTGACTTTTATTTCAAGTTAAAGACAGCAACAAAGAAAAGAAGAATATAAAGCCTCCCCAAGAGGCTAAGCACAGCAATTCACAGAGCAGCCTAACTGGAGTGAGACACAAAATGGCAGCTGCTCCTGCAAGCGGGCAAAGCCATCTCCTGCCTTCATGAGCGCAAAGAGCAGCGGCAGCTCCTGCTTCTGCACAGCTGCCTCCGCCTCAGTCCTGGCTCAGGATCTCAGGAGGTGGACCAGAAATTAGGGACATTAATTTCTGCTCCTTAATGGGCAAACGGAATAGCCCACAGGCTCTAACCAAACCTGAATCTTTCTGGAACTCGGGCATTAATCTTTAGAAAGAATAACTCCCTCTAAGTATTTGCATTTTACTTTTCCTGGTTTGTGAGCTGATACAACACAGACACAGTCCCTCTCCACCAGGTGACCTGCTCATGCATAACATAGAGCTCTAGGAATCTCATACATGATCTGCAGGCCTGCTTCCAGACCTCACAGCTTCATCTCCTCCCATAGGAGCTCCTGGGAAGCCTCCAGGCTTTGAAGCTCACATCTGCATATCAGCAGCCCTCCATCCAGGCTCCCTAGAGTGCTTGCCTTGCAGCTGAGGGCAGTCACCAGCTCACAGGCCACTGGCTTAGCTCATTTCTTGTCCCTAAATCACACACACAGATGGGTTTAAATACATTAAATGATTTCTTAACCTCGCATCTCCCTGCAAACAGGGGCTGGAGCTGTCACAGGCGTGTTACGCAGGTGCAAACGGAAGAGGTGTGAATTTGGGAATCCTTGATCTGCTCCCAGACCAGTGGGAAAGGACAGGTCAACATGAGCTCCCACCAACCCCTGCCATCAAAAGCCATCTTTTACGGGCAGGGAATTGGCAGCCAGCATGTAAAACGAGCGTGTAGTCCACACCACAAGACGCCATTGCCACAAGTCACATCTCTTGGCCTTCACCAAAGCAGTGGAGCATTAATTGGGTCCCTCGGCACATGGAAGAAGCTTGCACTGTCACTGCTTCGCCCTGGATAACGAGGGCTTTAATCTCCATGTTTGTCAACTTAGCACCTTGCCAGAACTAGGACTCATTTTTAGTATTAAAAAATAATGCATATTTATCAAACCTAGTCAGGCAGCAGGGAGCGGGAAACAGCTGGCAGCAGTCTCCCTCTCCCCACCTGACATGTGCTTGCCATTTTTCACAGTTTCAACAGCTCTCCAGCTCTAGTCCTTATAATTATGATGAAAAAACCTCACACTCGACCATAGCACCTCGCAGCCAAGATGCCAATGTGTTTCCACATAAAAGCCTCGTTGCAAAAACCCTAAAATTTTTCAGACTCTCTGCTTTATTCCCATCTTCCCTTACATCATTGTATTCACATGGTGTTCAATTATTTACAAGCATACAAAACACTCCAGCCCAGATTCTCAACTGGTATTAATCAGTGAAGTGCCAACTAAATCAACAGAGCTACAAAGATTTGCTCCAGAGAAGGATCTGTCCTGCTGTCCCTAAAGACCCCCTTCTTCCCCCCACAGCACACATTGAGAAGAAGAGGATGAAAAACAGTTTTTTTTTTTTTCTTTTCATTCCCTGAGTTTGCCAGACACATGCAAGCACACATGCCCACGGAGACCTGCTCCCCACTGCTGACCTACTTTTCATTCATGTGCCTGTGACACACTTGTCTCCCATAGCAGCCCCAGGTACTCCTGAAAGCAGCCATCCACACCTCACCCAGAGCCCTGTGGCAACACCAGGAGCTCTGCCCATGGGGCAGGCCCCTGGTACTAGGATAACATCCTTGACTTCAATGACAGATAAGGCTTTCAGATTATTCAGCCAAGCTTGGCGCTTCCTTGGAGCTGGTGCAGCATCATCTGTCTCCAGTCCATTCCTTTGGGGCTTTTTCTCCATCCTTTTCAAGTGGCAGCACTTCCAAGGAGGCCCAAAGGGAGACAGCTTCCCCTGGCTGGTAAGCACAGAGGGCTAACACACAAGATGGTCTCCTTTAGTGATGGCTGATCATTTCCAGCTTTCCAGCCTCCACCATTTTAATTCAACAAGACCAACAGAGCCCCAGGACATAGATCACAAATCAGAGAGGGCAATATATTGGGACATTCCTCTAAAGCTATGGGACAATCTTCAGTCAGTTAGTGCTTTTTTAGGGTGGATGAATCCCCATAGACAACACTAAGCCTTCCACAGGACCAGGGCCAGTTCAACCAGTCTTTCAGTAAGTCTATTTATCAGGATTTTGTGATCACACAAAAAGCAGAAACTGACTTTTGAAAGACATTTTGTTATTTGCACCTTCACTTAGAATCAGAAAGTGAAGAGTTCATGAAAACATAATGTGAGTGTAAAGAACAGGTCTGTTCCCTTGAGAGCATTTTCACATACAGACTGGAGAATCTCATGTGAAACCCTGGGCCACTGGGTATCTCATTAGAAGACACATTTACTCCTATTACCATCACCAGTTCACAAACCAGGGCCACTCCATTCAAAACCAGAAGGCCAAGGAAGCGCAGGAGAGACACCAGGCTGGGTCTTACTGCAATGAACCCAGCTTACTTATGCCTCATGTACCACCACAACAACGAGATGTCACAAGGCCTTCATCATGACTGGAATCATAATATCCATGATTCACATGAAAGACTTTTTATACAAAGCACTGAGATAAAAATAAAATGAAGAGGAAAAAAAACTTAAGAAACTTGTTTCATTCCCTACAAGATGGATAAACCAAGACGAATGTAAACAGCTCAACTTGACCCAAATATTTTTTCGTTGCTGAGTAACCCTGCAAAAAATGTTGTTATCTCACTAGCATCTGTGGAGATTAGACAGAAGGGAATTTTAAACAAATATTCGTTGTCCCTTGTTTTAGGAATTTCAGCCTGGATGTGAACTCTTGGGACTGCTGATCTTGCAGCACCCCTGAACCCTTTCAGTAAGAAAAACATTTGAGGACAGCAGGAAGCATCTGTAACATCTCCAACATATTAACATGCTGTTGACATGAAGGTTTACATGAAACATTTGGGTTTACAGCTTTCCAAATTCTTCTAAGAGAAGGATGCAGCTGCTTTGTGAATGCTACAAGCAGGAAATACATGCTCAGGCCATGACTACAGCAGGAGGTGGGAGGAGGGGTAGTCACAGCAGATGGCTTTGAGCCATTTTGGGTGGCAGTAGGCACCCGCCGAGGGCCTCAGACTTTACAACCCACACTGGCTGCCATATGTTGCAACAGTGGCTCAGCATCACACAGGACCCAATTTATAGCATACTTCATGGCTGCAAGTACCACACTACCCTCTTACTGCTCTCCATTAGCACAATCGCCTTTCCACCAGGCATCTTCTAGCACCTCACTGTCATATTTACTGATTTTTTTCATGTTTTTGTAGGTGGAGGGAGATCTGATAGATCAGCTGAGAGATTCAGACATGAGGTTTTAGTCTCATTTGTGCTCTGGAGGTCAGGCTTGCTCACTCCTTCACTCCCTCCCAACAGATAAGCGCTATCTCAACAACACACAGATGCTTTTAGAGATCACCTTGGCCCCTGCTAAGCTGTGCAGCATTTCTGCCGTGGGTGTCCTGGAGTCAGAAGTGCACAGCAAGCAAGGCTATGCCTGTGACACTGGGAGTTCAGAACAGGTGAGGTGTGGAGATTACAGCTCTGAAAATGGCAGCCCTTCCAGCAACAGCAGACTTCCTTGTTGAGTTTCTCCTGAGTAACTCAGGGAAGCGAGAGCAGGGGAGAAAGAAAGGCCTGGAGGGGACAGGATGGAAATCAGTCTTCCATCAGCCAGGGCTCAGAGGCAGAGGATGCCAGCAGCGCCTGGCAACAGGCTGCAATGAAAAGACGTGCACGAAGGGCAGAGTGAAGGTACAGCATGGCTGTGCTATCACGTACTTTTGTTATACGGCAGCAGCAATATAACCCCAGTGCCGTGGCATGACGGCAGGGCTATGCTGCAGCCCAACAAGCTCCAAGGATGGGGAGGTGGGATGCCTTCACCCAGCCTGAGAGCAGGGTCCTTCCACCCTGGGACAGGGGAGGCTCTCACCAGTGGAGGACTCTTTGGGAAATATGTCAGTTTGCTCAAAATACTTAGTCTCAATCACATACAGACAACTTCATAGGCTGGACCTTCTGCCCCACGTGAGAGCAATGAATGAGAGGTCAGTTCATACTCAGTCACTGGAAGGAGCAGGTCACCCTGAACCACTGGTTTACATCCCAGCTGGGTCAGCCCAGCTGCCAAACTAAAGATTAAGGCACTTTATTCTGTAAGGGTCTTTAAAATATCAACTCAGTGTGAGTATTACAGCTCCCACCAGGGCTCTGAGGGAGGACAGTCATCCACACTCGTGCTAGGCAACTGCATTTGTATCTCTTGGATTCATGGAGAATTTGGGATATTTTTAACATTTTGAAAGAAACAGCCACTCAGCATCAGTTATTTTAACTCAGTACAGAGACTGTGCATTCAGACCAATCCTACTGCATGTACCTTTGCTACTGCCCTACCCCTCCCTCCATAGCAGCTGCTGGCCCTGGCCTGTTTTGCCTCCCAATTCACAGCAGTTGCATTTTAATCCCCAGGTGATGCATCTCCTCAACATGCACAACAGGCACAGCTAGGGAACTTCCTGGAGGAAGCGATTACAGAAACTGACCTCAACGAAACAACTGAAAAAGCTGAGATATATCTCAAAGCTCCAATTTTTCCTCTCTACTACACCTATGACCTCCATCAGAGGGAACAGATTTTGCTCTTTTCCAGTTGCTGCCTGAACCTCCACCAGTGCTGACAGCTCTACAGGGCTAGCCCAGAAGCTCCAGTTCACCAAGGAGGTCAACACAGCCCAGCTGTCCTGTTTAGGTTGGATCAGCCAGTTCCATAAAGGAAGTGGTATTGGTTACACCAGTGCAGACCAGAGTCTAGGGAGCATTTGGTCCCACAGCAGCATTTTCAGCCCTGGAAAGCAGGGGCTTCTGTCTGATCACAGCCTGCTAAAATGCTTTGCTCCTCATGCCCTACCTGGCAGCTAACACATCACAGCCAACTCCAGAATCGCCCCAGCAAAGCAGATCTCAGTTGCAACTTAATCTGAACTTCTACTTCAGCTCTCGCAGCCAGCTCAAGTGAAAATGAAAAGCAACTGATAAAGGAAAACCCACAAAGTGAAGCAGGTGGTGAGGGGGCCAGAGGCAGAGAATGCAACTGGAAAGAGCAATGCCACCACAGACCTAGCAGTGCAAACATTAATTGCTTTTTAATTAATCCAGTGCATTCCTTCCCCGGTTGCTGGTAATTGCAGGATTCCTGCCTGCCCACCAGCGGCTGAGAGGAAAACCAGGAGCATGTCAGCAGAGCAAGCCCAGGAACCAAGCATCCACAAAGGCCTGTTTTACCCCACAGTGGACAGCAGGAAGCTTCAGTGACACTGAAGCTGCTGACATTTCTTGAGCACCATTGCAGAGCAAGTCTACTGGGACACCTCTGCCTTCTCTGGGGGAATCTGAACCACCAGTGCTACCTATGTGGAGGCCAGTACCTTGAGTTTCCACATGACTCAATGATTTGCTTCTTATCAGAGATATGGGTAGGAAAGAAGATAAACAAAGCAAGGACAGCCCAGATGTTTTGCCCCAGATTCAGTTGCACTTCTGAGGCTCTGAAGAACAGAGGGGATTACCTCCTCTGTCCTGCTCCCCCAATGCCCCTAGATCAAGTCACTTCCAGCTCTCAGAGAAGGGCTCCACTGCCTCTCAGCACACCTCCTGCTATCAACACCCTTATGACAAAGTTGGCTTTGTGCATCTCTGTGCTGCTTTGTGACCTGGAGAAGCCCAGCTTGGTAAAGTACAGCCAGATGATGAGTATGGCACAGCCACCACCAGGTACCACTCAGCTGTCATGAGTGTCATCTGCAAGCATCCCCATCCCCATCCCCTCCAACCTCTCCCCACATTAGTCCTGAGTCAGCACCACGCATCAGGTTCAGACCCTCAAGCCTTCAGCAGATCCCCTCCATGGGAATCGCACCCAGCACCATGCATATGATCCCATAGCAGCCACAGAAGAGAAAGCAAATAACCTATCTTAGCTAAACCTTCCTCCAAGTGGGCAGGAACTGGTGCTGCCATTTTTGCTGGCATTGTCATTACAGTGCCAGAAAGTGACTCACATCTTTGATGAGAGCTCGGAGGAGAGGGACTAGGGAAATCGCATCTCATCCTGCCTTTCCATAGCCAAGCTTCCTGATGAGAGAGGGGGAAAAAGAAGCATCATCCTTTTTAACACGGGAGGAAAGAATTGGTGCTACAAAAGCAAAAACAATCTCACTCTCCACTCGGTGCAGCTGGTCAACGCCCCAAGGGCTGCTGTACAGTTGGAAGATCTGGGGTTGAATGCTGTCAGTGCCTGCAAGGAGACAACCAGGCGTGTCATGAGCAAGAGGGGACTGAACCTCAGACCACCAGATCACAGGCCACAAGCTTCCCTCAAAGGAAATGTGAAAAGTGAGTCCCCTGAAGCCTGCAGCGGCACCACATCCATGGCCACTGTGCCACCTAGTCACTAGGGTGTGACAAAACACCACCGAGGGCACAAAGATAACCACCCCATGGCCACTTCAGTGCGAAGGAGTAACAAGCAATTTGGGGTCCAGAACAGAGACACTTCAGTGGCAGCGGCCAACATACTGCAGATAGGAAGCTCTTGTACCTTCACATGCACTGCCCTGTTCCCGAGGACCCAATTCCAAACCCTCCAAAAATCAATGAGATAACAAGGAGATGAGTTGCAGCCAATATGGATTTGTCAAGAGCAAATCACATCAGGCCAATCTATCTTCCTCCTATAACAGCATAACAGGCTTTTGGCAGAGAGCACTACCTGTCAAACATCTCAACTTTAGTAAGGCTTTTGACACTGTCTTGCCTGCCATTCCCGTAAGCAAGGGGAATGTGGTCTTACGAGAAACTATGACAGGGGAGGTATAAAACTGCTCAGATAGCCATATGCAGAGGGCAGATACCAGTGGTCTCCTCTGCTACAAAGCAAGAACATGTTGCCAAACAGGATTTTGTAGGAGTCTGTCACATACCAGCCCTCCTCAGAGCTTTCACTACTGACCTGGATGATGGAGCAAAACCAAAACTTACTAAATTTGCAGGTAGCATAAATGTAGGAAGAACTGCAGGTACTTTTAGAAGACAGGATTAGAAGATCTTGATATCTCGAGAAATCATCCTTTTTTTTAGGCAGATACAAGGGCCAGGTTTTTCTCTCAGGCAGGAATAATCAGCTGTCCAAGAACAAGTGTCCAAATACAAAGAACAAATTTTCAGAGACAATTGCTTCATTACTCTTGCATATCAAGGGCTACTGATGCTGTAAGGGGTCTGGGGCCTCTTGTTCTTGACCCTATGACAGTAGTGTCTAGGGTTCAAGACGGACTAGCAGCACATTGCGTTAGGCAGGCATGTACTCGGGGCATCCCAAGCAGCTTGCAAACTGAATCAATATCAAGCTCAAAGGGCCCTGAACAGGATCAGAAAACACGAATTCCCACTCCCAGGCTGCTCTTTATCTACTGCATCACCGTCACCTCATTGCAACTGGCACATTCACTGTCTCTTCTGAGAACTGCTTTCAGCAGGGAAGGTGTTCCTGTGCCAGCAGCACATCATGCTAATGATGACAGCCAAGCACATACTAGATCTGACTGCTGTGCACACCATACATGTTTCATAAGGTTGCCCAACTGCCTTCTCAAGCCCTCCCCATAACCAGCTGCACCTGATTCTGCTGTCAAGTGATCTTCCTCTTCCCCTGCTACATCTTTCATCATTTTAATCTGTAATCTCTGCAAGACAAGGACTTCCCATTTCTAGTTGAGTTTGCCACTGAAAGCAAACAAAGCACAAATGCCCTGCAAAAATAATGAGCCGTGCATGTCCAGACATGGCACTTTCTATGGAAAGCCATGGCCAAGCCCCTGCAGTGAGCCACATTTCTAGCCTGGAGGGAAGAGACACTTGCAGCCATTCTCCACATGATCTTTGGGCTTTCCCCTCTGATTATGCATTTGGTTTATCTTAGTGTGAGCTGGTAGGGAACCAGACCTTGCAGCCCTGGGAACTCTGATGTTCCAGGTAAGTTCATTCGCTGCCAGAATAAGAAAGCAGAGTTTCCAAATAAGTGACATTTCTTTTCCTTAAAAGAGTTGCTTTTGGCAGCCAATTGCAGGGAAGACTGCAAAGTAGCAATGGATTGATTTAGCTCCTATGGAGGTGACTAATAGGAACACGATCCAACAGCTAAGGCAGAGAACTAGATGGCAGTGCCCCCCACAGCTGCCTTTGTAAGACGACACTTCCCTCACATGTAATGAGGGAATCCTTGTACCACGTTCCCCATGTGTACATGTCCTGGGGGTGAATACAGTACGTTTTTGCCACGTGCTCCAAGAACCCAGAATAGCAAGCAAATGCTTGAAATTAAAGCAGGAGAGCCAGGCTAGGGAAGGAAAGTGAGCATCACACTTCAGGTTCAGAAGCACCCAGTCAGCTGGTAAAACCCTCTTCACTGCTGTGGATGTGAGTGATGGGTATTGACAAGGCAGATTACACAGAGCATCACCCAGACCATGGGCTTTTAGCACCCTGTGGAGCATGATTGAATGCAGTCCTATCCCTCCAGAATAAAGTCCGAAATCAAGCACTGCAGCAGACATTATAGAGAGACTTGGGGTCATCCCAGGGCAGGTCTCTTCATGGTGAGGGGCAAGACAATCTATGCATCAGGAACTTGACCAAATTTAAAGAAAGGTCACAGGAAGAGCCAAAGCAGAAGATGAACTGGCATGTATTTATTAGCCACCACAAAAGACAGGAGCAAGATCAAGCCATAAAAGCAAGGCATTAGCACCTCTATGATCAGCATAAATCTGTGAGGATCTGCCATCTCTCTCACCAGTACTTACTGCGGTTTCTCTCCTGAAGGATGGGCTGTGCACATACATCTGTACATAATCCTCCACACTAAGAATCTCACAGTATCTGACAACCTTGGAGCAGTCAGGTGAGGCTCCACAGCCTGCCATTGCATTTTCTCCTTCAAAACAGCTTGGGCATCATTACCACACACTTAACACTGCCAAAAAGCCTGTGAAGTTTAAAACTGGATTGTCATCGCTTCTCTCATTCACATGGATGCCAAAGCCACAAGGGTGAATGAAAAAGTTCCCTAGAACACAGACAAGATCAGCTCACAGCTAAGGGACCAAGTTACAGGCTATGCAAATTGACCTCAAAAATTGCACCAAGTACTGGAAGCCAGGAGTTAGTGGTGCTACTGGCACAATCAGTTCAGTTCTTAACTAATGGTTCCTTGCATCCCTTGCTGCCTTTAAGCTACCATGTCAGAGCACCTGTGATCCACACTATTAATGCCAGGGTCTCAGCTCATCCCAGCCTGAGAAGAGTGCCACAGCCACAGTTATTCATGCCTTTCATCACCTCTCAGCTAGACCACAGCAATATGACAGCCCTGCAGCATGCAAGAAGCTCTAGCTGAAATCTGCTCTGCATCCCCAAGTGCTCTGTAATCCCGTTACCACAACCATACCAGGCTGGTCCCCTGCCTCACAGCTCCTGATGCAGAGATCAAGGAAAAATCCAACTCAAAGCCTTGGCCCTCATGTCCCTGTAGCCAGGATGGAGTCCTGGGCATGGTACATTTGATCATCGCAGAGCACCACTGTGCCTCACAAGGGCTGATCTCATCCATACACAGCAGACAACCTTCTCAGCCCCTGTTGAGCTGTCTCTGCCCAGGGAGCACAGGTTATCATAAACATTTCCTGCTGCAAACAACTGGGTTTCTTTGGGCTACCTGGTCTGACAGAAATACACCATGACATGTGGATTTAAAGGAAATACCCTAGAACATGACTTTCCACTGCAGGCACTTAACCATGGGATGACACTGAAATATCCAGACCCTGACAGAGGCAGGCACATTCACTGTAATGCATGACTCAAAGATGCTCAGATATATACCCTCAGAGCACAGGAAGCTCTGTCTATGCCCTACACTAATGGTGGAGAGCTTACAAGCTCTCTGTCAGTCTGTTCAGCCATTTCAAATTAGCATGGAAGTTATTTGGTTCTTCTGGAACAGCACTGGGACAGTGTATTTGGAATAGGACAGGCATTACATACATGAATGGGAGAGGTGGGCTCTCCACTGCAAGCAATGACTATCATGGCATGAAGCGAGAGAAAGAAAGAGATGGTGTTTTTGCCTCTGCTGAGCTCATACAATTCCTCTACGGCTTAGCTCCCTCATCTGTAAAGACAAGGATAACTTTGCTCACCTATCAATTTCCTATTTGTATCAGCTAATAAGAATAAAGGTCTGGTCCCATGAGGTTCTGATTCACTCTGTTGAAGGTGCCTTATTCTCTTAAGACAAGTTAATGGGAGTTGCGGTAAAAAACAATCCACCTTGTTTGGATGTGCTGGAAGAGATGACTTAAAGAAATGCAGCCTCAACGCCTCATCTTGTGGATTCCCAAATATTGCTGTAGGCCTTTTCTTTACCTGCCTCTGCCAATTTTCACCATGAGCTGTACTGCTTTATTATCATCTCTCTCAGGTTCCTCCACATGCTCCAAGTTCAACCCAGACTACCCAAATGCCAGCCGTTACAGGCAGAGAGCCATTAGCACTGCAGTGCTGTTATTACTGCTGCCTGGACTGGAATTAATGCAGCTCAGACACAGTGCAGTGAAAATATTGACTTTCCAGCTAATCAAACCAAATTCTGTGAAAGCTACAACTTCAAACTTCAAAAAATCCATCAATGATTCATAAATATTTGAAAGTGCCAGATTGATTGCATCTGGATTACTACAGGGGAGGGGGCTGAGGTCTGGCTGAGGAGATGGACTAGACAGCAGCTCAGACCTTGATGTCATGTATCACCCTGCTCTACCAGGACTGCACAGATCTTCCCAGCCTCAGACAGAGGATGAACACTATATCCCAGTGCTATGTTATCTATGCTGGTGTAGCCCTACTCACTCCAGAGTATCCAGCCTGCAGGTAGGATGTACCACCCCAGCTGCTGAGACTGCAAAGATTGGTTGTTCAATTTCTGACTGGAATTAAAAAAAATATATACATATGCTCATGCCCTTCACCCATTTCCCACCCACCAACCAGGTTGTTGGTATTCCCAACCTTCAGCTGGCCTCCTGGGAAGCAAGACAATTTGTTAGCCTGGCCTTCTCTCCACCCAGTCCAGCCCCCTCATCTTCGTGCCATCCAGCCAGCCAAGGAGGAGCATTTTATTTTCAAAACAACTCTTCCAAGGGAAACAAAATCCAGGAAATTATGCAACATGCAACAAGCCAAGATGATCTATTTTTACTTCACCCCACAGAGAAGCTCCAACTTTTCCCACATAAAAGAAAATTAACCTGCTGTCTAATTCCAACTTAGAGAAGGGGGAAACATTTTGGAAAGAAACACATACAATAAATAACTTTGGTTGTGTTGCAGACAGTCTTTGCTGCATAAAAGTTGGTTTGCAAAGCCATTTCAGGCTGCCTTTGTCCTCCAAGTCTCTGGAGCTACATTTGTACACAAGAGAACCTAGCACAAAGTCCTCTCTTGTGAAACCATATATTCAGCTCTTGAAATCAAGAGAAGAAACAGAGGCCTACAGATCTTACCCTGAAATACAAAACTCTCCTTCATTAGCAACAGATGTGAGGACAGTCTCAGATGAACTGGAAGGGCCATGCCCCTTCAGGGCATGGACGACAAGTATCAGAAGAGGACCAAGGCAGGTACACAGCACTGTGCTAGGCCTGATCTCCGATGACTGTGCCTCATAGTTCAATGACTGCCATGGCAGGAAGCACAAATGCTGACTGAAGTGCTCTCATGATTTCAGCATTCAGAGTCTCCCCTCCATAATCCTCCTCTGTAATCCTGTAAACTAACATGGTGCAGCTCCACGCTGCAGCCTCTCCCTTGGTGGGAGCATTAATAACTTCACAGGGTCTGCCAAGACAGGCTGCAGAGATAGCTGGGCAAGCACACACTCTGCACCTGCACAAGCCTGGTCTCAGTACTAAGACAAGCAGTAAGGTCCAGCGTTGTCCCAAGAGGCTGGCAATATTCTGTCAAACATGGCGAGAGACCCAGCTTTCCCAGGAACACTCTATCCACCTCTGCATGGAAAGGCATGGGCATGAAAACCTCAGTTCACTGAGTCAGGCACCTCTTGTCCATGGTGTGCATACTGAGCACAGTGCAGATGTGCTGATGCAAAGGACCGGCCCACACTAAAAAGGACAAAAAGTCTTTGGGTATCTGCTCCCGATCCTTTATGGAGGTCAAGCTCCCAGAGTCTGCCAGCTGCTTGACCACAGACCCTGGTAACAAGGAAAACATTTAGCTGCCAGCCTTTTCCAATTTCAAATCTCAACCAGGCTCAAGCTGTAGGCAAAGGGCATTTCCCTCCCTGGCATTAAATGCAGCAGATGGTACATCTCAATACTCAAAACACTGCTTGCACTGGAATAAGGAAATTAAAGTAACCATTTCTTTCTCACTACTGAAAACAAACTGAGGCCCTAAGATAGTGATTCTAGACCCAAGATTGGAAAACATTCCTTGCCCATAAGCTTCTTGGCGCAAGCCTTCCCATCTTTCACACCGGAGTAAAGATACCTTTAACACAATTCATTCTACAGGACTGCTGCTTCCTCCCCAAACATCTAAGAATAAAGTCTCACCCTCCATGTATTTAACCAAGATTTTCCCTAATCAGGTGTCACGGTTTAACCCCAGCCAGCAACTAGCACCACACAGCCACTCACTCACTCCTCCCTCCGCTCCTCCGTGGGATGGGGAGTAGAATCAAAAACAAGTAAAACTTGTGGGTTGAGATAAGAACAGTTTAATAATTGAAATAAAGAATAAAATATAATAATAGCAACAAAAAGGAAGATAAAAATATAGTCCAAGAAAGACAAGTGATGCACAATGCAATTGCTCATCACCCACTGATACTCAGCCAGCACCCAAGCAGCAACCCACCCCTCCTGGCCAAAGCCCCCCCAGTTTATATACTGAGCATGACGTTCTATGGTATGGAATATCCCTTTAGCTAGTTCATGTCAGCTGCCCTGGCTATACTCCCTCACAGCTTCTTGTGCCCCTGCTCACTGGCAGAGCATTGGAAACTGAAAAAACCTTAACTTAGGATAAGCACTAATTAGCAACAACTAAAAACATCAGTGTGTTATCAACATTGTTGTCATACTAAATCCAAGACTTAACACTATACCCGCTACTAGAAAGAAAATTGACTCTATCCCAGCCAAAACCAGGACATCAGGAAAGAAACAGAATAATCACTTGAAGTAATTTAGTGAACTAGTTAAGATTCACAAAACCATCACTTTTATTCAGCAAGGATGATGTATACATCAGTTTGACCCTCAGTACTGATGTTGGGAGTTTGAGAGCAGGGCTGCATCTTGGTTCTGTGCAACTGCAGTGCCAAACCATGGGGTTCCTATACCACGAATGAGGATCATAAATATTGCAACAGTCAGCAAAGCAGCAAGCATGCAGACACTGCTCTGCCTGGGTTTTCTGCCACAACACTGCGCTGTTGTCATGGTTTAACCCCAGCCAGCAACTAAGCACCACACTTATCCCAGCTTATCCTAAGCACCACTCTATCCCAGCTGAAACCAGGACAGCTGTCTGGCCTGTGACACTGCCTTGTAAGAGACTGCATGAGGAGAAAGAGGAGACAACATCCCTGGGGTAATGCCACATAACCAACAACACTTGTCTCAAATGCCACCTTCCCTCATTTCCAGTGCCACTGCCTTTTCCCACTCTCCACCATTCAGTTCTGGCTGCCATCCCCACCCAGGTCAGCTGCTTCTCCAACCATTGCCTGCCCACACACATCATTTCTCACCATCATCCACATCTTCACTCCCAAGGGTGAAATTGTTTCTTATCATGAAAATCAGAGGCCAAGGTTGAAACTTGGACTTCAGTTTAAGTAAAAGCCATTTAAAAAACGCCTGTACTCTGAGTTTGCTCATGTAAATCAATGGCATGTTAGCAGATGTACCAAATATCCCCCAATGTGCATGTGTCAGTGTATTTCTTCCTTCAGAGATCATTAATAGCTCATGACCAAGGTCATGAGTCAAGTCTAAGACTTTGCTGCTGATATAAAGGAAAGCACCTTTGCAGTGACACAGGGCACAACCTGACCAGCTAATAGACTTACAGAAACTCCATTCCCAGACCTCATCCATCCCCCAATTTATAAATAATAAATTGCCATCTTAAAGCTGCTCTTCAGGAAGCATCCTGTGCCTTCCCCACCCGTTGGAGAGTGTAAACACAGAGGTGAGAAAACTGAAACACACAGTGGATTAAAAATTGCTGTAACTAAAATCAGCTTCAAAGCCAGAACAAAAGCAAAGCATGATGCCAAAATCTTCTTGAAAAAGAAAGGGTTTTAGCAGAGAAAGCCTAAAACAGGCAGACCTGGGACCAGGCCCCCCAAGGAAGGGCACTCAGTCACCATAGAGACAACACACAGGCATGATGCTCCTGTCCCCGCTTCACAACCTCCATCTCCTCCGAGGCTCCGGAGCAGATGGCAAGCTGTGAGCAAAGGGAAGGAGGGACTGGTGAAATGCTGCATGTAAATAAGACTGCTAAACACTCCTGTTGTGACTCGGCAGCAGCCGGGAAAGGCTATTAAGGGGCTGCTGCAGGCAAATGGTTAGCCAGCAGTAATGAGCTGGCTACGAGTGACTGATTCCATGTCAAGGTTGGGTGGTATCGATCAGAGATGTACAGCTGCAGTCCTGCCACTTCAGAAAAGATGTGGGCTGATGGACCGCCTGCAAGGACCACATCACTGGGGAAAGGCAAGGGAGCATAGCATCCCAAGAGACACCAGGACAGGACCGTGACTTTGGACAGGAACTATCCCGAGCCTCGAGATCCTGCCTGTTTTGAAAAGCAAATGAAGATATTCCTTTTCCTGCTGTCCTGATGCCCTCAGGAGCATCTTTTCATCATGAATTTCTATCTGGGTCTGGAAGCAGAGAACAGGGATAACTTCACTTCTTTGGAGACACATATGTGATTCACACCATGGCAGCCATAGTCCTGTTGGAGATTCCTCCCCACTGACAGTAAAGGGAAGGTGAAGAGGCACACTAACAGTGCTATGCTTTGACGTGGGAAAGACTGGGTCACTGTGGCTTAGACTGTCACACCACTACATCAGCCAAGAAGCAGGTGTTTTTTCAGGAGCCTCACATTGCTTACCAGGCTTGGAGGGTATCTGGGGCTTTTTGGTTTTTTTTTTTCTTCTCGCCTGAGGAATTTTCCCCCCTTAAAATTACCTCTTGCCTTTGTGCAAGCAACCTGTGTATCTCCTGGGCTTAACCCACTGCTCCAAGAGAAGGGAACAGCTCTGCACCTTGCAGATGGACTGATATAGCTTCTCAGCATGTTTGGTGCCCAAAGCAACATGAGCTGGTCCCTCCACACACATGCAAGGCCAAGCCTTCTGCACAGCTACATCAGCACACCAGCACCCAAGGTGAGAGAAGCAAGAACAATGTCCATCTGGATTGCATTATCACAGCAAGACCTTGACAGATTATGGCTGCAAAGGCCAGCCTAACAACACATAGAGGCTGTCACTTGGAGGAGAGGAGTATCCCCACTCCTGGCACTAACTAGTGCATCATGTCCCAGCTCAGTTTGCAGGGCCTGGGCATTTGAGATGAAGGATCTGCCAAGGATCAGGCATGAGACCAGCCACCAGCAGTTATGGATTTCTCTAAGTCTATGCTCTTCCATCCCTCCCTTATACAGCCTAAAAAGACTAGTGATAGTCACGGCTCAAATACTCTATTTAAAGGCTGCCTTGAGGACTAGAAGTTAATTTTAAAACTAACTGACCTAAGCTTTCTGCCATACTACCTCAAGAGGAGTCTGGAAGGGTGGGGGTACTGCTAATGCATGTCTAGAGAGCATGTGTTTTACCTCCCAGCTCTTATTTCTCATTATTAATGTCAAGGTTTTTAAACAAAATTTGTCTTGGTCAATTAACTCAGACAGGGATGCTTGTAACATTCCAAATAAAGCCAGCCACATCCTGTGCTCAGAAAGATGAGCGAGCACGGCTCAGGAAATAAGGGAATGACAAGGGCAAGGCATGACTCACATCCACCCTGCTCCCTCATCCCAGAGAACAACCCACCCTGTGAGCCTGCCGAGGTCACCAATACATCAACAGGCTCCTGCTTTCCCCATAAGAGTTCTCTTTGCTCTCCTGAAAACTGAGGCTAACACCTGCCTGTGGCAATGAAGATAAAAAGCCTGTTTTGAAGAGTATTTGCCCAGTGGATCTACCACGATAAAAGCATACCACAAGTCACAAAAAGGCTTGTGATAGCACTGTTGCGGACTAAAAATAGAAAGAGGGATCCCTTCTCATAGGAAAGTGTTACCTTCACATCAAATTACCTCCTGGTTTGATTTTTATCAAATTCAATCACAGTGCATTGCAACTTAAGGTACAGTCAGACAGATCATGGCCACAAGGGCCACCCAGCATCTTTGCAGTTAGGCGAGAATCACATTGTGGAAGCTGGGGCCAATACCCTCATTTTTCAGTAGTTATTCACACTCTGCAGTGGGTCACTTCATGTGGTTTCTTTTCCTCGCCTGGATGACCACTGCTGTTGAATTGGAAGGCAGTGACCAGTTGGCACCTAAGAGAGATGCAGGCAGAGCTGTATTAATCCTTGACTGCTGAATGAGTCCACTTCTCTTCCCAAAAGTGCTTTAGGCTGCCCCCAACTGAAAAACATTGTTTCTGTATCAAAGCATCCAAATGTTGGTCATATCCAAGAGAAAGGATTAGTGCCTGGTAAATCTGGTCAAAAAAGTAATTTAAAACTGCTTCATACATCTGAAACAAAGTGTTTTGACTATCATATTTTAATCTCTCAGCTGAAAAAAACCTTTTACCAAACTCAGCTCAAATTTAGGGTGCTCACAGAAGCTGTACTTTCACATAAATAGAAGTCATTGTACAAATAGTGAGGAAGGATTTCTGAAAGCCGTCATCTGAACTCACCACTTTTCCTGAGGAACACATTCACAAGTATATTTTTTGCTACAGGAATTATAGCACATGTCATCTCCAATAAGAACATGCCCAGGACTCACTAACATCTCAAATCTCAAATATGGACAGAGCAGGCACAAACCAGTGGGTGCCGGGAGCAAGAACTGCCTTCGGCCTCCCTGCAGGCCTTCCTCAGCAAGTCAACTGCTAATGAAGAGCTAGTGATGACCAGTCTTAGGGGACCAGCCCCCACACACTGTGTGGGCAGGCCAGACCTTGCTGCAGACTGTCACATAGATTGCCAGATGCAATGAGACCAGGAGAGGGAAGACTCCAGCAAGCACCAAGATCTGCAAGAAATGAGGCTTGCGTGGAAAAAAGCAAAGTGCTGGTGACCACAAGGAGAACCCAGCCCTGCACTAAACAGCTGTTTAGGGTGAGACTTTATTCATGCTGCCACCACAATTTCATTTTCCAAGCAATAGAAATAAGGACAGCTCTACAGATTTTGTTTTTAGGCCAGAGCTCACCTAAAAGCTGGATCTCATATCTCAGCTCTTGCCAGCCATGGAGTAGAAATCCCAGGGCATAGGTCCAGAGCATACCACTTTTGGCCATGCAAGGCCTGCTAAAATTCCCCCACAAGCACCATTTTTCATCCCAACCCCTCCAACAGCTCATTCCTGGCCTCAAAACACAGCTCACGATGTGCTTGCACACCTCCATTGTGCTAGCACAGCTATCAGGAGCTGTTTGAGTGATGAAACGTAGAGCGAAGCCTCGTAAACAGCTCCATCAGTGTAACCAAGGGAGCCATACAGGACCCTCTCAAGCCATCTTCACACCACAGGCATACATCCCTGCTCAAAACACTCCAGTATGTGCTCTCTGTTTAAGGGTTACTGACCCCAGCAGTATTTCAGCTGATGAACTGAGGCTTCATTCTGGCTTTGCACTGCTCACGCCTGCACAGACTCATGTGCAAGCACCATGGCTGACTTCTAGTGCTTCTCCCTGCCACAACACACCTTTCCCATGCTCTTCCTTTGCAGCCAGGGCCACCTCCATGACACACTATGCCAAGAAGACGTCTGCACAAAACTGAATTAGCAAGCCATATTGGTAAGAGGCCATCCCATTACGGGCACTAGAACACATGAAAAACTGCAGGTAACAAAATAAATAAATACCAGCCTCTGACCCAGGAGTGCAGAAAGATTACTGCTTTGATTTACAATACAAATTAGAACTTGAAGAAAAGCAAGACTGATTTCTACTAATTCTTGGAGCCTTAACTAGGTGTTTAGTGCATTCAAAGGGGAGGTGGGAATTACACAGAGCAGAACAGTCCATGAGCTGTTGCTGCTACACAGATGTGGAAGGTAATTTAAGAAACACCTTGTCGTGGTTTCAGCCCAGCCGGTAACAAAGGACCACCCGGCCGCTCGCTCACTCCTCCCGCCCCCCTCCGGTGGGATGGGGGGAAGACGGAGGAGAGGAAAAAAAAAACAAAAAACCAAAACTGGAACCTCGAGGGTTGAGATAAAGGCAGTTTACTGGAACAACACAAAGAAATTGCAACAACAACAACGGTACTAATGAAAAAGTATACAAAAAGAGTGATGCACAGTGCAACTGCTCACCACCCGGGACCCGACGCTCTGCCACTTCCCCCACCGAAAAGAAGCGCCCACCCCCCGGCCCGCTCCCCCTTTATATACTGAGCATGATGTCACATGGTATGGAATAGCTCCTTGGCCAGTTCAGGTCAGCTGCCCCGGCTATGCCCCCCACCTCCCAGGTTCCTGTAAAAAAAAAAATTAACTCTATCCCAGCTGAACCCAGGACACACCTGAAGAAGGTCAACTGGGTCCATCCAACTCAAGAAAGAGTTTTCAAAATAACATTTCAGTAGTGAATCCTGCTTTGGGCTGCCCCTGGCTAGCCATCCCTTGGCAGCGCAGACCACCTGCGCCGGACAACAGCAGCCAGCTCTCCAAATCCATCCAGCCAACACGCTCCTCATGTAACTGGGGGCACAGCATCACATTCTGTGGACCCCCAGAGTCAAAGGGCAAGTGAAGCCCTCCTGACCCAGCAGTACAGACAGGCGCTGCCTCTTAGGCCAGCACAGGTTTCCATCTGCTGATGTCAAGTGCTGCAGATCAGAGGTGTGATCAATACCACACTCCTGCAAAACCAGCACCACATTGAGGTCACCGATTTGACACCAACTAGAAACAGAAGTAAAACTCACCGCATTGATTTTCATTTTCCAAGCAAAGGCAGTGAGTCAGGAGGATACTAGCACTGCCAAGAGCAAAAGACTCATTTGGTGGGGGTCTTCTATTTTTAATTATTTTTACATTTAATAGCCATGTTCTTGATCCCACAGAGATTTAAGATTTCTTTGGGCCTGCACGCTTGAGTAAGGTTGTGCGTGCATTTAAGCGACTGTGGGATCTAAGCCCAAGTTGTTACTAAGTACTAGGTAAGCAAATTTGCTTAATAGGATTTTTAATTTGCCATTATCCCTTTAAAAATATATTTGTTCTCTGCTAAATAGTAATAAATTAACCTAATCGCAATCAATTATGTTTCTTTAGCATCTTGGAGGCATCTCAATACATTTTACCAACCACAGCAGTCCAACAAGGCTAAATCAACTGAAACACATAGATCTCACAGGGCCTGGTTAGAAGATGAGGTCTTTACAGTAGAAAGCTTGAATTTTTCACTAACTCACTGAAAAACATATTTATAATTTCAAGTGGGAGGGGAGATGCACAGGAGCTCTGCAAGAAGAGTTTAATCTGTGGAAAAGAAGACATCTTTCAGCAGATTTTTCTACCCTGCCCACCTACCCGCCCCCTGCCATCACACATCAGGAAGCTGAGAAGCACACAGCAAGCCTAGCCCATTCAGAGAAGCTGACACAGCCTCTTGCACACCTGAGCTTTGGCATACAGGGACTCAGAGCCTGACTGCTTGTACCAGTGCCACCAATTACCTCCCCCACACTACACCAGATCATTCCAGCTCTGGAAGTGCACACTCCTCTCGGTACACAGATGCAGCAAAACCCAGAGCCCAGCCCAGGCACAAGAGCCCAGGCCTGTCTGCATCTTTGATGCTGGTTTCAACAGACAAGGACCAATCCTGGAGAAACCTCTATGTTTCACAGCAACTACAAACCTTTTATCTTGGGGCTTGCCTGCTTCCCAGAACTCCCTCCCCAAACCCAGAAGAGAATTAGCCCCTGAGAATAGGCTGAAGAAGTGACAGACACTAACCAGGCAGGCATCTCCAAACCATGGCACTGAAACATCTAGATTTTGGCACTCCTCTCCACCATAACCTGCAGCATGTATCATATCACAACCCATTTCACTCCCAACACTATCCTCAGAGCAGCACTATTGCAAAGACAGGGAAGGGAAAGAACAGCAACGCCCAAAGAGGCAGAGAGGCTTATCCAGGTTGACACAGGGAAAACATGCTACCTCTCCCCCAAACAGCCACATCCCAGTCACATTGCCCTCCCCTCTCTCCACCAAACCAAGCTGTTCATTTGAGTGTAGCTGGATGGTAATGAAGCACTTGGTGCAAATAGATTTTTTGTTCCGCCTGGCCATGGACCACTGGAGACAGGGGTCATTAGCTATGCATCACTAGCAGGCAGCCATTCCCTCATTAGCAGGCCACTCGTCTACTCCAGCCACCTACATTATTGGTTCAAAAGAGTGTGCCCAGTCATTATTGCCCTCACTAGAAACTCAGCCTAATTGGCTTAGGAGAAATACAGGTTAAGAGCATGAACAGCTCTGCAGCTAATATGGTTTTGCCAAGTCATGATTTTACAAGTTCAGGGAATTGCATACCCTCAGGTCCTGGAGTTTTAGGCACTGTACTTAACATCACTTTCTGAATCAACTGAAGATGATGGGATGCTTCTAATCCTCATGGCTATAGCGGGGGAAGAGCTGGTCCTCAAAGGGCTGAAAGCCAGATTGAACAAGCTTACTTTTTTTTTTTTTTCTGTTTATTCTTTGAGTCACACAATTTGGAGGCCATTTCCCAAGAAAGAGTTGGTGATACAGCTTCCGCAAATGCGGAAAAACAGGCATGCTTTGCTCCTGTGAGCCCAGGAAGCAGCTGGCCCACAGCCCACTCCGTCACACAGTTAGCTTTGTCCTCTCAAGCCAGGCATACCCAGAGCGCTCCCGAAGGCCAGGGTATTCCTGCCCCAGGACACCAGCCAGCACAGCCCGTGGCAGCCCCTCATCCCACACCCACCAGCCTGCCCCTGCTTACAGGGCTGGTGGAACTCAGTCCACTACCACAATCCAACTTCACTCTTGAGGGAGATGGAAGGAACAAGGGCTTCGTCTTCAACAATATTCAACAATATCTTCATCTCCAGCCACAACCACTACCAAAACACATCCAGCAAAGCATACCTTCAATTCCTGAGTTTCTCCTGTTCAAACCACTCACCCTTCACTGATCAACCACTCACAGTCCTTCTCAGGCTTTTGGAGAGTCTTCTCTCCCGTGAAGCTGAAGCAACATACCAGAACTGCCCCCAGATTTCTCCTTGCTTGAACACTGCTCCCCAGTGCCCTGACTATCTCACCCTCACCTCCTCTGGTCAACAAGATTTATTACCTCTCGTTACCAATTCCTGGTGCTGCAATGCTCACCTGGCATCAGGTTTCTTCGCTATTCCTCCCTGCCAGTGCCACCTGCTTGCAATTACCCCAGGGCTGAGCAAGGGACGTTATTGGTGGGCTACCCCCACCCTGTCCTTGCTACCACCTGAAACTTCTGTACTAACACACTACTAATTTCAGCTGCCCCCTCATTTCCGAGCCTCTTGGCTGGGGCAGGACTTGATTTCAGCCTTGCAACTCAAATTCACAGCACTGGTGGGGTCTGCCTGGTTTCCTCTGACCCGTGCTCTCAGCAGACATTCAACTTGGTGTTAGAGGTCTGTCTGAATCTTCATCACAAGTCAGGGCTTAGCTGATCTGCTGAGAACTGAAGCAGACTAAAATGGATGGGACAACTAGCACTGTCAAGCTCATCTTGCAGCCTGTTTGCATAGCTGGAGACACAGAAACCTCCAAAAGGGAAAATGGCTCCAGCAGTCACATCTGATGTGGTACAGCCTGTGACCACAAATGCAATGACTCTTTAAATGGTGCGCACACGTCCAGCTGGAGGTGGTAGGATTACAACCAGAGTCATAAAAAACCAGGAGAGGAAGCTTTAGGAATACGTCAACTTGCATCATTCTGATAAAATTCCCTGCAAATTGCTAGAAGAAATTTAATTCTTTACATGGACGTATGACACAGAGGAGTTATGTGTTTAAGGCTTTTTTGATAGCATTGTTCAGGCAAGCTGCCCTGTACCTCTTGCAGTAGCAGATGTCTCATTCTCTGGATAGAGGCCAATATATAATACAGACCTTGCCTATCTTACTAGAGCAGATCAGAAATTTTTCATCAAAGCATTGCTTACCACCAAAATAAAATTAATCAATTTTCATTTAAATCAACACATTTCAGAAAATACTAGTCACATAGACTGTTCAATAGTCTTTCAATTTAAAAAAATGAAACAAAGCATTTTGATAAGTCTAAACCGCCTTGTTCAAAATGATTTTTCCAACAAAAATAATTCGTTTTATATTTTAAAAATACTGGCAAGCTGCAAAGGCTGAAATAGAAATGAAATGTTTAATTTCGGAAGAACATATGCTTCATCGGAATTTTTAACATGCGTTTCAGAGTCAAAGGAAAAACTGATGCCACAGACTTTCCTGTCAAAAGGAAAACTTGCTTATTCCCCAGTCCTAATATTTATCACTTTTGTTCAGTGTTAACAAAATGCAGAAATACTTTTCACTTCCCATGCAAACGCAGGGAGCTGATTTCTGTTAAACAGCTGCTGCACTCCACCCCAGAGGCAGCTGCATTTCAGCCCCTCTGCAAATCCCCCCATTTCACGTGCAAAAGGCTTTGGCTCTGGAGGTGACAGCCTTACAGTGACAGCAGCCTCCTGTCACGACAGGCCAGAGCAGCGAGCAATAGATCAATGTTCCTGTCGTACTCGCTGTCAGTATGTGGCCATTAGCGGGCAAAGCGATGAATCCGCCGGGACTGAATTAATTGAATCCCAACCCTACAGGCATCCTCCAGAGACAGGATTTGGACACAGCAATCCATGCCTTTGGCACAGGAGTGCCACTTTTGCTTTAAAGAAGTACCTCTTTCCCAGAATATGTTTAAAGGTGATTAGCAATTGGCACGTAAAAAAATGACAGAAAGCTTCGTTACACATTAAAATTCAAATCTGTGGTTAGCACATCTCCTCCGCTCTCCATTCACCCAGACTGGGAGAGACCAGGGAAAGGGGCAATGTGGGCCTGGATGGGTGCAAAGCTGCTCCGCAGTGACAGAGCAAGAGCAAGCAGCAGAAGCAAATGTCCTTCCCATCTCCCCTCTGAAAAACGGTCCTTGGAACAACCTGGCAAATCTAGCTCTGGGCTCAGTGCACCATGTGGTCCTTCTACCTCTCCGCTAACACTGCCTGGAAAAGTACCGACGGGTGATTAGTGCCTGTCTACATGAGCAGGACTGAGGTGTCCATCAACATCACACAGGTCACTGTACAGCCAGCGGTTGGAGAAGGACTTCTCCGCCACAGGAGATAACGGAATCCACGCTTGATTCAGTATAAGCAGCTCCGGCTTTTTCACTGGAGGAAGATGCAAAAGGTTTGCTGTTCATGTCCCAGTGAGCACCAGAGTTAAAGGGCTTTTTGGAAAAAGCACGTGCAAAGGGAAACACTTAAAATGAAGCATGCATAAGAAATCCTTCCCCATCCCTGTCATGATCTTGTTGATCGTGAAAATGCTGAGTTGTTCCAGGATAGAGGGGTGGGTAAGTGTGCAATAGCCCCATTTCAAGTGCTCCTGTCTCAAATAAGCATGCCTGAGATGCACCCATGGACCCAGCAGAAAGGGGCAGTTCCTGCCAGAAAATGAGGAGTGCCCAAACTCAGTGAGGCTGTGGGGCTGTCCCAGCCAGCCAGAGGGTTTTGCTCTCAATTTAAAGCTGCTTCTAACCCCACCCAGGTATAGTCAGGTGTACATTTGACACAACCGCAGAGGTTCACAAGAGGTTTGCATGTACGTCAGGTTACTCGCACATCAACCTCCTGCAGGGTAGGAAAGGACAGACAGTGTTTGTCTCACGTGATATTTGCATATTTCTGTTTGCCTAACACCTCTGAGAAAAGGAAGAGTCCTGTTCCAATCCCTACACAACTGTCCCCAAACAGTGCCTATTCCACCGAGATCTGGGCATTTCTCTCTCTTCTGATAGTGCTTGTATCCCTCTGTGAGTCTCAAAATGCCACCAGCAAGAAGCAGACTCTGCAGGCAGAGGCAGGAGCTTTGCACTCAGGAGCTGGTGGCATGCACCAGCCCACGAGGCCAAATGTTCAGAGCAGCCTGTTTGAAGGCATGGGGACTCACGTGCCTCAGCAGCAATGGGTGTCCCCAAAACACCCATGCATTAGGCCTGCTCTCAGGGGACAAACAGCTTCCAAGTCATTTCACAGCCTTCAAACATGGGTTTTGTGCACTGGGTTATAAAGAGATGGGAAAGAAGGCTTGAAAACATTGTGTTTTTTCATCTTTTAGCGAGGTGGCATGGGAAGGGGTGGGGATCATGTGTCTCAGTGGTGGAGCAACTCATGAGGCCCACAAGCTTCCCTGAAAGGAGGCAAGGCAGTCCTAGAGAGATCAATCACAATTTTATCTACCCTTTTCAAGTTCTCATTTCTTTTTATCCCATACTGCCAGATAAAAATCTCTGCCTCAAACATGGGTAAGGAGATAGAGCTTTATTATACTATTCCAAAAACATTAGACGCTGTAGGCTTCGCCCTTTTATGAGTTCACTTTGCTGGCACTCCCCTCTCTGCCCCCCCAAATCTCTTCCCTTTAATATTTTTTCTCTCCAAATCAGAACAACAGGCACAAAACTAATTATGTGATATTTCAGATCCATGTTGTGTTAATGGCACCAGATCGCGTGTGACATTTCCGACTTGTTAGACTATTATTCTCGCTTATTGTTATCTCTGCTGCTCTGAATACAGGCTCAGGGCTTTATATCCCCCCCATGCACCAGGCTCCCACCCCCTCCTTCCCTCTCTTGTTCTCATTTATCAGCCTGTGAGGATCTGTGGAATATTAAACTGGGCCATGCTGGATTGCTTGCTCTGCTCATTGTGGGCACTGGTGGAAGGGAACATAGAGCAGAGAAGGTGGAGCAGAGAAGGCAGGGAAAAGCAAATGCCAGCAGGGATTTGTGGGGATAAGCCACCATAGCAATCCCCCCCAGCCCAGGGGAATCACTTTGACTTTAGGTGGAGTTGTGTCAGGCTGTGAGAAGATGTCCATCCCTCAGGTGACCTTCCAGTGATGGCTGGCCATCTCACCTGGCTTGTATTCTCCAGGGATGGACAAGAATCCATGAAGGACCCTTCTAATGTAGCTTCATCTCCCCAATGCCTTGCTTGAAAAGACAAAATTGTTGCTTCTGCTTAGACCTATGGGTCTGGCCTTAGGCTGTGAAAGCAACACACACTGGCCTTGAGCCCCTGGGCTGCCTCGTAGAGGTGATAGCTGGTGGGTCATGTCACACCTACAGCCTCTGTTGCTGACCATAAACCCAAAGAGACGTCCTTTAACTGTAGGTTTAGTGATGGAGGTCCAAAAGCACCAATAGCCCAGTGAACCTCAGCTGCTTTGCAGCTGCAGCATGAGGCAGAACAAATGGCAGGATTTAATAAAGGGGTGCTGCTGCCACCATACGCCTACCAGGCAAATATCCGGCCACCTCAGGGATGGGACATCCTAAGGGAATACCACAGCGCAGCTGTTGCCCCTTTAGGCCTAGTTCATGGTCCCAGGGGTCCAGGAGAATATGCAATCATTTTACATAGTTTTAGCTGCTCCTTCACCTGCCTGAAGAGCTCTGATATCCCTAAGACTGCTGAAGGTATTGGCCCAAATGCTGCCATCATTTTGTTTCACTTCCTGAATGATTGTGCTCCTGGGCCTCTTTAGTCATACAAATACAGCAGCTGATTTCTCTCCACGCAGCACTCAGCGAGATGGAGGGTGCCAAGTTCTTCCCATTGATACAGGCAGAGGCAGTGCAATCATGCCAGGACTGAGACTACAGGGAAAAGACCAAGAGGGTCCTCCTACCTCCACTCCTGCTTTCTGAGGCTTCCCAGCCTGCCACAAATCACTCTTCCCTCTCCATCCAAATTGCCCCACTCCCTTCCAACCTCACACTTGCTCCTGCTCCCTGCCATGATAACCCTGCACTGGTAGTAAGCAGCACTCCAGAGAAAGCCTACGTGCCTGGCTCCAGCTGGTGGGTCTCTGAAACTCCTTTTACTCTGCAAAAGAGTCTCAGGAGGGATCTATATTGGTAACTAAAACAGTGCCAGGGCACAGGCTTCATACGCTGTGTCATGGTCATCCAAGCCGTTTAACTGTTCACACACTCCCTGGCCTGCGCTAGCCAGCACTCTCCCAGATGATCCTGGACACAGTTCAGGGAATGGCGTGAGCCATGGACTGTCACCAATGAACTGCATGGGAGAGGCCAAAGTTTAGTTGTATCAGCACAAACCATACCACATCATGCCCCCTAGGACCGGAGACTGGATCCTGGCTCATTATATTTACTAGAACAGATACAACCTTGGTACAAATGAGCTTTATAGAGAAGTCCTCGCCAGGAATATAATCTCCAGCTTTGTTCTTCTAGGGCTCAATCCAGGAAGAGTTTGCAATCATGTACTGCTCCCTCCCTGCCAAGGAGCTGGGAGGAGAGTGTCATATCAAAACCTGAATATTCAGGGTAAATTGCTCTGTATAACTCTGAGCCTCTGTCTTGGGTTAAACCCCATCCAACTCTGATGCCACCAGCAGCGCTGGAAGTCACCCTGACTCCCCACCATGGGAGCCCTTATGAGGGAAATCAGGGAGGCCACAGATGCAGGCAGGGCTCTCTGAGTTCCCAGACAGGACTAGGTTGTCTGTACAAGTCTGTGGGCTGTAGGCTTTTAGCAGACACACACAGAGACCTGAAATAAACTTCAGCTGGGAATAGGCTGCTTCTAGAAGCATCTGCAGGGATCTGCTGCAGGAAGAGCTTGGTGAGAGCTGCTCCTGGGAACGGTGCTGTGCCACTGTGGCATGCCTTTGGGGGCCCTGGGCAAGCAGCAATTTGTGGGGTTTCTTTGCAACAATTCCTGTCCAAAGACATTCTGGCTGCCTTTCTGGTCCATAACCCACTGCAATGCTGGCTCTAAGCAGCTCCAGGTTCAGCTCCATGACCCCATTTCTGTGGGCTCTCTACCCCGTCTTGAAAAGAGAAGCTCACAGGAGACTGTTACCAAGGAAAAGGAGAGCAAGCTGGCCTCGCTGCACCCCCAGCCCTTTCACAGTGGGGTCTGTCAGTCTCTTGCTTTAGCCCCTTGCACCCCCTGGCCAAGCACTCATCTGTGCTCTCTGCCTGCTCCTGGACCACTGTGCACTGTCCTCCCAGTCCCCATGTCACCACTCGTCCCTGGAACAGCTGCAGCAGCTGCAGCACAATATGCTTTACAACTTGTTAAGGGGGATGGATGGAGGAGCGGAAAGATATAAATAAATAAAATAAAATATGTCTAGCTTAATCCTTTTATCACTATACTTCTTCCAGTCGTTTACAGAGATAATAATCGCCCAGGCTCTGCAGGAAGCACTGATGGAAGCAAGCACAGAAATCTCATGGCAGCACCCTACTCTCTCATCTGCTGTCACTTGGGTGCAAGGCAAGAAAACAAAGTCTTAAAGAGGGCCCGGCCAGGAGCTAGGCCCAGCACAGCTGGCCATGAGGTGAGCAAGGTTGGTGCCAGCAGGACTCAGAAGAGGGAAAAAAATGGAAAGTGGGGGAGAGTCAGAAGCAAAGCTGTAGAAGAAGGGGAAATGCAGAGAGAGGGAGCAAGATAAAACAGCACAGTGGTAACAAGGAACAGAGCGAGAGAGGGAAGAGACGGTACAGCAAAAAGCAAAGCCAGCACATGCTTAAGTTTAAAATCTGTCAGTAAAACGCTGCTTTCCTTGGAGACTGACCAAAGGTCAAACTGCTGGTCCGCGCCAGGGTCTGAAAGCCCTGCCCAGGGCTCCCAGCTGCTGTGCCCTAGGGCCCAGGAACAGCTGGAGCAATTCGGATTCCCTGCTGTGTCCCCAGCAGGGACAACGCTCTCCTGGGAGGGACCAGACATCCTGATGGCCACCAGGGTCTCTGCTACCTTCAGCAAGGAAGCAGGAGAGAAGAATGTCCCTCTGGGCAAGGGCAAGAGAATCACAGCAGGTTTCTCCTGGGGGAAAGTGGGTTTTGAGCTGACACGGGCTGAAAGCCACCCAAACAAGGCAGCAGACCTCTTAGCACATGTTGACTCAAATGCTCCCACATAAAATAGCAGCTGTCTCTTCCAGTAAACAGATGCCTTCATGGCTTTAAAGGACAGTGGATCAAGGTCATCTTTTCCCAAGGGTTAGCCACTTCTTTCTTTTCCCTTCAGGCTTGCTAATATGGTACATCAGTCCGCTGGCTCTTCAACACATCTCTTCCAGACACGCTGATTCACACATTGATTCACTTAAGTGCCACAGCAAATGCAACCCCATTTTCCCCATGTTCTTCCCACCCCCAAGAGTCTCCTACCAGACCCCAAAGGTGCCTGCCACAGAGCCTCCACCCCTCTGGGCTCCAGCCAGGCCTGCCATCTGCAGCATCCAGGAGAAAGGATGCTTCATCCAGGAAACATCAAGTACCTCTGGGTGTGATTTTTAATTTCCTGCAACACTAAGATCCACAATGCGATGCCAGGAAAACAACATTGTTATTATTTGACTTGGTTTTATCCTGCCATAAACTGTCACCACCGCAAGGCTCAAGGTGCTGTGCCCATAAGGACTGCACACTCTTTGAAGCAAGATCCCTGTATGCAGGTCACTGGCTCCTGCCCAGGGTCCCCATGCATCAGCTGGCCTGTGGGGAAGCTGCCTCTGGCTTCTCTCCAAGGGGAAAACCCTCCTGGGAGGGTCAGGCTGAGATTTCCCAGGCAATCCTTGCTGAACACAGTGGGGTTTATTCTCTTCACTTCCTTCAGGCCGCTTCCATGAGCTCAGCCAACTGCAGACCTGAAGTAGTGGCCCCTTCACACACCCTGAGCAGATCTATGCGCATTGAGAGTGCTTTCTAAGTAAAAAATGCCAGTGCTTCATTCTGCCTGTCCCCACAGAGGGAGGCAGTGCCCTGGGAGAGACACAGGAGAAAAAAGAGCTATTTAATTCAGTGTGCTCCTACACGGGACTATTGTCAGTGCTGAGAACATGCCATGGAACCAAAGAACGGTTGAAAAAGAAGCAAAAAGCAAATCCCCAGAGAGCAGCTTTCCTGCTCCTGACAAGGACATTCAGTTGATCACCGAATGTCATCTCTTCCTCAGTCCTCAGGTGCCTTGGACTGTGCTCCTGATTTGATTCCTTAGCTCAGTGAGGAGGCCATACAGATGGGTTTGGGGACAAAGTGGCAAGTGGGAAGGCTGCTCTGACTGGATCTGTCCCTTGCCTACCACACTGCCTGCCCAGGTTTTAGGTCTAATGCCAGGAGAGTGACACAGAGCCATATCGCGTTTCCCCCATGCATTTCCAGGGGACCCTCATAAAATCTGACCTTCATGCTATAAACCTGTGGCTGATTGCTGAGTAAGTCATTTCCTCCTGGGTGATTTAGCAGGGACTGTCGATGGAGCTAGAGTTTGTCTGGATTAGAAGAAGAATTCATCAGGCGGCGGCATGGCCCACCTGCCTGTCTCCTCTCATTCCCATCTTCACAGCCATTCCCTGCTTGCTGCCCCAAGCAGTCCTGCCTCCTTTCTCCCCAAACAGCCCTGAGCTTTCAGGAGGGGGAGAAGTCAAGCAGGGAAAGAGGTGCTGGGCTGCCTCTGCTCTTTTCTTTCCCTGTCATAAAGCTCTCAGGGCCAGCTCTGCTGTCAGGGGAATATTATCTCTCCATGCTGCTGTTAATCTCTTTATGGCATCATTTGACCCTTTCTAACATCCATTGATTTTTGAACTACCCTTTACGGCAACTCTTTAGATCCCTTTGGTCTAAATTACTAAACATCAGTGCCCAGGGCAAAACATGGGAACAAATAAAGCAATAGGGAAAAGTCCATTCAGTAACCGTGACTTCACTGGCCGCTTTTGAGGCCCCTTCTCCCTCCTTCGCTGCCTCTCAGCCTCCTCTCTGTGAGCATCCTACAGATCCTCCTAGAAGCTGCTGCGTCCTGCCCTCCCTCCCAGCACACAGAGGCACCTCACCCTACCACAGCTGTGCTCTGAAAACAGGCACTATGGTACCTCCTGTCACACATCTGGCAGTAGTTACCGAGCCCACCTAGCACCATCTCAGATCTTCCAGCCCTGTGTCTCCCTCAGGCACCGTCATTCTTGGGTGCTGCCTTTTGCAAAGGATGTTGCCATCTGCATGGCTGAGATGGCCAAACTCGCGACACTTGAGGTCACATCCAGAAGCAGCTCCTGGCTAAACCTTTCTAAAGCAACCTAATAGGGCAACTCAACAAGATGTGAAGGCTGCTGCTTTTAATTTACTGGAGAAATGACTTTTCACTCCAGATTAATATGTTTTAATTTATTTCTGTTTTCCTGAGCTTACCCCTTGTCCAGCAGTGGCTGTCTCCTTGCCTCATACTTGCTACTTGTCCAAATGAAATACCGAGCTGTATTGTCTAGTATTATAGTAAAATACACAATATATCACACTGATGCATTCTGCGAGTATGACATAAAAATGACGAATGTGGTCTGGCCAAACGTTGAAATGTATTCATCCTGCATTAGTGCAAAATGAATATTAATACCCTGGAAAATGGCTCGGGTGATGAGGGGTTTGTGTCATATTAGAGAGGACACTTCATTCCTTCCTCATTTTTTAAACAGCATCAGCCCCCAGTCCTGACACAAGCTCCAGGATATCTAGCACAGGCCCATTTTGACAGAACTCCAGCCAGGACCACAGAGGGTGAAATGCTTCAACACGACACAGAGCTGAGGCCCACAGAACAGAGTTAGAGGGCCAGGGTGGTACCAAAGTTAAAATGGTCCCAGCTCTTTGTGTGCTGCAAATGCTTCCTGATCTCTCTTTTGTATATTATCATCCCCTATCACCCCACTATGTCAAAGAACACCATGAGGGCTTAATGGGTTGTGGGATCAGTTCATTGAATTTGGATTTGGCTGGATTCACCTGCTGAGTGCAAGTTTGTGTCAGCTTTTCATAATTACTGCCCTCCTCTATGAGGTGTGGTAGAATAGCTGATGAGTGCAATGGTGAAGATAATATACTTTACAATTAGGCCATTTAATTATTCCATTGTGTGATTTCCATAACCACAACCATATCTATGCAAATTTATAGAGCACATACAACAGAATATACCAAGTGAAGAGGAAAAGCAACAATTTTAATGTATCAATCATAAAAAACCCTTTCCTCAACTCTGATCTGAAAGACTCAAGCACTGAATGTGGCTCCATCTAAGGCCTGCACACCATGATTATTACCCTAGTAGTACCAGGAGTCATACAGATAGACAGTCCTTGCCCCAAAATACATACTATATAAGTAAGACAAAGTGGGGAGAGGCGGGAGAGATTTTCACCTTACCTTAGCCACGTCTCAGGTAATTTTCTTACACAGTTGCTTAGTTGCTGCATCTTTGCCAGATGTCCAGTTCCTGGACTGCAACATCCCCGAGCAAGGGTAACCCAGTGTCAGGGGTTGAGGCCAGCTCGCCAGGGCTTCATTTGCTTCCAGGGGATAAGCACTTCCAGGCCAGGTCTACCACATCCCTTTCTCCCCCCTGGCCAGTGTTTCATGGGAAGGTGAAACAAATACGTGCTTTATCATTATGGGTACAAAACTGCAAAGCCAGGATGTGGTGGGTTGACCCTGGCTGGATGCCAGGTGCCCACCAAAGCCACTCTATCACTCCCCATCCTAAGCTGGACAGGGGAGAGAAAATATAACAAAAGGCTCATGAGTGAAGTTATCTCCTTCTTCACTGACCTTGGCATCTGCAGTTGTTTCTCTCACATGTTCTCACTCCTCTCTCTGGCTGCAGTTTGCTGTGCAGTTTTTTCCCTATTAAATATATTATCACAGAGGCGTTACCACTGTCGCTGATGGGTTCAGCCTTGGCCAGCAGCGGGTGCATCTTGGAGCCGGCTGGCATTGGCTTTATTGGACACAGGGAAAGCTTCTGGCATCTTCTCACAGAAGCTACCCCTATAGCCCCCCTGCTACCAAAACCTTGCCACACAAACCCAATACACAGGACCAGCCGGATGGCTCCACAAATGCACATTTTCAAGTCTGAAGGCCCCATGGCGCAGTCCCTTGTGCCCCCATGCCCATTGCACACAAACCCTCTCTCGCAGCCATGAGTTACTGAACAAAAAAGCCTCAAGAGCAGCCCCAAAGGAACTGTTTGTACCTGGACCGCTCACCACTGCCTTTCATCTCCAGCAAGTGGGCCTTTCTACAGCACCATCAATACAGGATGGAGAAGGAATCGTTAGATGTGGCACTTCCATCAATATCTCTAAGAGGAACAGGTGACATGAAAAAGGGTGAACCTGAGACCTCTTCAGACTGAAGAAAAAGAAATTACATGGATCTTTTATTTTAGATGAGTTAGCATTTTGGTTTATATCTATATCTATACCTAATTTATATACCTAGAAATGTAGCATCTATTTTTCCTTTGTAAATGGGAAATGGAGGCTGAAAGCTACAACCTTTGCCTAGAAGACTAAATGGCCTTTGGAATAGGCTGATAAGTGATAAAAACAACCTGCAAAAGCATGTATCCTTGCATCATTTAAGATGACCTTTTAGAAGGGAGACACAGGAAAAGGGGAGAAAATGAACAGAGAAAAAAAAAAGCTGGGGGAAACAAAATTTTAAAACCAAACATCCACTGTTGGCATTTGAAGCAGCTGCCGCTAGAACAAGAAAATAAAAATAAAAATAAAAAGAGATTTGACATTTTATTTCCCCCTATCAAACAATATATCCCAGCTAATGGCAGTAGAATAAAAATTTACCCAATGCAGCCTGCGAGAGAGGCAAGAGAGGAAGAGGAGAGAACAGGGAAGAGGGAGGGGAGAAAGGTTATTATAAATGTGTCAAGCTTGTTTATGGCCCTTTATCAGCAAGCACAGCTGAAAGAGAGAGGCACCGTTAGCGCATTTTAAAAGTGTTTGGCAGCTTTGTTTGGGAATGTAAATAATCTTTATATTCAGGAGCATTTATGTTTCAAGGAACATGCAGGCACGTGCCACCTGCACCGACAGATTTTTGAAGGACCTTCTGACATCCCTGCTGGGCTCTGCCTCCTGGGTCTGTGACATGGGTGCTTCATCTGAAGGTCTGAAACCGCATTCGATGGAAAAGGCTGCACTGGGAATATAAAGGGATTTAGGGGAGGACTTGAAACCCACAGAAAACCCTTCAGTCAAGGTCAGATGCTGGGCTGGTTCACCTCCTCCCTGAAGTCAGGGGGGTTAGATTCCACTTCTAGTGATGTTGCTGCAAATCTGGAGGAAGGCAGCTCTGACGCTCAGCACAGAAGACCATGGCTGTGCCCAAACTGCAGCCCCCTGGGAGCAAAGCATAGCAGCGGAAGGTCAGTCTGGCAGAGGATCTGCTCACCCCTTTTTCTGCTGCTCCCAGTCTCTACTTCAGTTAGTGTAACTGGTAGGTAAATCACTCCCATTTATTTACATGGAAAATATATTATCAGAAATACCCACACCCTGAAGGGAGCTGACATCTCATTTTTCACAGGCAGGATGGGGAGGGAGAGCCCTGAAGAGCAGCAGTGGCATAGATAAACCAGGAGACTGCCACGAACACAGAGACAAAGGAGGACGCCACGGTGCCTCTCCCCGCCACGGTGAGGGAGATTCACGCTCCGCAGATTAATTCTGAAGCAGTGTTTAACGCATCTCCCTTTGGGGATGAAGGATTTGCCCTGCATTTCAATGAGACATTCAAAATCACACTCATCATTCTCGGAAATCGCACTTAGTTGAATTGTCACCTCTCAAGCGCAAAGGCAGGTGCAGGGCTGTGCTCCGCACAGGAGCTGGACAGCCTGGGTGGCGGGGAGCAGAGCGGAGCCGGTGAGGTGATGGCGGAGTGGCGATGCGGCTGGGGCAGGCTGGCATCAGTGTGGAGGAGCAGCAGAGGGGCTTGAAACACGGCAACATGAAGCTGAGCAGCTCGAGTCAAGGGCTTGAAGGAGAGGCAGCTTGTGGGATGGCCATGGGGCTGGCAAGGACCGGGACGGAGCTGGGGGATGAATGGGTGGGTGTGTGACTGCCAGTGTATGGAGCAGAGGAAAAGAATGCCTGGAGGAAGGGTAAGGGCCAGAGGGCAAAGTTTTCCTTCTTGCATGGGAAATGCAGACTGCTCAAGCTAAGCCTTCCCTTTCTCCAATCTCATCTCTTATGCCTTCATCTTTCTTGTCTCTTTCCTGTACTCCCTGATTTGGCAAAAGAGTATAAAATTCAGAGGGAACATGCAGCTTTGCTGTCCTTGCATATCCTGGACTCCCACAGCCAGCAGAGGAAAGGAAGAAGAGCCCAAAAAGGTCAGCAGATGAGTACATGCATAAACAAACCCAAATCTCTACCATGTACCTTGGTGGCCTGCTGCAGTATTCACCACATGTAAAAGGTATGAGATGAACGGCCTTGGGAACATCTCCGTATGCACAGCAAGGCAGAGCAGATGCAGTGACAGCACAGGCTGTGCTCTGCTCTTGCTTTAAATCCACTCTGAGCTGGAGGGTTGGACCCAAGTCACCAGCCTGGGTCTCTCCACTCCGGTCACACACAACTGTCTGTGGGACAGTTATCAGAGCAATTCCTCTCCCACAAGTCTCCAGAACTGCCAACTGATGAGTGACAACTTCAGTTGCTACTGACCTGAGGACATCTGAACAAAAGTCCAAAGGCAGTTTTTTTACCCTTTTATCGCTCTTGAGATTCTTCGCATCTGCTTTATGAAAAGGTGTGGCTGCATTAAAGCATAGATTCTGAAGACATGAACCCAGCATAAGAGCAAAAGGTGGATTTTTTTAAACTCAGCACACCAGCACTTTCCAGGAGACACTGGAATACTGTCAAACCTGTGATAGCCTCCTGCTAAGGAGCCCACAAATTCACCTTCCCCTGTGCGGCTGGGTGCCTGGAAATCATCATATAAAGGAATTTAAATGTAGATGTGTGATATTTACCGCAAAGCACGACCCGGACGCAGACAGGGGAAGGAATGCTTGAGCAGGAGGAGTAAATGACTATCGCAGGCAGAAAACCCACTGCAATTCATGCATCACACAAATGGTTGTGTATATTAAAGCAATGAGGACAAAGGGTATTGATTTAGCACAAGTATCAAGAGTCCCAGGTGCTAAAACCTGAAGAAATACAAACTGTGCTGGGCAGAATAACAACAAAACGAAATGATAAAAGGATATGAGTGTTTGAAAAGACGCGTAGGACGGGCTATAAATTCTAATAATCCATATTTCTCGAAAGCAGCAGCTATTGACTCAAAAACAAAAGAGCAGGCATTGTAATGTAACAAATGTCAGACGGGATAGCAGCAGGAATTCAATTTGCTCTGGCCATATATCAACTTGAAACTTAATGTAATGGCACGTAGTTAAAGCTGCACCCTCACTTAATGGCTATTACCAGTCCTGGGTGGGTTTTCCAGCAAGCATAAAGCAGTGAGTAATTGGCCCCACTCTGCCCGCATCACGGCTAATGAAAAAAAACGTGCTCTAGCCTGGCAGCAGCGGGAGAAGGGGAAGGCAGGGAAGCCAGGCAGAAGCAGGCAGCACTAGAGCTGCCAAGGGCCTGCCCTGCCAGGATCCCTTGAAAGAGTTTCAGGAGAGACCTCTGGGACTTCAGCTGACCAGCATCTCTTTTGTATAAGGGTTGGATCCTCAAGGCAGCAGCCTGACATCCTTGTTAGCCTCCTAAGTGAACTGGATTCAGGCCTGCTGGAAGCAGAGGAGAAGAAACCCTGGGTGGTTACACCTCATCCAGCTCCTAAGCATGCACTATTTATTACTACTTGGGCAGTGGCTCTGCAGTCAGCCAATTAAGGCCATTGTAATTACTTCTCTTCAGTGACTGCAAACAGCCCAGTTAAACGACAGATTTCCCGTTCAACAGTTATTGCGGCTGCTGAAGTGAAGAAGCAGAAGTGTCGGCATTGCTGAGAATATGCTCTGACCATATGTTAGAGGCAAGAGACACTTATTGAATGGAAGAGGAGGCGGTGGGGGTGGAGGGAGGAGGCATGGATGTGGGACAAGAACCTTTGTAGCAATGAAGCACCCAAAGCAATCAAGGGAGGGCAAAGATGAAAAGCTGTCCTAATCACTTCATTGCAGATAGGCAGGGGCATTCCCAATAGGCACATTATAGTTTCTACCAAGAGGAAAGCTTGCAAAATGTTAACTTTCTAGGGATATGCCCCTCCAAATTTCAGGACACAATTTTGGAACAGTTGAAAATAAGATCATCCCCGGGAAAAACTCTCTCAGGTTTGTCACTGAGCCTCACACATGGCAGAAAAGGACTCTGGAAGGTCAGTCGGTGCTGTGCTAACCTCCCTGCAGCACAAACATGACCAGTTGTATTCCTTATCATGAAATATGGAATTGTGGCCTTTGACTTTACTTTGTGGGAATGACGCTCTTTCAAAGCTTCTCAGGAGACTGTTTAAATGCCTTCTACAGCTTTTTATTAAAGCAATAAAGATACCCAGAGCTTGGGTCTTAGGTTTGTCTCCTCATTTACCATGAATCATATGTAGAACTTGCAGTGATGTCTAATGGTGGCATGGATTACTGCAAATAAAGGTGTTAGCAAGCAGTTGCTTTGGGTGGCACAACTGGTTTTCATTGTGCTGCATATAGCATGAGGCATTGGTTGGGTTTCTGCACAGAGGAGCTGCTGAGCTGCATAAACCCTGGCATGGGCTCCCTGGGACCCCAGCCACTCTCCTCGGGGACAGGAGGTGCTCATTTTGCTGAGAATTTTCCTGCATCCATCCATGCATGAGGACACAGTCTAGCCACTCTACATACAAAGAACAAGGTCAAGTAAGAGCCCAGCTCTCTTGTTTACCGCTGCACTTGGTGTCCAGTGAACACAGGAGGTAGGGAGTAGATTTTTGTGTTGATCAGACAGCTGATAAATGCAACTGGAGCGCAGGAGGCTGAGTGTGCCCATGGGAACCAGGCCTTCAGAATGAGAAACTGGATGGGGGAAGGGATGTTGAACAAATCCACATTCCAGATTAAATCTCATCTTTAAACCCTGAGTTCCAGTAACAGTATCTGTTTTAATGCCCACAGGCCTTGCTTTCCTCAGTAATCTCAGCCATCAGTCTCCTGTGACTGACAACACCAGAAATGAATCTCTTTTGAAGCTGACAAAACTCACTCTGAACTGATTTTCTCTTGAGCTGTGTTTATCTGAGACTGATACTGAAGAAAGCAGCTCTGAAGCAACCACAGCCTATATTTACCCCCCCAGATCTGCACCGATGCAGCAACAGCCACCAAGCATGGCCAAGGCCAGTCTTGGCAAGAGCAATACCTGCCAGCAAGCAGGCCAGTTCATTTTCTGTTCCCTAGGCCCCTTCCCTGATGAAGGCCAAGGCAGTGCTGACAAGGTCTTGGCTGGTTCCCAAGGAGACCTGGGGCAGGCTGCGAGGCAGAGGAGGGACCCTAGCCTGACTCACAACAAAACAGCTGAAAATATTCTGGGTGTCTGTTTACAGCCCCATAAAGATTTTATGCAGTGCATTTAGCCTCATGTCTCTGCATTCATCGTGTTAAATGCTGAACGTTTTACTTTAATGCCATAGTGGCTACAAGCAGGAATACTTAACTTCAATAAATAAGAAGTAATCATATTTTCCCAGTGAATGGATTGAAAACGGCCACTGGGAGAGTTCACCTTCTGAAGTCGAAAGCCAGGGGCTGTCGCTGGGGTTTCCAGCAAACTATAGACCCTGTGGAGCATCTCCGGGGGAAAAAAAATTGTATAAATAATAGAGCTTATGCATCTTTTAATTGAGGAACTGGTCCGTAGCTTGGGCACAGCACGCTTGTGCCCAAAAGCCAACATTAAACATTCAAATTTAGGCAATGGAGGGAAAGAGGGACAGAAGCAGATGGACTAAGACTCTATGCATTTGTGAGTAAAATCTACTGGAAAAGCACATTAGTGCTCCTTGGAAACTAGAGCATTTCAGGGAGGAACACACACACAAAAGAGGAGCTTCTCAAGTGAGTCCAGATTATCACAACAGACTTCCAGGCACAGTTTCTGCAGATCTCTAACTAGCCTTATCTAGGCTTTAGGCACACTTCTTTTATCTACCTGGGAACTCCAGGCACCAGCTAAATTCGCTTGGATGCAATAACTCCTTCCTTGAGGTGTGCACATGTCTAACTCCCAGAGCCATGCTTCAGCCTACAATCTAGATGTCCACAGTTAGGAAGAGATCAACATCTCATGAGATAATAGCTTTATTGTGGCACCCAAAAGGAGTTTTACCAGGGAATGGATTCAGGGTAGGTTAGCAATGTATTAAGTATGTTTGAGCTACCTCAATTGAAATGATACTCAATAAGAAGTCCTGACCAAGAAGGTCAAAACCTAACTGAATGTCTCCTGACTTTATCTCAAAACACCTTGCCACATTGATAGATTCACATTAGATAACTATATTCTTCCATCTCCTTTCAAACACACTTCCCACCTTTCTCCTCCACTCTCTGCCTCTGAGCTTCTCTCTACTCCAATCTTCTCATCTAAAATTGGCCCTCCCTTGTTTGTCTCCAACATTTTCTCCTCATTCTGCCAACCAGAATGACCAGCTCAATTCATTTGTGTCCTAATTTAACCACACTCCCAACCTGTCATTCAACTGTCAGCTGTAATGTTAGGAAACAATAGTTCAACACCTTCTGCACCGCATCACTCCCAAATGAGCAATCTTAATTCTGAACTATTGGGTTCTGCTGATACCTGGTTGCACCACAGTTGTCTAAATCTAGTCCTTGGCTATAGAAAAGAAATACGACCCATAAGGGGTCTGATTTCCAGGTTACTCTTTCAAGGGCATAGGTGGTGCTGATGCCAGCAAACCTGATGCACATTACAACAGAACTTCTTGTCCAATAGACGAGAAGGATGGGGTAGGCAGAGAAGATGCCTAGTAGAAGGTAGTACTTCTCCGTACCAAAAACATCCTACTTACAGTTCCCAAACTGTCAGATTCTGTAAACACAAAGATGTTTGTGTGAAGCTTCAAGCTATCAGCTCCACTACATTGTTCCTGAGAACTTTACTGTGAGACACTGGAAGCAAAAACTGAGATGGTTGACTTGCAGCTGTGCTCTACAGCTTGCCCATGGCATCTGTTCCCAACCACAGAGACACTGGGAATTAGGCTGTGGAGGCAGAAGGTGGGAAGCTCATTTGCTTTCTCCATCTCAGTCTTTTTTTGTCTCTTACTAAGTTGTCTACACAAAAATGGCAACTTTGAAGTTGACAACCAGACTACCAGAGTCGTCCCACAACTGGTGGTCCACCAAAGAATATGACAAGATTTTCATCTTCCTTCAGCAATCAGAGACTTTCCAGAAGACCCTTGATCAGCTCTTCTCAACTCTACACGATGATCCACAAGGCCTCTAACAGCAGCTTGCAGCTTGCACAACATCACCCAGAATACCTTGCATGTCTCCCTTTGAAGCTGTGACCTGATTACCATAAGCAACGCACTGCAGATGTACCTCTGCAAACCCAGAAGCATCAGGGGAAATGAATATATTAGTATTTATCATATTAACGCAGATCAAGCTGGCTATTTGTTCTGACATTTCAATAATAGCTTTTTCTATTTTTTTTAAGCAGCAGCTTGTATTTTCTTCACCCTTAAATAATTCATTGTTACATTAAACTTATTTTAAATTGGAGTCTTTTTTTCATCAAACTAAAACCTTATTTGGATGGCCAAAGGGAAAAAAGGTGTAAATGAAAACTCTCTTCTCTTCTCCATTCTTTCATTCCTTCTTCTTTCTCTCTTGTTAAAATCTCTTAATCAAAGTGACAATCTCTCTTTCCCAGGAAGGAAGCTGGCGCCTTTGAACAGTGCTGCTCCAATAGCTCTCTGCTTTGATGTGGGATTTAACTTATGCCTTTAGCAATCTCAAGTGTCTGTGCATGCATGCACTACGTGCCTGCATGTATCCATGTGTGTGTTTCTGTGTTTCTCCTTGCTGCACATACCCAACCTGACCCACCCACCCACTCAAAAAGAAAAAAGAAGGGGAAAAAAAAAAGTTAAGGGAAAGACAGAAAATGCCACGACCACACAAAACAGCAATGTGAACCTTGTGGAGTTGCTATTGAGCACAGTTCAGAGGGGACCTTGTTCTTTGCCTTTTCCCACAGTGACATCTTCAAGCACTTCATCTGTTAACATCAGTGAATACAGAGCAGTCTATTCCAGGAGGCTGATACCCTATAGAAGGTCAGGTGTCTGCTGGAAGCTCTGGTCCTGCAGTTCATCGTCCCTGGACCATGGCTACAGTATTTTCACATCCAGCATCCTGGTGGGTGATGAGACACAGTGTACGATTGTGGTGTTACCATACAACTTGCTGTCCTCTTCCTCTTCCTTCCCCTGGTTTGACTCCAGGCTGCCTCTGTTCTCATCATAGTCTCTCTCCTGCTTTGACAATTGTTTCCTTCTTCCTTTCTTTTAGCCCACCTGACCTCAGTACTGGCTCTGGGGGACAGCAAGGTCTTCGTCTTGTCTCTTCTTCTTTGAGGATACAGCATAGCTTTGTCTGGTATGGCACAGTTTGCAGATTTGACCTCAGGGAACATAAACCCAAGCTTGGGCCAATGGACCACCTCAAAAGGCTGGGCCCATCCTGTTTCCCATGGGTGATGACTCCCTAGAAAACTCCTTCTTCCCCTTGCCAGTAGGGCTGCCTCTCACTACTGTCCTGGTGCCTCGGTGGCATTGGTTTTTTTGTGGGATGAATGTCACAGAAAGCAAAACCAGAGCAGAGCCATTGACATCTTCCCATTTCACAGCCAGAAAGCTCCCTCCCTACCACATAAGGAAGCACCATCACTTGCTGCTATGATTTTACAGCAGTTATTCATCACATAATTCCCCAAGACCTCCACTCTAATTCTAGCAAGTGCCTTCTGGGATTTCACCCAACCCTTCAGAGATTGCCTTCCTGATGAGTACTGGGACCTTTCCCATCCTTAAGAGAAGTTCTTGGTCAAAGCAAATCAGATCTCTTGGTTTTGTATACATTGGAGATTTTACAGGTGCTTCTACTTACTGAGTCTTCCCCAGTGGTTTTCCCTAGCAGCAGGCCAAGTGTACAAATGCTTTACAAAATACTGAACAACATGAACCTCAGAACTACAAATCTCCAAAGCAGCTTCAAGTCAGAGAAAACAAAACCTCGACAAGAACAGAATCCAGTAATGCCTCAAGCTTCTTGTACCAAAAGCCAATCTTTAGAGCAAAATTGCTGTCCTCTCATAATACCCCACTATCAAGAGTCTGGGGTTTTTTTGAAAGTTTAATGTTTCAAGTTTTCCCCACTTTTCTACTCCTTTAAAAACATATACCTAAACACACACATACAAACACACACACAGAATTTTCTTCTGCTTTATAAACAAACACACACATACAAACACATACACAGAAACACTTTTTTTTTTTTCTGGATTTTTTTCTTTCTTTTATGTGTGTCCTGCTCTTCACCTCTTCTAAGGGTTACTGGAATTTGTGTTGGAAATCTGTCTCATGTTTCTACAAGCTGTGGGGATAACAAGGTGGGAAACAAAGCCAATTTTCTCCCTCCCTACTCTGAGAACCTCTGCTGAGCCACTGCAAATTCCTGCACCACTAGGGAAAGCTCACACCTTGCCCATGATGACCAAACAGGGAGATGCCAGAAGAGATCTATCCAATATCCAGTATCTGCATTGCAAACAATGGATTATAATCAAGATGGAATATAATGATAGCCACAGAGTAGGACACAATACTCCAGACAGCATGGGACCTCCAGAGTCCATCTAAGCAACTGCTGTCCCTCTTTCTTTTTTGATTGAGACACTCTGGCCAATGTGATCTTTGCTGCATGGATGCTTTCCTCATCTCCATGGTACCCTTAGGTTCATCTCCCTCTATTTTGAGAATCTCTGTTCTCCTTTGCTTGGATCCTTTCAATGCCCTCCTGGGGCATTATCCCTTTGAGCATATACTGTCTTCAGAATCTTGGTATCTGTTTCTCTTAAGTCCGTGATCAGCCAAAACCAGGGGTTATATGCCTTCTGTGGAGGAGCGAGGGAACAGAGCAGTTGTCACTTAAAACCCAAGGAAGTCTGGAGGCCAGTGATGGACTACCTACATCCAGGGATTGTGGGAAAGGACATAAGGTAGGCTTGAGATGGAGACCACGGTGAAATGGAGTTATTGGGGAATGAAACTGAGAGAAGAGGAATAGAAGAGACAAAAAGTGAAAAGACAGTGACCAGGGAGTTGGAAGAACACGAGGAAGATGTTTTACAGTGGATAGGAAGCACTATTTTCACATGTATCAGGAAGCAGGGAGATCTCCAGGGAGGTTTCCCAGGACATTCATTGTAGCTAGAATATGCACAAGAAACTTTCTACCCCCAGATTTTGTAATGTTTGACGTAGGAGGTAAAGTCTGACTCTTCCTCCTCGGAGGTACAGCCCTGAGCTAAAACTTTGCCACTTCACTGTCTGTCCTGACTGCTTTTACATGGATACCTAAGCCCATCCAGACACACTTCCCCTCTAAGCCCCCTGCTTTCCAGAGGTACTGAACATCCACAGCTCCCGCTACACAAAACGCACAGTCCCTCTGAGAATCAGCATGTCTACTTAGATACTCAGATCCAGTTCTCTGTACACAGGTTTGAGAAACAGGGCAAAAAAGGAGGCTGTGCTGAGTCTTGCTGCCAGTTCCAAGCCTGTTCTCTCAATGCTGTCTGGGGTATCTGGGGTCCAGCTCTACAATACATGATGTACACGTGCCTTGGAGGTTGCAAATTTTGGACTCGGTGTGCTGCCCAAGATAAAAGCCAGGAATGGGATGTCTCTGCAGAATCCCTATGTCATTTCTAGCAGGCAAATAAAGCAAAAGGACAGGATAATCATGTCCAGGTACAGGACACCTGTGCATAGCCATGCCAGTCCAAGGGTACCTCCTTTGCTGCTTTGTGCTGGTGGTGCTACCTAAATCTGAGTCTGCTGTCTGCAGTCACTGTGCTGCATTCACCCTTGCTTTACATTCTGCATCTCCCTCCTGAGATCTGCTGCCAGCTTAATAGAGTGCACACTGGAGAAGGTCTCCCCTACCCTCATGCATACCCAATCAGGCCTCCTGATTATGTAAATTAAATACAGTAACATCACCCCCCCTGCACCTCTACCCCACCCCATTCCAGCACAAAAGGCGGGGGGGGGGGGGGTCTAAA
>NW_010972775.1:2834046-2879108 GCF_000737465.1 Haliaeetus leucocephalus
CCCCACAAAAGGGGGGGGGGGGGGGGGGAAGTAACAAACTCTCCATTCATAACCAGAAACATTAATTATATGTAATGATGGGCAGTCAACTCCCTGAAGCATTTGCATAATTACTAATGCTAATGGCTTCAGAGTGCCTCTCTCCTTCTCGTGGAGGAAATTTAATTGGAAAACGCATAAAAGCATGAGGAGGGAGGAGGGTGCTCTAAGTGGTCTGAAGTGGCACGCACAAAGCAGAGGAGCTCTCTGGGAACTGAGGAGGAAACCTGGTCACTCCCTCCTGGCTCCCGCAGCCAACCTGCCTTTTCTTCCCTCACCTGCTCTGGCATCACCCCCATTTCTGGGGAGCAGGCACAGGAAGGATCAAGGGGTAGGTTTAGAGAGCATTCAGGTCAGCTGTCTTGATCCCAAGGGTATTATGAAAATAAGATTTAATGAAATCAGGAAATTCTCAGCTAGGTGCCTCAAATGCCACTTTCTTGGCAGTAGGATTTCTTGGGCTCTCTGGCCTCACAAATCTCCAATAGCTGTGTCTCTCTTTATTCCCCTATACATGCTGCTGAGCTTCCCTAAGGCAGAACTTGCTGCTTTCTCCGCGATGCTTCCAGTTATGTTGCCACCAGGCTCGGCTCCCTTCCCACAGCAAAACCAACCTGGCGGCAAAGGGCTGGCTGAAGCATGACAGCGAGAGAGCTCGAACCTCTCCATGCCCTTGGGGGAATGCCTGTTTCTCGTTTCTGTCAACCTAATGATGGCTAAAGGAGTGTCAAATCTGGGGCTGGGCCACCTCCTGTGGTCTTCTCAGGCCTACAGCCTCCCTCCCACTGCTCTGCAGGCCAGCACAACTCTATGGCCAGTATTTTGTAAGGGGTGAACAAGAGTTCATGTGGCCATGTGTTTGAACCTTAGTTCTTCTACCCTTTCCCTGCATTTACTCCCCGTCTCTCTGGAGTTTGACACCAGGTCTGGGTCCTGGAGACAGTGCATAGGAGGTCAGTTATGCACCTCCAAGCCCACAGCCCCTGCCCTCCTTGAGGGCCTGAGTTCCTGAATGGAGATAAGTTTTGCGCTGCACTGTGAGCAGCTGGTGAGGCAGCAGATGGCTGAGAATCTGTAAAAATAAAAAAAACCTGGGGCTTTGACAGTGGCACTTTTATTGTTCACTCATTCCCACTGCTGCCAGACTCCAAATGCATATCAAACAGGGTACATGCCCTTGCAAACACGATCATAGACAATTGTGCAAAAGGGTGACAAAGCTACTCTAACATCCCCAGCCAAGTGGTCCGAAGAGGATACCCTATAACAATAACAAACCCCTGCATGATCATGGAGGGAGAATCAACCCCTTCACCGTGCCCCTTTGCCATACTTCAGCAGTGGCGCAACACCCCGAGGGACTGGGAACCAGTCATTTTTTTTTTATTGCACTATAAAGTACTGTGCACACCTTCAGCAGTGCATAAATAATAAATAACAGCAATAATATGGTCCCTTGAGCAAAGCAGCATTTCATCAGCAAGAAAATCATCCTCTCTTTCCCTCTTAACATTCTAGTGGGTGTCCACTGGCAGCTCCTTGCTCTGGAAGTGGGTTGCACGTCTGCTTTCCATTGCAACTAGCCTGTAATTCAGGGGAGGTCTTGGCTGTTTATCATCTTTCTGTTGTGAGATAAGTTTGGTTAACTTTTAATGCTTGTGAGGGTGAGGGACCAGAGCCAGGCAAAAAGCAGCTTTGGTGATGAATCCCTCTCTTCCCAACTTCTGACTTGCAGCAGCAGCAGCTGCTCTGGGCCTGGGTCTCCGTTTTAAACACTGTCAATAAGACAGAAATCCAACTGACACCTACACACACCAGAACCAGTGCCTTAGGCAAGGCTGAGATGGAAAATGTTTCAACTATCCTTGTCCTCTTTTGTCAGCTCGCCAGGGACCTCATTCGAGACCCGCCAAATTTAGTGGAAGCTGCAGGTTTCCAGCACCTCCGCAAAACAAATGAACAAAACCCCTCAGGATTCCAACTTACAACATGGAGAGTTGAAGTATTGGTATATACCCAGACAATATTTCTTACTCAGGCATGTTTGAGTGACTGATTCTTTCTCAGAATATTGTTTAAGCTATAAGTGACTTAACAATAACAAATTCTGAATTTTACCAGTATACCTTGTTCACTCTAGACCCCCCAAAACAGGTTTTAAACTATTTCCCTTGGGAGATTTCCAAAGTCTAAGCTCTCAGCCTACATTTCCCTTTACTTTGTTATATTTTTTAATAATGACACATTTGGACACATAGATGTTTTGCCTGGATTACAAAACACTTTGAAACCCAGTGCACATTTGATCCATTTTTCCAATATAGTAGAAACGCACAGACACCATGGGGTACATTTTCACTCCCTCCAGCTAACCCCAATGCAAAGCGTAGCCCAGCATCCCTTCTTTTAGAAAACATCCTTTTTTCATTCATTTATCACTAGAGAAAGGAGAAGATTGAATCAAAGACAGCACTGCAAAAAAAAACCACTAAGCAGTGTAACTGCTGATTAAACCTTGTTTCAGTCAAGAGTTTAACCTGAACAAACCTAAACTTTTAACAGAAATTATCCACACATTTCCATTGAGAAAAAGAAAAACCTTTCAAATTGTTGTATGAAGCCTGCACCAGACTGCAGACCAGAAACGGGAACCATGAAGGTGGCTCTGCTTGATATTACTCCAGAGCTCTGTTCTTGGCTTTGTAACCCAGTTAAGGGAAAGAAAGGCAAGGAAGAACAATTCTGCAGGAGTTTACTAAGGCAATATGAAAAGTAAACAAGTGCCACCGTGAGTATTATTTTATTTTATTGCAAAGACTTAATGCTACTGTGTGCAAAATAAGGGCTTGAAATATGGTAGCAGATCTTTCTTGCTAGGGCCATCAAACTTTTTATGTGGAGGCTGCCCCAGAGCACTGTGACAATATTTGCCCAATCTCAGCTGCCTATGCATGGAGGGAAATCATCCCCTTCAGGGCTTGCCTGTGCCAGGATGCCTGCCTGTTCCCAGATGTAGGAGGAGAGCTGCCAGCAGCACAGCAGAAATAATGAGCTCTCTTACAGCTCAGGGCAAGAAACGGACAAGAGTTTTTGGGGACAAAAGAGACGGAGATTTCCTCAAAAGTAAGCACAGGCTCTTCCTCCGATCCCACAGCGAGGCTAGAGCTTGAGAATGGAGAAAATCAATGAGTATGAGTTGAAGGACTAGAACTGACTTAGAAAGGTACTTCAAATGCTTACTCCCCCAGAGACAGTCCAGAGTGACTCAGGCTGTCTTGCAAAGGTTGCTTCATTTCCCGAGACTATCTTGTTATCTGAGATCGAGTGTTTGGTAAATGATCTCAAACAGCAGTAGTTCATATTTGTATAGCATCTCCAAGACCAATGGACCCTAAATGTCTTTACAAATTTCATACAGAAATGGTCTCAACTGTCACTAGGATCCAAAAGGCAAGTGGGCAGACTACAGCTATTTTTAAAAGAGAAGTTCACCCAGATTATCATATTTTCTGAGCCTGTTGATCTCTAAAGATTATTTCCTCCCCCCCGCCCTATATTTATCACAGCCTAAATCCTGATGCCCACTATCTGGAGGGTTGCTGGTCCATGAACCAGAATGATAAGGGCGGGGGGGAAGGGCAGAGAGAGATCTCTGTAATAAAAAAATTAGTCTAAGAATTATTTACTTATTTTTTCTTGGTCAGGTAACAACCTCAATGGCAACAGCAGCACTATAGCAATAACTCAAGATACATCTCCTGAAGATTTAGTATTTTCCAAGATGACTGGAGAAATGATTTTGCATGAATCATTGAAGGTAGCTATAATTGTCAGAAGACTCACAATGGGTTTTGCAGAAGAAGTTGCTCATGGTGGACTGTCAGATGCAAGACAGCATGCACACAACACATTGTAAAGGTTACTACAGAATAGCTTCAATGAACAAAATTTCTGAACAGGATTATTGGTTGGAAACAGAGAGAGTAACAAAGTGGCTTCTGTGAAACCACAAAGGCACACAACAACACTATTTAGTTGTTTGCACAGATCTCTTGAATGCAGCAGCAAATTAAATAACATTGTTTCTACAAGATTAACCCATAGCTAAAATACTGCATCTTCATAAGGTAAAATCTTTGTTTATTGACAAAAATATATTAACTTCTTTTTCAGTACAGGAAATACAGACATGCTGGAGAAGGACAATTTTATTTGCTGTCTCTGATGCTACCAGCTTTGGAAATATAAAAATATTTCAAATAATCATTTAGAACTACAAAGCTGAAAAGGAAGCAACCCATTGTCTTCTTGATTACTTTGAAAGCAGCGCTGAAATTTCATTTGGAATATTTTTTAAAGTTAAAGATTTACTGTAATGAAATTATTTCAATATTGGCAAAGAGTCTCCACTTGTAATTGGTAACGTTCATTTGTATAAGGAGTTGTATTTCCCAAGGCTAATGGAATATAAGAATATATCATATAGAAAGTACACTATGGATATATCATCCTTTGATCAAAGAGGCTGTGTTGTAAAGTTTTAAATCTTTTTGACTCATCTCCCAAACCGTTCCAGTGTTCCCACAAGGCATTTCTATACACTACATTTGAAAAGATTTTTTTTTTAATGTTCTTAAGCTACTGGAAGTGACTTTGGTGCAGGGGAAGAGGAACGGATTGTTCAGTAGCAATTTTTAAGCTCTTTCAGGCTAATGAACACAGGGAGGCACTTTCAGTACTCCACGCCGCTCACAGTCCTTTTACAACATGCTAAAAGCTTTTTAATGAGAGAGTTTTAAAATTAAAACAATGGCAAAACACATTAATTGAAAGGTAAGTTACAAAAGGGAATTGAAGAGAAATTATTTGGCCATAAACGCAACTTTAATCTAAGAACACATTGTAGCCAGAAAAAAAATGGAATGGAATTGCATTCAGCAATATGCAGTAGCTCTCAAACGTCTGCCTTCACATTTCAATTAACTAAACTGCCTTAATCCAATTCAGCCACTGAAAAAAACAGTTGACTTCTCAGGAAGCCACAAATATTACTCAAAGGCCAAAATTTCTTAAAAAGCTTTGTGGAGCTGTACCCAGACTACAGCACATACTGAGAAAGTCGATAATGTGAGCACAGGCTTCAGAAATCCTATAGACACGAGTGGCCCAAGTTCTTTAAACTCTGGGTCCTGAGCCTCCTAACTCTTGTAGCATACATCACATCCCTTCCTTCCCTTTACAGCAATAGAACATTTTCCCTGAGAAACAAGCTAAGACAGATAGCAGAAATATTGACTCTGTTAAGGCTGAATTTCAAATTAAAGTCAATTTCAATTATACATGTAAAGAGTTTTGTGAAATAATTTAGAAACCAAAGATATATTGAAATGCATTGAAACTGCTAATAAGTATTATATTTTAGATAAAAATTGACACTTAAGAAAATTGAATTTTGTACTTGCAGACAATGGAAAAGTAGACTAGAAATGTTAAGGAAAATAGTAGTTCTTTAAAGTGTCATTTAGAACAATTAGCTAAGAAAGGTGGTTGGGCTAATTCTGCGATATTAGAGTCCCACCTGTATTCAGTTTCCAAGAAATGATAGACAAAACTATTGTATGCCATTCCTTCACCCAAACACAGAGACAGAGGACCCCTACATAGCACAGGTTTTCAGCTCAACAGAAGCCATTTCCACACCCTCAGATACAGCAGAGGCAGAGTCCAGGGAACTTTCCTGACCTGGCAAAAAGGAATTAGAGGAAGGATCACCATTTTCTCCAGTCCTTCATAGATCATTCTGGCTGAAGGAAGCTCTTTAGGAGAGCTACTTTTCTATGTGGATGCTACTTTCAGCGCTCACGTGGGTCCCATCACATGTGAACCTGTGCACCTCACAGTCTTTTCTTAAAAGCGTGTATTTTGTCGTAAGACTTCAAAACGTTGTAACAACACTTTAAAATGTTGGCTTTCTTGCAAAGTTTGAGATTCTTAGCTTACCTGCTTCTGAACATCAAGGCCCGTACAACTAGGCATACCAGCCACAAGGCTGTGTTCCTCATCAGCCCAAAATTAGACCGATCACCATCCTTTATATTTCACAAGTATTGCACATATTTTTGTAGCATAGTCAAAAATAGTAAAGGCTTAAATAAGAACACTAACAACATCTGCCACCTTGTTGAAGGCTCTGTCCTTGAACTACTTAGAGATGTGCATTCCAGGTAAGCATGCATCTCGTAGCTGCTATTTGCTAGCTGTGCATTTATTACAGCACCTGAAGCTCCTCACAAACATGCTTGGACCGGGAGAGCATATGCAAATCCAGTACACAACCCAGAATTGCACTCAAGACTCACACATACACAGGCAGCATTCTCACAACTGCCTGCCTTAACGAGGAACCTGGGTTAGATGCTTAAATAAAACCTGGGAAATCTGTATTCGAATCATGATTCCACCACAGACTCCCTGTGTGACCTTCGGCAGGTCATTTAAGCTCTCTGTAAAAATAAGACTGATAACACTTCCACTATCTGCCTTGCCTATTTAGGCCTTAAGCTCCTCAGGCAGAGGTTGTCTCTTACATGCACTGAGCCTGTAACAGTTGGGGCCTCTAATAACTACTGTAATATAGGTAATTATTAGCAGTAACAATGCAAGCAGCACTGACAGGGACAGGGCTGCACTACCCCCAAAAACAAAGGGAAAAAAGTACAAAGCAGAAAGTTGTGGTTGAGCAGAACAGGGATATTATCAAACGCAAACATATTTTGGGGCTCTGTGATCAAACTGGAAGGCAGGTTTTGGGCTGTAACGAAAGAAATCGTGTTATTACCTACTTGCACAGCCTGACAGCACAGCCCCATGCAGAACGCATGAAAGCTTTCCCTTTTTATTATGCTTAGGTGCTATGATGGAAACTCATTTTTTTTCCTTTTCACAAATAAAAACGTAAATGACTAGCAGTCTGGAAAGTCAAAGTCTTGCAGGGGGGAGCTGCTCTCATGTTTTATCAATGAGGAAGCAGAGCACTGGGCATCATGATTTGTCTGTTTGCCTGTTTTCATTATCTTTTTAATGTTAACATTAAAGTCTTCTGGAGACTGTATTAAAAAAAGTGGTGTAGAATGACTATTTGAATAGAGATGAAATGTACCTTTGAGAATAGCAGGTAATAGCAAGGCTTTGCTTCTGCCTATGAGCTCGGAAGTATGTTGTAATGTCAATGCTGGGGTTTGCTGAAAATTTTTTTCCTGTTCCAGGTTCTCTGTTTCTTCTTGGCCTTTGCTCAACACCAGCACAAAGAGAGCTAGGGGCCACAGGATCCCAAACAGCAGCACTTCCTAGCCATAAATGACCATGCAATACAGCTGCTCTGACTCACTTCAGGCTGCTTCTCCACTGCGTGCTGCCCCGTTGGCTCACAAGCTGCTTACAGGGTACAATCCCTGTCCATCCACTGGGAGCTTGAGTGATTAGGTATGCTCCACTTAAAAAGGAGGTGCAGAGGAAAAAAAACTAAAAAAAACGGGTGTACTTTTATACTCCCTTCTTGTGGCATTCGAAGTAGAGCCTGAAACCTTTGGGCTGGGTTTTTCTTGATTTTTAAATTTGATTTAATTGCTGCTTGGGTTTTTTTAATTAATTTTTTTTTTTCCCCAATTACACATTCAGGTCTTGTCGATCCTGATTCTCTGGCAGATTTTGTGGATGGGTTAAGAACTACTAGGTTTAGGATATCAGAGGAACCAATAAATTCGAAGAGCCCTAAAAAGCACAAATAGATTTTTATCTAAAATGAAGCAGTTGCTTAAAGGGTACCACAAAGATGCATTTTTACTAACCTAACAAATGTTCAGGCCAGCTTTTGCATAGCAGGAGGAGCAGACTGCTTAGGAAATTTGCTTCACAGCCTACCCAAAAACACTGAGGCAAGTGCAAAACCCATACACACACATGCTTATGTACACACACACAGAGGGATTTTTAACAAGGAGTAAGCAGCTTTCCTCTGATGTCCTCTGCTCCTCTTACTGGTTTCTGACAGACTCTCCCCAATTCCACCATCGTATACCTGTGCAAGAGCAGCTGATAATTATCCTCTCTTGGGCATTAAAGCCAGAAATGATGGGTAAGATCACTTATGCCACATTCACATTTTTCATACATGCATATATGTTGCTTATGCCACAATTCATTCCTTCTGTCACTGTTCTGCGACAGAAATACTGGCAATGGGGCATGATTATCTGCTTGTGCCCTTCTGTCCCTGTGTCTCCTGATGGAGATCGAAAAAAGGTGGAAAAGAGCAGAAAAGCTCTACAAGATTGTCTCTGAAGGCTCAAGCAAACCTGCCACCTCTGAGTTTCCTGGAGCAGCTATCTCCACATGTGTAGCATGCAGATGAAGGAAACTATTTGATTGCAAAATCAAAAACCTGATCAACTCTAAGGAAAAGTAAAACCACCGTAGCCCAGAAAGTGGCCCATCAGCTAACTGTGAATGACAAGATGACTCTGTCCTGTGTTTCTTCCTTGCCTTCTTCATGAAGACCCATCTACAGCCCCAGCTCCTGTTCAGGAGCAAGCGTGCATGCTGGACTCCCACCTGAGCTCCACAGAGGACCCAGTGCTGATCACTGGGGAGCCAGAGCCCTTATGGAGTCTGTGATTAAGGGATGCTGTACCCCAACTGCACTCAGGCAGGTGCTTACCTGCACGGAAAACTCATTAAGTCAATAGGAAAAATTGAAAATCATTATCATGAAAATCACTGGGACCTAAAGTGCAGGCCTAAAGGTGAGCACTGTCCCCAGAGCACTCCTGAATCAGGGCCAGGATAAGCAAAGAGCAGAGGAAAGGGAATTATTTCAGCTTTGTTCCCTTCTGGATGCTCCATATGCTACAGCCAGCTGTTCTGGGTTTGTTCATACTCATTACAGTGGGTATGTGTGACAGACTCTACCTCCCTTCAGAGTGACTCAATCACATAGGGTCTCAAATGGTTTGCTCAAAGCTCTAATGCAGTTTGCATATTCCACACACCCCCCGCTCCACACATAAACAGCCCACCACCACCACCCTGTATTTCCTTCTGTCTAAATCTAATGGCTTTAACAAGTCACACCCTCAGGACAAGAGGAAGGTTAGATGACTGTTCTCTCTATTCATTCAGAGTTTCCTCCTCTGCCCACTGCTCATCTGCCATCTTATATATATCTCAGCAACCAGAGGGAACATACTTCACTAAAAGAACAAGCAAACTTGTTTTGAGGGGTCAAATTTATAGCCAAGAAACTCTTAAAAAAAAAACCAACAACATTTTCCTTTCAGGAGGCTATGCAGCAAAGCTAAGAGAAAAAACAGTGATGGGGTGCAGCAAAGCCCACCATGCTCTGCTGATCCCACCAGTTTCACATCATACAAACTGCACGTGTAGCTCTGGAGCTGCTGGAGAGCAGCTGCCCCAGTGAGCATGCTCCTGCAGTATTCTCCAATAGACACACCAACGCAAACACCACCCTCCCCGCCCATGTCCCGAAACGGTGTAAGGCAGGCTTGTGGAACAAATTCCCAGGTTTGGAGATTTCATGATCCCAGAGCCTGACTTGCTGCATAGACACCATAGAAGTGTTCCTGGTTAGCTCTGCCTCCACCCCCCACGCGATGTCACCGTCCCCTTTGAGTCCCCTATCTGCCAACTCCCTGCAGGATCCCAGAGGGTGTAGAGACTCAACCACAGCAATAATCCAGCATAAGCTTTTCACAGCGTACACTATACAGGACAGGGCCAAATCCTGAACTCCTGGTTCAGGAGGACCTTTGGCATACAACAGAAGGTGGCCAGCACATCCCAGGATCAGACCCCTCATTTATTGTCCATGTCCCCCTAGGCACACTGCTAGGAGAAGTCTTCGGGTTTTAGCATTCTGTCATTCCTTCCAAAAGCTGCTGCGCCACTTGCCCATCGTGGGTCTGAAATGTGATGACAGGAGAATTTGGCTGTTCTCCTGCTGCTGTCCCAACCATCACATCTCCCAAAGACCCGTAGCCTTCTCTGAGCCTTTCTTTTCTTATTACTTCATCTGTTCAAACAACAGAAATCCTTCCCCATCATTTTTTCCAGTAGATTTCCCTTCCACTGGCTCAGAGTGGTTCCTCCCACTGTTCTCCCACATGTTGTCTCTCAGCTTTAATCAAAGTCACTTCCTTATTTCCCATCTGATTACCCATGTGCTGTCTGGCCCTCAGCCACCCTCAGAGCTGGCATAAGCAGGTGCAGCTCTGACAAAGTGACATCAATCTGTGTGCACCCTGAATTGGAGTTGTCTCCTTGATGGAGACCTCTTGCTCCCAAGTATTTCTGAAAGCACAGTCGCATGGTTTGCACATGTGACTGAAGTGCAGGAGAAAAGGAGTCAGTTCTTGCCTCTTTAACCTACTCCTAGGATCACCAAATTAATAAGCTGCCTCATCCTATATACCTTCTACCCCTCTTTGAAATGTAAATGCACTCTTTTCGGCTTGGATTTTAGGTTGTGGGTCAGAGGGATTGACGAGACTGCTGACTGCTCCTGCAGTATCAGCAGAACCTTTATTTACATTTCTCACTACCACCAAAGGCTCTGCCACTCTGGTCTCCCTTGCTCTTGTCCCACTGCAGGGTTCTCCCATTCAGAGTCCTTTCCCAGCAGAAAGAGTGTCATACTCTCCTAAGTACCTGGCAAAAGGAGCCTGTCAAACACACAATCAACATCTAGCTTTTCTACAGCAACATTGCTATAGCACTACACAGGTAGTGGAAGCTGTTGAACACAGCCTGTACCTTGCGTTAAGTAGGAGGCACCTGCAATTGCACTATTGCATGTAACTGTAACCTGATGTGAATAAGAAAAAGAAACTTCTTGTCTTTCCTACCTTTACTGTTTCCCAGCTGATTTGAAGAAACGAATGCCTGTCTACAGACCCATCTTCAGGGAACTCCCAGAGTCCTGGAGCAGAGGCAGATACAAACCAGAGCCTGGTTTTTAGAAGAAATATTTGTGCCAGGAGTCTTGAAAATATTTCTAAGCTACAGGCAACACTATGCTGACTCACGCTTCCACTGAAACCCATTCAGTTTTCAGAACCATCAATGATATCTGCCCGGGGACCTCCAGCTCTGAGTTATTAGGTTTGCTTTACTAGTGAAGCCAACACAAAATCTTGTGTTTTAGACACCAACAGGATTTGACCAGTGGAACTCCTTGCTTCAGGGGGCTGGATGCTATAAATTCTCATAAGTTGAAAAAGCGACTGCACAAATTCAAGGGAGAAAACCCCATCTAGAACTACTGAATGTAATGAAATTACATTTGGCTAGGAAAGTCATAAATCTCTGGAAGTGGAGAGAGTGTATTAAAGAGGTGTCACTACATGCTTGCCCTGTGCCTACGTTCTTCCTCAGGCATCCACTATTTACCACTGCAGGAGAAAGAAAACTTGGCTGGATGGACATTTGATCTCACATAGCCTACATAAGAGCAACTGCACTAAGGCAAACAAAGCACTCTCAAATTCACCTTTATCTCTAAACTACTTGCACAAACCCTCTCAAGTCTGTCCACTGTGCCCACCTGTCACTGCACTGCAGCAGGAGCTACAACAAAGAGCCACAGTGTCAAGATGAATGATTTGCCTCTTGATACAGTTCAGAAAGGGCTCCTACCTATGGTCAGAGACCTACATTTACTTCTATTACCTCAAACACCCAAGGGAGTACGGGAGAATAGTCATCCCAAGCTCATTTTATAACCAGCAAAAGAGGAGGGCATGGCCAGAAGGCAAGTGGCCTTAGATGAGCTGATTTTTCTCTCTCCCTGAGCGCAGTGACTGTGTCCTACCTGACTGCAATACCATCACCAACATATACGACTGCACTCATAGTTTATTTGCATTCCTCAGCTTGGATGAGATTAATCCAAATTTCAATGATGTACACATGTAGAGAACAGAATCTGCACCTCATTGCCCAGTATGATGAACTACTGCACTGCCGGAGTCCGAGTCTTTCATGAAAAATATTTTTGAGGAATTACAGGACAGCATCTCTGTGAACACTACAAGAAGGGCTGTTCTCTCACGTTCCTGTGCCTTGTGCCACTGTGGGCAAATAACCTCAGCAGAGTAATCCCTGCATTTGGCCAAAGGAAAAGCAAACAAGACCAGAGTCCCACTGTGATTCTAGAGAAGGATGTGCAAAGGAGGCTTCCCAAGGTCATAGTGCAGAAAACAGCCACAGCTGCACCAGCAGCTGTCGGGCTCTGCCAAGATGCCTTTGCTGAGGAGGTCTCTGTGAAAATAAAGGACTAGATATGGGCAGCATTTATTGGGCTCCTCTGACCTGGGTGCAGAGAATAAAGCCCACCTGCTCATTCCCTGCGCACGGAGCGGTGCACCATCCCTTCAGATGCAGTTCAGCCTCACACTGGAAAAACAAAGGGAGATGCTAAAGGCCGGAGCTTTTCCTTTTTTCCTTGACAGCTCTGAAACACCAAACATACCACAGCATCTGGCTAGGCAGCCTGGCTCACGCTGTCACCCCCTTGCCAAGGAGGCTGACTGACAGATTAGATCAGACACACGGATGATGGGCTGGGACATCCTGAAGCCCAATCTCAAGCCGCCTGCTGATTTCTGTTTGCAGCATTAATCTGCAGTGACAGAGGGGACCCCAACATGCATAAACCAGATGTGCAGCACTGTAAGTAGGATACCATGTCATATATGATAAGGGGAGCACAAGGGACTTCTAAGGTGCCTTGGTGCATGCTAGGACAGAACATGCCAGTAAGAAACTCTGCCATTGATGTGAAGAAAGGCTGAAATTGCTGCTGTGAAGAGGGAAGTAGAATAGAGAAGTCCCAGGATATGGATGGGAGGGTTGAAGCCTCTCTCAAGACAGCCTCATCACAAAACTTCATATCAGTAGGAGATCTATAAAGCATTTTCCTGTGACTAGGAGATCTCTGAAATCTCTAAAATGAATGCCAAAGAGCAGTGACAAAATTAAGCCTTGATCACGGAGGGTCATCTCCCACACCAGCTGCATTGTGCACGCAGCAATCCATCAGCCCTGTCGTTCACTGGCTGGCTGCAGGGACAGCCTCTGCTTCTCCCTCTTCTTCCATGTTCCACTGTGACCTCTGCCTGATCTCCACTACAAATACTCCATCTCCAACCCCTCTGTCTTCCCTGGCAGCACATATACCCTCTGCTTCTGCCACAAAGCTATGAATCACGATAGAATAATAAGCTCGTTTATGAGCTGCACACAAGCCCAAAGGACCAAAGAGCAGAATAAATCGCTACAAAGCTCTCTAAGCTGATTTATTCATTCAACAGTTTTTTGCTTTGACTCTAGCCTCCTCTAACTGGTGTCCAAACAATGTGGTAGTACAACAGGACAAACAGCAACCTTCTTTCAAGGGGTTCATTACTTTTGTCTTTTCAAGATCAAGAGATGAACCGACTTGTAAGGGATTTGAATCCCAGCACGACAGCTGAATGCATCACTTCTCTGACTGATTCTCAGGCTTGCAGTGAGGCCTGCAGCAGTGTGTAATATGTAAATGAACTAACACAGGCTTACAGCATGCAGCTCCGCTGGGGAAAGATACTGCCTAAGCTCCAGGGTCCTCTTGTCCTCAGGATGGTGGATGAGGATTTAATCATGGGCCTCTCTTGGTGTAGGAAGACTTCCGAAGCTGAACATAGCTCTTTGCTGACTGGTACAATGCAGTATCAATAAAGAGGACTTTGCCCTTCTTTCACACTAAGGATCGCAATACTCTGCAGATACCAGTCCTCCCAGGCATGGCTGCATCCATATGAAAGCTCAGAATCACTCACTGTATCTTACAAATAGGAAACTGAGGCAAGGCAGGTTGAAAACACTGATCCAAGTTTGCCTTTCAAGGTAAGTACAGAGCTGGGATAGAAATCTTCAGATTCCTCCTGCCTGTCCCTCACCATCCCACCTCCCTTTCGCCTTTCCCCCAATCCTTCATGCCAAAAGCTCAAGTCTGCTTGTTGTTTTTTGCAAGGCCTGTCTGTTCTTCAGGCTTACCCATTCCTGGGCTTTCTCACTCCAGCCACACCAAGATGCTGGTAGGAAAGTTGTATTCCTGTAGCTTTTTCAACTTCATCACAGCTCAGGTGCAGAGAATCACGAGAATGTGTGGTCACGCAGGATTTCTCTTTTGAGCAGTCACCCACAGAAATCCAGGTAAGTGTCCAAGCCTGGAGTTTCTCCCCCTCAACCTGACAACAGAAAGTGTGATCTAGTATAATGCACATGACCCAGCAATGGGAGATCCCAGATCTGCCACTGTATCTACCCCTATATTATCCGAATGGCTCAGGTAAAAACGTTTTCTCATCTATAAGAAATGCATAGCAATTGCCCCTTAAACTCCCATCTGTTACTTTCATTAAGCACATCCCAAGGGGTCATATCTCAGGCCCACAGGCAGCAGCAGATTTTTTTAGGAGGGTGAGAAAAACTGTACAATAACTCAGTAACTCACTCGAGTGGAACCTTCGTCCTGGGACACAGGAGAGGGTCAGGGTCCCATGGCAGACTACACCGCTGCTCCCGAAGCCTCTCTGTGACTGCTAGGTGCTATACAAATGCAGAATATTACTCTCTTATAGATGCTTTGGGTAGGAATTGTGAAGGGAGAAGAACCAGGGCACAGCTAAAAGAGAAAAAGGCGCAAGATGGCATCTATTAGCAAGCATCCAGTTTAGTGATTATCTGTAAACCAGGCAGTATGAATAAGAGACATTAATGGATCTCTCACAGGCCCTTATTATTGTTTCACAGGGGCATAACAGCAAAAAGGAAGTCTTAAGAATGAGTAAGTTGAGTCCCTTGATTCATTACTCCCTGTAAAGTCCTAAAAGCACCATAGCGAGACAGAAAGCACCAAATCAAACTGCAAGCAGCATTTCCCTGACCCAGGGAGGGGTTTACCCTTTGGGAGGTAGTTGGCTGCTTTCACTGATGTCCTCTCTGCCAAATCCACAAGATTTTCTGAAATCGCTCTGCAGAACAGTTGGCTTTCCAACTGTGTTGCCCTCATGCTGACAGTATCCCTAATTTATCTCTGTGGGGATGAAAGGAGCTGGGAGGAAGGCATTCAGTTCTTGTTCAAATGAATCCCTCTTTGCTTTCAAAACAGCCCAGGAATCTCTCAGCTGGCATTTTCGTTCATGACTAAACACCAGTGGAGGGTGTAATACGTGGCTTAAAGGAACAGCTCGCTATGAACACATAAACAAACTGCCAGGCTCACATTGGCTTTGCTTTGCAGCAGGACTCAGAGACACTGGGCTTTGAAGGGCTTTTACAATCCCCTTTCCTTTACATAATTAAAAAGTGATTATTTTTGCAACACAGGATGGAATCATGTTCAACAGCCTGATGACAGCAAGGAGCTAAAGTAGGGGAGGGGGAGGTACACTTTGCAACTAGAGGATAAATGGCCTTCAAGAATTGTGGAGGAGGAACAAAAATTGCAAGGAAAGGAGAGGCTGGAGGTGAAAGGAGGAGCTATTCAATTCCTATAGGGGTGTAAATTTCAGCAAAGTGCTTGCTTCAAGATCAGGGTTGAGGTCCATTTAGCAGAGCAGTGGGGGAGAATCTGAGAACCAAATTAGTAAAGACGATGAATTCTTCTGTGCCCTCAGTGCAGGCTCAACTCAGCACCCATTGCAGTTATTGGAAATCTTCCAAATGACTGTACTGACCCTTAAAGACTGCCAGCAAGGCCTGGACTAGGAACCCTTAGCAGGAGCCGTCCAGGACTGAACACAATCTGGTCTCTGAAGGTATCCCACATGAACTGGAATCTCTTCAGCTCTGTGGGGAACAGGCCAAAGCCTTCTGCTGGAGTGCAGGTGAAGGTGACAAACAAGATAGGAAACAGTTTGAAAAAAGAAGGCTGACCTCATTGATTGCATGACTGGTCATTTGTCTTTAGGAAGGATAACGCCGCAGCTTTCTTGCAAAGATGAGGATGAAGAGCAACTTGCTTGGCAGTTCAGGGGAACAGTGGTGGAGAGAGTTATGATGTATCATGGGCCATGAGCTCACGTTTGCGCCATGATGCAACCCAGCCAGGCACGTGTTAACTCAGCACCATGCTAATTTAGACTTGACAGTGCCTGAGCAACTCACAAAACAGGCAGAGCCCACTTGTGCTGCCTGTGGAGAGCTACCCCAGCAGTACCACTACTTGCATGCAAAGCAGCCAATTTAAATTTGGCCCTTGCCTGTCTTCAAGAATGGCAGCCTCAGAAAGATCACACTGTACTTATAAAAAGTTTTCCTTTTTTTTTTTTTTTTTTTTTTTTTTAAAAAGCAGCTCTGGCACTGATTTCAAAGGCAGGCAGGCAGGCAGTTTGGTGCTTTCTAGAATCCCTTGGATTCAAGAATCAAGAACCTACATCCTGAATGCTTTGGGACACTTTTCTTAAGAGCCCACAAAGTGCTTTTGAACAAGAGATTCAGCCTCTTGAAGGTGTTTTGCTACCATAGAGGTGCTATTGTGGGTTGTACAGCTGGATGGCTTAAAACTGGTTCCAAATAACCATAAGGCAGAGACTGATCCAACACCTCACTGTATTCAGTTTAGATATTTTTTCCTCATTTTCACAGGCAAAATAACCACTTAAATTTGGCTTTGCATCAATAAATTGTCCAAGATAATAGGATAGATGAAAAGAAGAGCTGACTAGCAGGAAAATATAATAAAAAGGTGCTTGACTGGATGAGTCAGTACTGGCCTCTGTGTCAGCAGCACAATTAGTCCTCCCTTTGCAGGCCACATGGTTTGGTGTTGCATTTGACAGACAAATCAATCCTCCCCTTCTTCTAAATACTGTCTAATGAATAAATCAGCAAGGTCACTGGTGCTGCTGCTTCGCCCTTTCCCTGCCAGCCAGCTGGAGCTGGACCTGCTGCCTGGCTCCATCTGCTGTGCTTCCTACAGGATCCAAGTGTCCTGGGGAGCAAGACGGACTGGTTAAAACACACGACTGGGCAGCAAAAGTCCCTGGGCTTACTCCTGACTATGGTGTTGTCTTGGACAAGTCACACCAACTCTTTAGGCCAAACAATGCATTCACTTAGCACATCTCATCTGCTGAGCCAGCTGTGTACTAAGAGGGGGAAATCAAGGAACACTGCAGAAAGGAAAAAGTACCAAAGGACTTCAGGCCACTGCTCATTTTGCATTGGTCTTGTTCACCACTGCCATGTGCAATGAAGGTGGAAAGCCTGCCACATCCAACTAACAGTCCTTCAACAAGGATTGCCAGCTCTGCAGTGGTTGAGGCAGACTGTTCTATTGAATGCTGAAGCAGAGTGGGAGCTCCCATGCATCAGCCGCCACTCGCCAGCCGAAGGGGCAGGAGGGCGTGCTACAGCCAGCCCTTTCCCAGCTGGCCTCAGTCCGTACCCCTCCTGCTTGCCCACAACCTCCGGCACAGCAGGCCCAGAGCTTTACTTGAGAGCTCTAGATTGTTATGCCATAGCACTGGCATAACAAATTGCTACAACGATCTGGTCTTGTGCATGCAAAGGGGCCCTGACCTAGTTAATGCAACAATAATAATGGCAGTAATTTACTCAGCACCAAGTATGTATTAAGTGTTTTCAAAACACCCAGGAAGATGAGGCTGCTGTCCCAAAACACTCACTCTAAATGGAGAGGAGGGAGAGATGGGAAAACAAACACGAGGGAACCGGCTGAGAATGGCAGCATGGCTAAGACCTGCCAGATGAAGCTTCTTGCAGACCTGTTGCAAAACTGCCACGCAGCCCTAGAGAAAGTTGGGCTGTGCTTGCTTTTTCTGTTTTACCCAAGGCTATTCCCATGGAGGATTTGCCCCAGAACTCCATACAAGGCCTCCATCCCCTCCACCACTCCCCCAACTATAGAATTTCCCACCTTTCATGTAGTTGCTTCACTCCCACATCTGCCTCCACTTCGCTGAGCACCCCTGAAATCAAGGTAGACCAGTGAATAACAGATGACCTAAATGCTTTTTGGGGGCCCACAGAAAGTGCTTCCCTCAGCCTGAGCAGAAGCCTGGTATAAGGCATGAACGTGATTTCTGTAGCAGCCACAGGAGTGGTTGGGAAAAGAGATGCCCCCTCAAAGGAAGAGTCAGATGAGAAGGCAGAGGCAAGTGCTGAAGGGGAAAGGGCTGACACATTGCTCACTAGGCCTGTATTCAACTGAGGAGAGTCTCTCCGCTTCTGACCCTATGGACAGGGTTGCTTGAGAGAACAGCACATATTCCACCCCCCAAGCCATGGGCAGCAGTCAGTGTTGCATAGGAGAAGCACGACTGAACTGGAAAATGGCCAAGGACTCCATGTCACAAGACTCCCACCCTCAAAAGGAGGCATTTTCTCATTCTCATCTCATACCCTTTCCTTCATTGCCCTTCTGTCACTGCAAGTCAGTTCCCCAGCCCTACCTTCAGCACCCTGTCCAACGCTAGCTGTCCTCCTTCCCAACTCACTGCCGCCCTCCCTTTTCCCTGCTAAGCTGACAGGCTGCTCTCCAGGACCCAGGAAGCTTTGCCACTCTGCTAGACTGTGAGATCTCTGGAAAAGGGGCCTACCTTCACTTTTTTAGTTCTGAGGGCCCGTGATGCTGTGGGAGCCAGTGGTTGCTCAAGCCCCCTAGTTCTCACCCACACATCTGCATGATTTATGGATGCACTGGCACACAAGCACTTAGGAGAGCTGTAAGAAACTTGTGCAGGGATAACCCAACAGCCTGGCACAGCAGGAGTACCCTGAATACAAACAGTCATGAGCAAAAGAAGAAAGTAGAACAGAAGGGAGAGCAGAGGCAGGAGGAAGAGATAGTGTGGGCTTGCAGGAGGAATCGGAGGAGCCGAGTGGCACACCTCAGTGCAGTGCAAGTGGTCCAGCAGGAAGAAAGGAAGAGGCTGATGAAATCCATGGGAAAATGATCTGCAGATCAGTCCCTTTTCCTTGATATTACAACGAGGATAAGTTACCTACCACTAACTTTCCTCCTGAAATAGGCCAGGAAACCCTGGTCCTGAGAGAGCATTATGGCCTGGAGAAGCGTGTGTGTCTTCACTACACCAACTTTGCCCACCAAAGGGATAGGAGATACTCCTAGGAAAAACACCAGAACAAATCCTTTGCCTTAGCTGGGCTAGCCAGAACATGTCTCTAACATCCTACCTGAGGTGTTGATTGGAAGTTCCATTTAGATATTAAGCAACAAGAGGTACACTGCAATACCTTCCATGCCATACAGCACACTTAAACCACTTCTGATCGAGCCTAAAAGCTATCAGAACAGTTGACTGCCCTTGACCAGCTACAACATCAAGGAAAGACCCAGCCATCGAAGCTGCAGAAGAAGAGAGAATCCCCATACAGTAATGAAAGATGACTAACTGTTAGGCCATTGGTACAGATATTAATTGCAAATACAGCTTTCTGACATGCAGGCATTCTAGTAATCATATGAACAAGCTCAACTGCTTCTTTCCATCAAATTGATGGAATAAGAAGCAGGCACTCCTCTGGGCTAGTATGAATCACCAAAATGCAGCCACCCCTAGGGTGGGATGCAACTGTGTGCAGTGACAGCACCTAATCTATTAAGGCAGAAATGAGCGTAGCTGTACCAGCCAAAACAGAACACAGAAGTGAAACAAGGCAGAGAGTGCCAAAATTCCTCCCTGCCACAACTTTCTTAAAATCAGAGGGGAGAAACCAGAAGCAGATCTCTTGTTATTAACCCTGCAGCTGGCCCTGATGCATGGTTACCCTCATTAGTGACTCCAAGAGCTAAAGACACCTCAGAGGCTCACATCTCATCTTGAAAGCACCCCCACTACTGACCATTTGCACCTTTCTCACTGGCATAAATGTGGTAGGGGTTGAGGATGTTGTAAGGACAAAGCAAAGCACTAGGAAAATGAAGACCCTGTTGGACTTTGCACAAGGCATAGCTCCATGCACTGCAACTTGTAGCACATCCTCAATCACGTCTCCCTCCCACACCACAGAAAACAAAAGCACTGTGGGAGGAGAAATGTCTGGCTGCCACTAGCTTGGCTTGGACTCCCTTTGCTGCCTTCCTCCTTGCCCCCAGGATGGAGGAGTTAACCGTATGCTGACTTCAGTATGCCAAGATGCACAAAAGCTGCTGCCTTTTTTCCATTTGGTCTGTTTGAACATACACCACCTCCCCCTTTCCTTCTCCCCTTCACTGTCTTTTATAGTAGTCTGTGTATACAGGTAGTCAGTAGACAGTTAGATTGTAAATCTAGCTCTAAGACAGTAAATTCAGCTTTCTAAAAACACATATTCTTTGTCAGCAAGTACAGGAACCCGGGGTTTTGCAGACAGCAAGGCTATTAAAGGCTGCTGTCAGAACAGCTTTATTTGACTGCATCAGCTTTTGTAGATATAAGTGAAATTGAATTTAGTACTGCTTGGGATTGCCACCAGCACCGCACAGCCTGGGACTACAGGCAACAGCCACCACCTTCCAGAACACTCTTACCTGCTCACATGCAGACCACACGGCACACAGTCACCAAGCCAATAACACAACATCAAGACAGCAAAACCAGCCCCTAGGTCCATAAGCAGGACTAAACTTTATAGTTAGATATAGACAAAAAGCAGTTGAGAGATAAAATTATTCCAAGTTTAAGCTCTCAAAGGAGTGTCAGGGAACAGCAATGTCCAGCTCTTCCATAAGTGCAGAAAAGCCTGGAAGCAGAGGGTGGTTGTGAGCCAGGCTGGGCAATGACCTCACCAACAGGGTACAGTCCCACAGCACCTGATCCAGGCAGACAAAAACAGGTCCTATTAACAGATCATCAGGCAAAAGCAAGGTAACCAACAGGGTCTGAGATCAATCCAGGAAATCCAAACAATCCTCAGTTCAGAAAAGTGCTGGGAGCAGGTACTGCAGAGCTCAGGAAAAGACTGAAACCCAGGCCTTAAACAGTGCTCCAGGACCAATAGGCAGAGAGGGTGGTGAGGGCAATTAAAGCCTATTAGTGCACTCACTGCCCTGACAGGGAAATGCTGTGTTCTAGGGGCCAACTCTAATGCCCCTTTTCATGAGGAACTTTTCTGAAGGGAACAGGGCTGCTTGAGGTTGTTCCTTCCTTCCAGAGCTGCTGTCAAAGAGTATTGAGCTGAAGAAGATGAGGAAGCTGCAAGAGATGGCAGACACTGAAGGAGGAAGGGAAGAAAAGGGAAACTAAGAGAAAGAGAAGGCAGAAGACAAATTATAATCAATGGAGAGAGGCAGGAAATCCTTCTTCCTCACACAAAACAGATTCCATCATGCCAGTCCCTTCCTCCAAGCCCCTTTGAGATCGCTAGGCAGCACTGCCATGACTTGAAAGCAACTTTCCTCTTTGGTGCAGACAGGACAGACAGCTGCCTGGAGCCCATACTACACATAGCACCTCTGTGACCCACTGACCCCATTTCCTGCTTCAGTAGCTGGATTAAGAGAAGCGATAACTTTCAGCAGGCAGCATAGTGGGAGGATCTATCTTGGTACCACAGAGGCAACATCTCCTCTGCTGAGAATCCCAGGAAGAGATTTTGCTGCAGGGCATTTGGAGAGGTGACCCGGATCCCACAAGGATGCTGAGCAGAGGCTCTGTTACAATGACCAGCTCTTGCTGCAGATAGTTGAAGTTTATTCCTAGCAACTTCCAGGGTACTTTGAAGGAAATTTTCTTGTTTCACACAGCTTACTTCACTAAACTAGAAAAAAATGGGCCCTTTTTTTTCCTGGAGCATTCAAAACAAAGCCAACTTCCCCATGTCCCAAAAGACCATCGCTTCACGTGCCAATGCATATGCTTAGAGTGCATTTTGGGTTCTCTCTGGAAAAAGGATTTACCTTGCAGAAGCATCCCAGGATCCGTTTCTATCCCAGTGGAAGCCCTATGAAGCCACATGACTGCTTAGTCATATGGTTATCCAGCCCCATGAGACCGACTGCCAGGTCCTCCCAAGCTAAAAAAGCCAAGAAGTTACATCAGAGATCCAAGTGCAAGAGGACAGTGTAAGACAGTAGCACGAGCCACTGGGCTAAGCCAAGTGAGAGAGGATCAGGCCCTGCATGTGGAGGTGTCACAACTTTTTAGGGTCTCTATAAAGCAATAGAGCTAAAGGCAATAGAGCTGGGCCCAAATGTGGAGAGCACAAGGGAGAAAACAAGGGACAGAGCAACCAATAAGCAATATGGACAGCCCTTTGTAGTTCACACAGGTGCCCACTAGATAGCTCCCTGGCTAAACAGGGCATATTCAGCAAAATTCTTACCTTTCTGTTTTTATGAGATTTCCAAAGCTGCTTGAGGGAATATCTAGTTCCACTTTAAATTAATGTGAATCAAGCATTGAAAGCCCTATGGTAACTTGGCAAATCTCTGCTTTAATACAGAGCCTCACTGTAATTAATATCAGATTGTAGAGCTCTGGGATGTACTGCAAGGAGGTCAGTGAGGTGTCTCTGGCACTTTCCTGAAGGCCTTTAGGCTGAACAATAAGGAAATTGCATGGGGCAAGCACAGCAGCTTTACGACTTCAAAAGGACATTGCCTCCCTCCATAACAGCTTACAGAAGCAGGGCTCGGCCCATGCTCCTCATGTCCCTGGGAGCCCAGGGAGTAATTTTGAATTGGATTAGCAGGCCCACTGTCAGAAGTCTGAAACTCATTTTCCAGCAATCTGCACGTCACTTAGGAAACATCTTGAGGTGTACAAATAAAAAACTTGAAGACTTTGGAGGAAGACAGCTTCAGTGCATCCTCTTGCAGCATCAGCTCTATTATTAGTACAGGCCATTAGCCCTCTGTCCCATGCATGCTGGATATGCAGCGAGACTTACACACCCATGGGGCCACGTAGAGCAAGGTTTGGCTATTGCAAAGCTGTACCTTCAAAAGTCGAGCTACAAAACTTCAGCTTAATGTTTTTTCCTTTTTGGTATCCAAGTATGCGCAGCCCCTAATGATCTCCCAAGCAAATGTCCATGAAAAAGGCCTGGCACAAACCAACCGCCCTCCTGAGCTCTCCAGAGGAGAAGCTGCAATATCAAGCCCCAAGTTCACAGTTGCCCTATGTTTCTCCAGCTACCCAAAGGCAAAGGGGGCAGCTCCTCCTTAGGGTACAGTAGCAATATGAAGGAAAAGCAAAGAGTGACCCCACAATGGATTAAGGACAGTGGGGACGAGACGTGGCAGGACACATGTGGGTTCTCCCCAGCAGCAGCCCTGCAGACTGCACAGGGCACATGCTAGTGCCCAGGGGTATTTCTGGGACCCCAGGAGCTCTCTCTGCACCAGCACTGGGCAGGGGGAGGGGGATCGCAAAGGGCTGCACAGACCCAGGGCACAGAGCTGCTGCTGCTTGGGAGGCACTACCACTCCCCTCCTGCAGTGACCAGCGGCTGGGGCTCCCCGCAGGGCTGCCTCTCCCTGCCTTGGCACCCAGCGATTGCAGCCCAGAGGCAGAAGGGCACCCTGATTTGGGGACACAGCTTGCACCAAAGTCCCCTCTAGCTTAAGAGCTCTTCCAGAGCACAGCTTGGATGGGAAGAGGATCTAAAGGACCCAAGAGATCTTCACAGCCACTTCTGTCCAGCAGAATTGGCTTAATTTCTCTCTCTCCACACACACAGTTATTAAAGGCTTTAAATGCCCACACTTAAGTGACTTGTCAAAACAGTACTACCAGGGCGCAGGCACCCCAGGTCTTTGCACCCAGAGTATCTCTCCACAACACAGCGGTACTCTGTCCTGACTCCCGAGGGCAGCTGTCCCCAGGCACTCGCTGCCCTGCAGGCCACTGCGCTGCCAGTCTGAGGGTCCTGGAGAGAGCAAGGTCCCCCTCAAAACTGCACACTGAGAGGTACACAAGTCTTCAGCTACCCAGAGCAAGCCCACCCCACAAGTACCATGGGACAGGGAAGCAGGAACATCGCCAAGGCATGAGCCTTTCCTATGGGAACTGGTTTGAGCGCAGAATGCTGAGCAAGGTGCTTTCATGTGTCTTGTGTAACTGCAGGTTATGCTCACCCTAGCCAACGGTTGCCTTAAATCAACAGAAAATAGGATGGCAAGAAGCAGGCAGCAAAACAATGAGAAGCCAATGAGGGGAGACCAGGAAGTAGATACTTCTAGCTTCCAAATAAATCTGACAGGGAATGTTTGTCTTAAATCAGGGTTGCCACCAAACCAGTTGGAAATCTGCCTGGCCAATTTTCCTGTCACGTTGCCAGTTGCTGAGGAGACAGCTGAATTTGCCAAGATTATCTTTTTAATGTCCAAAAACAAGATTTGCTGCACATGCCCAGACACTTTGTACCTGCCCAACTGCACTGACTACCTTGGATTTGCTCCTCTTAAACTGCTCTCTCAATAGAACCACATGGGTGCTACACCATTTCCCAAGACAGGCTCAAACCTATCTGCATGGAGTCAAGAGAGCTGTGCAATTAAAGCATGCACACAGTGCACACTGGACTCCCTCTGACCCAAGATTTAGCATAAAATGCCCTGTCGTCTACACAGACACCTCTCAGCCCAAGTCTGGACACATTTTTATTGTGGGTGTGAGTAAAGATTAGATGCCATATACTGCTTCCTCTCAGCAGTCCAAATAGCTCCCATCTTGGTAGCCTTCCAAAGCCTTTCATAGTTTCCTTTAGGAGACACGTTGTCATACAACTGGCCACAAAAAGCTCCCACAGCATCTCAGCAAACAGAAGTATGCAAAAAGGCCCAAGTACACACAGCAAGAGAGAGGAAACAGGGAAGACTCGGGGATGTGGGTCGAATTTGCAGGGTGGAAGCTGTTACCACAGACAGCTTGACACAGCCTAGGTACCTCCCAGGCCAACTCCCAGTGACAGAGATACAAGCACTAGCCTATGTCTCCCCTCGGAGGATTTTAACCTATGTCAAGTCAATCTTGCTAATCATGTGTTAAACCTTGTGAAAGCAAGGCAGTTGGTGCTTTAAGCCAAGTGAATGGGGCTACCAGCCCTTAGAGCTGACCTCAGACAGCTAACCTGGGAGGAATATGATTTTAACTGGTCAGAAACCAACCTTTTTCGGGGAGCAATGAGATTTTTCCAAGGCACTTCACTCCAGCTTCATTCTGCCACTGTGGAAGCCAACATTATAAACCAGCTTCAGTGGGAGCAAATCAAGGCAACCTTAACATCTCCAAAAATCCAAGCCAATTTTCCTACCTTTTGCTCTCTTCAGTTTGAGTGTCCTGAACACAACCCCAGCTTGCTACCATGACATCCCACCGTCACCATGCTATACTTCCCAAACACATGCACAGCTCACTGAAAACAAGGGTTAAGAAGAAAACAGAAATTTTCTGCCTGGTATTCGCATTGTTGGATTCTAGCCTGGTGTGAAATAAAGGAATATAGAAAAACACTTGTAAAAATATAAACACAATGTACTCAAATCATGCTTCCACTGACTTTGAACAGTGTTATGCCTGGAGTGAAATGGCTCTGTTGGGCTTAAGCTTGTCCTCAGAAACGTGTTCTGGGTTCTCAGCAATGCCATGGGAACTACACTGGTATCTCCAAGGGAAGAATTTGGCCAACTATATATAACTATTTAAAATTTCGGGGTTATTTGCAGAATATGGGCCAGAGTCCCATAAAAGCAAAACAATCTGAAGAAAAAGATATTCCAGAATGACTGTGAAATAGCAAATTGCACCCTCTTCTCTCATCAAAGCACATCAATTTACAAAGTGATCAGCACGGGTATTGATTCAGACAAGGAAGAGGCAATATTTACCTAAGCACCTGTGCTTATGGTGTGTTAGATGTACCAAACAGCCTGCAACCCCAGCAATCACATACCATGGGAGAGAATTCTCTATCATATCAGCCTTAAAAGAGCCATGAAGCAGTAGATAGCATACGCAAAAGTGTGTGTTTTGGCAGCATGGGAATAAGTCATTCTGCGTTAGAGCCAGAGCCTTCTGGTTTGGGTCACGTTGACTCAAATGAGCTGCTAAAACCCATTCTCACATGTGCTCCTCCCTCTTGTTGCTGTATTCTTCCCTTAAAATCCCTATGCCTGGGACTTTAGCAGGAATTTCTCTCCCAGCATTCTCGTAAGGAGGAAAAAGTAAGCACAGAGCTCAGCAAAGAAAGGACAAGAGCCATACACTCCTCTTCCCACACTCTTGTCATTTTTCTCCCACAGTCCCCACCTGCTGAAGTCAGCCTGGGTGTTGTGAACAGCAGAGGAGGAAGAGCAGTGGTTCATGTTCATCCTGGAAAGTCCCCAGCCCTCCACTCATGTGCTCTTCAGTCCAACCCACCCTTCCCAATCAAATCCCCCTATTCCCACATCCCAACCCTAGAACTAGTTGTTCAGCAGCTGACTCCAGGCATTAAACAGTAATAGATGTAAGGAATGCCACTGGGACTCAGCGGAGAAATCTGCAATATCAGGAATCAGTTTAAAAGGCCTGAACCATCTCCCAGAGCAGATATTGGTGTGTCCAGAACATGGTTTCCTGGGCTGTATTTAATAGCATTTTCCAGGAAAACATTGTTGCTATCGTGTATGCTTGTCAGCTCCATTATACTGCATTTGCTGCAAACATAAGGAGGTATATTCAACTTAAAATATCATTAACGCAGAATAGGGCTCACTTCTGCAAAAGGGGTCCTATTTGTTTGGAAATGCTTCTGTGGTGAATGGCATCTCCTCACCATTGAGAAAGCAAATCTAAACCCTGAAGAGGTCTCATCCCAAGGCAAGCAGGTCCCAAAAAGTGCACGCTGACCAATGAAGATTATTAGGACATTTTATGTGTCATGAGGTAATGTTTGTAGGTTGATACCAGAAAATGTGCACAGGTAATCCATTACCAGCACCTTCAGAAATGTACCTGTGTTGGCAGGGGGAGGAAACCCATAAAAGAAGATACCAAAAGCAGTTTTAAAATGTTCTCCTTTTGATTTCTTTTCCTTTTGTAAGCTTTTGGAGCAGAAAGGACTTCATCCTGAGAGACAAGCAGTACCTCTTCCTGCTCTTCTCACACATGAGATCAGTAGCACCTTTGGGATTCAGTCCTACCCCAGTTTTGTCACCATTTCAGGAATCGCACAGACACTTTACAGGACATCCCTAAAGCCACCTAATCCACCACTCTCCTACGACAGAGTTGGCTCCATGACACACAGCCACACACCAGCAAAACAGGGCAGAATCAGCTTGCTTGCAGCTTGCACTCCTTGATAAGTCCCAGGCAGAGAGCTAGCACATAGACCACGCCGCACTTTGAGGCCCCCCAAAAGAGTCTTGGACTTCATCCCCCACTCTTAGCACATGCGTAAGCCCTTTCAGGGAAAGGACTAGGCTTTTCTTTCCTGACAGCCCTTAGCTAAAATGACAAGGCCACATCAGCAGGTGGGACAGCTGGGCCAGATATAGTGGCACAAAACTGGTACCATAACAGTATCAAGACCTAGTAACTTAGGTACCATTTGGTAGCAGGTATATCTGGAATCACAGTGCGGCTCTGCAGCAGTATAGTGCCCATTGCTTCCAGGCACAATTTGCAGTAGTAATGCAATTCACATAATGATAAGCTTACTGTAGGCAGAGCTGCCAGCACCCTCAGCAGGTACTGCTAGGAGACACTTCTCATTCCCAGTCCATTTCAACATACTTTCAAAAAACTACTTCACAATCTACTGTTTTCCCAGAGCTGAAGAGTGTTTTGAATCATCTCAGAAAAATCACTTCAGCTGCTTGTGAGTTACAGAATGATGAAAAGCACACTTTGGGGGGAAAAAAAAAAAGAAAACAAAACCCAAAAGCCTTCTAGCCAGAAAGCATGGCTTGTGCTTGAAACCTGGCACATAGAGTCTCAATGAGGAGTCTGTGCTTTCCTAAATTGGAAGAAGTTTGGCTTTGATTTAACAAAGTTATGAGTGTATGAAAATTGCATACTTAGCACGCAATGTAGTAGAAGCCCTCGTGCAGTCTTAACTCTGCATTAGCATATTCTTATTCATTTAATTAAGTATTGCAAATTGTTTTTCTGTGGATTATTTCATTTATGGACATTAATATTTTCCCTTTTGGAAGACAGAATCTATTTCAGGAGGGTTAATAATCCTGCTAACTCTCCTTTCCTAAACTGTTCATTGCTGCTGATAAGGTTCCACCTGCTTTTGTTAGACTGTAGGCTTCTAGCTCATTTATAGTTGGATACATCCTGTACCAAATATCTCTAGAAGTGCTGACATGGTATCCCAGATGGTAATATTCTCTCTTTCCTCTGCGTGTAATTTTACAAAAAGGCCCACTGACAGCTAGTGTTTAAAGGAAATTTGTGTATGCAGACATGGTAGGTGATCTGATCTGCTTTGTATTAGGGATGGGTAAATCCATTCAGATGAAAAAGAAGCGAAGAAGAGTATATCAGAGCCAGGGACTGGCATCTGGGAGTCCTGGGCTTTATTCCCAGCACTGCCACTGATCTGTTACAGAACCGTTAAATTGCTCCACCTCAGCCTTCCTCATCTAAAATGGGCTTATTATTGACTATACCTACCTGGCAGGTGTCTAGTGGGGATTAGTTAATATTTGGAAACACTTTGAGATCCTCTGAGGGAAGGTACAATATAAATGCAAAGTAGTTGCACTGCTACTCTATTAACTGTTGACAGCCTGCTCTGCTCCTGTTTGAACTGTCTGCCCAGATATCTGGACCAACAATGAACACAAAGAATTAAGATCAGTAACAGTCCCAATCAAAAAGCCATCCAGAGGAGAGTCCCCATGAATTTTCCAAGAAGCGTATCTCCCATCTCCTTGTTATTAGTACACAAAAGCAAACCTCTTTACGCAATAAAGGACTGCTTGGCAAAGCATAAAGAGCTGAAGGCATTATCAGGACTAAACACGCGTTAAATTCTTTTCCCATAACTTATTCAAACATTTCACATTTGCAAAACTGAGCTGGGAATCTCAGAAGGAGCGTCTCCCTTTCTGTCGCATGGTACTTTCTTCTACATCTTCCTGCAAAAATATATTTGTGACCTTTTAGCTGGTTTCATTTCTGCAACCTGAGACCTTTCTAAACCTTTTCAGGAAAAAAAGCCCAAACCAACCAGAAGCCCAATGAGGACAACCTGCAGCTCAGCAATTGGTCCCCTCCTTCTGCAAAAATCATCTACATACCATATCCAAAAGCAACAAGGGACAGAACAGTAATGATTTTTCAAAAGGCCTATAGGCTGTCCCTGCATTGAGAAAGAATAACAGACACTGACTACAAGAACTAATGTGTTTTAACCTCAGAGCATCACATAAATATTAACCTCATGAGCCTCATTTCTAGGATGTGATATTATTCTTTCTGTTCTGTAAAATAGGGTCTAAAAGACTGAGGAGTGCCTCCCAAAATTCATTTGGCCCCATAAACCAGGCAAGAGAGGAGACAGCAGCTGGACACTTTTCGTGGTGCATGACTGCAAAGGCAGCCTTGCTGACGACTGTGAAATCCACTCCAAGCAGTTTAAAATGGTACTGCCCCTCTTCAACCTCCTTTCCTCTCTCTTCACCCAACAGTGTTTATCTTTCTCTTAAACTCACACACATCCCAAAGTAAATTATAAGGCCAGGGCACTAAGCAGGGTCAAAGGCTAGCGTATGAATTTACTGTACCATCTTTGCTCTCCCAGAAGCCTTTCGTGAGCGCTAATAAAGATCTCTGAAACAAGATGCTAATGCTGGATTATCCGGGTAATCTCCCAGAGTTACTTCCCTGGTTTGTCTGGTTATAAATAATGAATTAGGCCTTTACTTATTATTTCTTCTGCCCTTTGGGGTCGCTGCGAGTCTTGGGAAGGAATACAAATTTAAGAATATTAGATCCATTTATTAATATCAATTTCTGCCAATCCTGCATGAGAGATGTTCCTCGCTCAGTGCATGCTATTGATACAATGAAGCGGCTGGGATGTTAATAGCATGGATCTAATAGCTAAGAACTGGCCCAGCCTTACTCACCATTCCCATAAATTGAATTTTAAAAAGGCAGATGGGTGCTTCATAAGTGGAAACAGAATCATGTGCCAGCTTTCATTTCTTTTCCATTCCTAAGCACTGGTGAAATTAAAGTCTCCCCACTAGCTTTGTCCACGTAAGCCTGTCATTACAATTTAGTCCCAGTCTTAAGAGCCCCTGTTATTCCCATACTGGATTTCTAAAGCAGCCTGGCCAATACTTTTTAACCATTTCACTGCTGCCTTCTACTGCAGCGTGCATTCAGCTGAACATAGCAGCAGCAACCACACGGGCTTGCAGAGGTCTTCAAGCTGAGAGAACCAGATCCATACCACTGCCCTTCCTCTTTCTCCCTCTTGCCTTATTCTATCTACTCTTTGACATAAAAGCAATTAATTCCAGTCATAAATATGAGTAAGCCTGCAGCACCGACCTGGCTGGGAGTCCCAAGCTGAGCCATACTCAAGGGACTGGAATTAAGTTCAGCCACAGTTTGAATGCTGGTAGACTCCTTAGTCCAGACAGCATGCTTTTACCACCAGGCTCCTCAGCCTGCCCACAGGTCTTCTGCCAGCAACAGCAACAGCTAAGTGCAACAATGTGCTGATGGGTGTCAATATTTTTACCAAGAACCCAGATCAAATTACTGCCTCTTGGCTTCTATGCACCAGTTGTGATCATAGATGGATATATGAGCACTCCTGGTAGGCTTCACCATGCAGTTCACCAAATTACCTTTAAAAGTCTCATAATAACTTCAAAGTCCCCTCACTAAAGGGATCAGTTACCAACCATCAGCTGAAGGGCAGGGAGCAGAAGCCAAGCAAGCAGAAGTCTTAAGTTACTACAGCTTGATCATACAGACATTTTTGTGACCCCAGGCCTGCTCAGAGCTGGCCTGGGCAGGACAGGGCAGTATTACTCTGACCAGTCTACACCACCTGTCCTACTAGGCAATAACTCTGTGAGTTTAGCAAGCCTTGCAGGAGCAAGGCCTTAGCATATAGCACAACCAGTGTCCATCTCCACTGCACTGATCCATCTCCACCTCCTTAGCACCAGGCTCAAAGGCAAGGCCAGAAGTCATCACACGCATGTGTAAAGGCACAGAGATCACTCCCTTGGCTGAGGATCTTGAGCCGAGACAGAATTCAAGTATTAATCAGGGTTTGTTTGATGTATTAAATTAGTCAACTCTTGAACTCTCGACACATCCTCAATAAAGTCCAGGCCATGTCCAGCCATTGTCCTACCTGTAGAGATGCTCCTGAGGGCATCCTTGTGGATACCAACTTCCTCTGTAACCCTCATGCTACATCTCACTGCTGCAACACCAAAGCTTGCCCAGTGAATGCAGCAGCACTGTAACTGCTATTGCTCCTACACACACAGTCCACCACCACTATCTCTCCAAGCTCCGGCTTGTGGTCACGTTGCAAAAATCTTTGGAAATCTCAGCCAAAATGCATAAGGAAAACACATTTCCTGTTGCAAAGAGTTGCTCTAGGTTTCAAAATACTTCTCAAATCTTCACAGAGTCAAGAAATGTGCTGGTTTTTTCCTTTTTCACTTTGATGTCGTTTCACCCACACCTTTGAAATATGGATCTCCTTTCTGTAAGCATAAACACAGCTCTTTAAAGACCTTTTATGCTTACAATGCATCTTTTCAATATCGACTGCATATTTGAAACAAAATAGAGTGTGTATGAATCACTGGCACTGAAGATTGTTGGCATAGCTAAAGGGACGAGGACTTGTCCTGATTGATATTGCCCATGTAATGGGCAATCATTACTGGAGATCTTCCCCCGGTGCACATTTCATGGCCCTCAGCATTTGCAGATGCATTCACATTTACTCATGGAGCTTCTGGAAGTCATGCTTGTCTCAGCAGCAGCAGATACTAGTGACTTCCTCTCTTAAAAAGTGTTAGTGCTATCTCATGAGGAAAGGCCAGTCTGCCACTGTGCTTGAATTAGGACTTGACACTCCTTTTTCTCCTTTGGAGCATGGACCATTTGTTCCCCTTCTCCTCTCCAAGGTGGCGTAATTGAGTCCCTTGGGGAATGTTGTTAATTGAATGGGAAGTGAGACTGTCTGAGGCAGCAAAAAAGGCAGATGCTTGCAACTGAGGGATAAGTCAGATGTAGCTTTCAGTTCTGCTGCCAACTGAAAGCCCATTCCTTGGAGACTAGGGATTTCAGTGATGGTCTCAGTGTGAAGGTCACAACACTAGACATTCTCTCCTTCTGCATGCCTTTGCGATGACCACAGAGAAATTGTCTGATCACCACACCTGAGGTATAATACCCTGGGACTGTCTGGAGACACGCTCATCACCCCACCTGAAGGTTTCCTTGCAATGCTGATGCATATGGGATTTTATCCCCTTGAGTTTGATATGAGACGGTTACGTTGCAGCCATCAGAATCCTATAGCAAGCTTGGGAAGGAACAGAGAGTATGAGCAATGTGGGAGACATGGAGGATAGAGCACTGTGCTATTCATATCTCATACCCCAGAAGAAAGAAGAGTCTTCAGATCAGTTCTATATTTCACTGACAGCCAATGCAAACATTTTAAAGCTGGTGGTGATCTGCCAGAGCTGGGAAGGAGTGAAAACACACACACACACAATTGCTGCTGCTTCTGCTGAATTTTGTATGAAATGGGGTAATCTCAGAGGTCTATGAACAATGTATTAGAACAGCCTATCCCAGAGCTTAGAAATGCACAAGCAAGCAGCTGGCTGCCCATCCACTTGGGAAAACAGGAGCAGGCTGAGCCTTGCTATGTTTTTGATGCAATTAAAAACAAAACAGGCAGTGAGAGAGAGAGATTGAGAGAGAGAGAAAGAGGGAAGGAATTTCCTCATTGCAGGTTAGAAACACTGCACAAACCGTTCAGTTTTAAGCTCACACATCACAGTTTTTGACATCATTCTTTGGGATCACTTGATATCATCCCACCAGGCACAGCATCTGACATCAGCCTCTGCAGGTCAGTTTGTTGCAATACCAGGCTTGCCACCTTCTCACAATCTCAGAGATAAGTACCTGAAAGATCCCAGCCCAATCCCAGTGGGATGGGCAAGATGGCAGCTGATATGCCCCTAATATCACCCATCTGGAGACAACTCTCAGATGCAGAGAAAAACCCTGACTTCGGCACTTTCACAAGAGAGATTTAACTGCATCTTGACTGGTCAAACTCCTCCTGGAGTAACTACACTCAGCTCACACCCAGCCTCGCTGCTTCAAACTGGCTGGAACAGAGGCAGCTGCCACTGTGGTCTGGAGAGCAAGGCAGGCTGTGCAGCCCCACAGCTGCTGCCAGCTCACGCCTCCCCGTGCCAGCTGAAACTAGCAGGATGAGGGGAAGCATTTTCTCCCTCCTCTGCCCTTCAACCACAATGTTCGTGTCCTGCCCAAAAGTGGGTATAATGCAGGCATGGCTAGAGTTTATTAATGGTTGCATAGTGCTGATGAAGTGATCCGGAGTCCCTTGCAATGTAAGATCTCTGTTCGTCATTGTAATACTGTTTCACGCGCTCCTCTCACAAGCAGAGGTGAGATTTTAAACAAGGACAGAGGAAAAGCAAGTCTAAATGCAGAGGATAAGACTGAGGCAGTAGAGATTAGAGCAGCCAAAGGAAAGCTGAAAGTCGTACTGTGGCATCCCATTGCCTTCTACTCTTGGCAGAACTGGCTTTTAAACACCACTCCTGCATCGCCTTGTGCAGTGACTGCTCCATGAAACTATTTACCAAGGCAATCAAAGAAGAAAAAAAAAGAAGAGAATATCCAGGAAGTTACTCAGATTACAAGTCTGTGCAATTAAAACCTTGGTATTTATGGCACTGTAAGACAGAGCCACATTAATAAATAATACTTTGCTCTTCTACAGCACTTTTCCTCTAATGATCTCCAAGCAATTTACAAGTTTTTGCTAGCTGAGATTCACCAAACCCCTGCAAGGTAAGGGAGAGATAAATTGAGCCCCTTTGCTCCCAGCCAAAGTTAAGATCTCTGGGAGGGAAGCAATGTAATACAGCAAAGCAACATTGCCAAATGCATGCAAGAGCAAAAATAAGCTAAGTGCATAATTTTTAACTGTTCAGCAATACCTAAAACACCAACTCAAGCTAGGGCTTCACCATGCTGGGCACTACCTGACACACACTAATGATATTCCTTGAGCCAAGGACAGGAGACGTGCAAAGCATAAAAGAATATGGGGTCAGGGCAGGTAGGAAGCCACATAAGAAATGTCTCACATACATTCCACTCATTGCAGTGCTCTTAATCACCACGCAGCATGCCCTGGCTGTTTGAGGCTGGCACTTTATTGCAGGAAGAATATTGTCTGAAGAACACCTGAATTATCAGACTCTGGGCTTCCCTCAGGAAGGAACTACAGCAGCATCTTTGGCATCCAAGGCCCAGACACAACAGAGGCACAGGGTAGCAGATGGCAGCAGGGCTGGTTTGCAGCCAGCTGGCTGGGTTACACAGAGCTGTTTGGGAAGCTGATCAAGGCCTTCAGATCATGGGAATGGCGCCCAGGTGAGGACTGCAGAGCTGAGCAGATTCACATCTAACCAGAGGAGCCCATAGCTGAAGTAGATGGAGGCTCTAGCCCCTCCATCAATCCAGAGTCCTTCCTACCACTCCTTTATCCTTGTAGAATGTGAGATTATCTCATATACTCTGAAAAGGAACAACAAGTCCTTCTTCCTCCTGGGAGCAGAAAAAGCTACCAGGTTAGGACACAGGGACCCCAAAGGCCAGAGTGCCTTCAGGCCAGAATTCAGTAACTGATCCCTGTGGGCCTGACACTAACACCGTTATCTCCATTAGCTCTTGGGAGCTGAAGAAACCTTCTGGACCGTTTTGCCCTTAAAGCTCGAGAGATTCACCTCTGCTTATTCTCTCCCAGGCTTTTCAAAGCCAGGTCCTATGTGCACTGATTAATGATGGCAAGATTTAGTGCAGACCAGACTGTGCTGCAGTCAGTACAAAGCCTGATGCTTGCCCCACATGAGGAGGTGTGCAAAAGCAGAGATCCTTGTGATCTTATGCACAGGTTGGCTTCTCTGAGCGCAAACCTGCAGGGCAAGCACAGCAGAGGGGTACTGCACAACTGCTGGGTGGTCTTGCTGCTCACTCTTTGGCCTACTTCCAAAGCCAGCTGATTTACCACACTGTCAAGAAGAGAAATTAGATGCCTTGCTTAGAGGTTTATATTTATTCTAATAATAATAATAAAAAAAAACCCTATCCAGTCACTGCTAGAAATGTGTAAACCAGTTAAACACACTGTATAAAACCTTACAACAATAATACACTTTTACTGAAACAATCATAGGAGCAATTTCACCTGTACTTACTGTCCAGTCATCTGAGCACAAACAGCCCTGAGATCTATGTGCGAGTGGAAACATAATTTCTATTATCTCCGACATTAAACTTGGCAATGGAAAATCCCATGCCTGGAGTGCAAAATCAATTTCAATAACCAGAATAGCAAGAAGTCAAAGGCAGGACTTGGAAAGGACATGAGTTTCTCAAATAGCCAGCCAGCTTTCTTTATAATGGGGATGCCACTGGGATAGGATGGGATGGGCAACTGGATATTCTGGCTAGATTTTCTCTTTCAGCATGAAAAATTGCTGTAGCTACATGAGGTCGGTTCTGGACCACAGTAGTGGCTCTCAAACTTTGTTTTCCCTGTCAAACCCCACACTTGGGGCATATGTGACAGAAGAGAAACGACCGAACTACAGGATTGAAGACTGCTTTTCACTGCATCCAGACCTGAAATACAGCTAGTCCAGAACGCTGTCTCTGAGGCAGGACCGTGTGTGTCAGAACAAGATGCACCAAGTCCTATAAGGGGTAATCTGTCCCCCATCCCAATCCTTACTGCAGCAAAAGCACCTGTGTGAGAGGTTTCCTGGATAACAGATTAGGGATACAGGTAGAGCTGATCCTGCCGTGGAGAAGGCAGATGAATTAGGTAACCTGCCAAGATCCATTCCAAGCTGATTTGCTGCAATTACAAGACATTGCCTTAAACCTGACACACAAGCCTTTAAACCTCTTCCTACTGTTGAGGTCTGAGGGTGACAGAGGTGAGTGTTGCCATAACTGTAACAACTTTGAATATTCCTGTTTGCCAGCAAAATACCAGCTCCCCATTTAAGCTCACCCCAAACTGCCCTGTTCTACTTTGGAGGCAAAACTCAGACACCTTGCCAAGCCATGATGTTACAGGCACCTGTATCCAGGGTTTGCAACCAGCTCAGATATGATGGCATGAGTTCCATAGGCTTCTAAAGTCATAATGCCATTCCTAGAAGTATAGCTGCAGATGGGGAAAGCTGCAAGTGTGGGTTTAGAAGCGATGCTTTCACGTGCTTGTATTCATGCATTCTCTTCTAGGACCTCTTTATTGAGGACTATTTTACAGAAAGCTGGAGTGACAGTACTGCTGAACCATGTACTCAGATCCTCATATGCATCCTTGTGCACACAGAGCTCCAGCTGCCCTTTCCCTCACAGCCTTTGCTTTCCAGGGAGTCACATCAGGTTTTAATCCATTACTGCACCCTCTAGGAAAAAAGACAGGCTGGTGCTAGGACACCTTTGCCCTGTGAAGGCAAATCTTTTGCCCTCCATTGTGAAAAGGTTTCCCCCCTGTAGTAAATTCAAGGTTCAAATGCAAAACCAGCTATTTCAATGTTTATCAGAAGAGACAGACAAGGGATAGCACATACAGACACAAAACCCTTCTAAAAGAGCAGTAAAAAAATTAAATGCCACCTTCAGTGCAACAATATTCAGAAGTCACAAAGGGCTGAGCCTCTGCCATGAACTACAACCAAGAAGAAACAAACCCAAGGCATGAACCACTCTCCTAGCTCCCCTTACTCATGTCTGTATGACAACCAACAGCCAGTGCTGTGGAAAAGGAGAGAGACTCCTGAGTGATCCTTCCTAATAGATTCGTCTTTTATCATGTTTTCATGACCTTTGTAAAAGGCAATTTAAATTCTAATTGTCCTGTGAGCACCACAGGAATCAATTAGTGACAAGAGATGTTAATTGTGCAGACTGGGAGGAGGCATTGCTAGGCTGCTCAGCTCCAACACGGGGTTAAGAGCCCAGGGGAATGCTGGGATGGCTGGGGCTTTAATCAGTCCTCCCTTTTTAATAGTTTCCATGTTGTGCTGCAGTTGTCAAGGTCCATTAGTCTTCTGGAGCACTGAATGAAGCAGTGGCATCCTCTCCATTCCTGCACTCCGCGAGCACACGCACAAAGGATCAGAATGAACTGCCATTGAGAAAGCAAATCCTAAAACCTCTTTCTCTTTTTGTTCTTGCTTCCTCCTCCCTATAGACCCCACATAGAAAGCGAGCCTTGGGCACTGGCTATTACAAAGCAAATGCTTAATGTTGGTGGGCTGTAGGGGAGGTGAGCCTGGTCCTGTCATCTCAAGATCCAACTTGAGCTGTCTATGAAAAGCAAATGCTCCTGGTTTTGTACCAGGGCACAGTGCTTCTCTCATGAAGACCCTGGCACTGCTCAGACTGTCCCTTGAAATGCCAGACGAAGGTCAGGCTGAATGCCCAGTATTTGGACTACACAGGCACAGACGGGGAAAATTTGTCTGAGCCAGAATGAGAATATGTAGCCCAATAGACTGTCCAGCCCATCCTGGCACAGGTACCTCTCAGTAAAAGAGGACTTGGCACAAGTAATCAGGTGCACCCTGAGATACATTATTTGCTACCTATTTCTCATCAGATGAGAGTGGTCCTACCCAGCACCTGTACCATCTGGCAGGCAGGCAGCTGTGCACAGGGAAGTTATGCAGTGGTTCAGGAGTCCTCAGCATCTCCACAACATGTAGCACAACTTCATGCTAGTAAAGCTTGTGCTGTGCAAGGCTGTGCATCCAGGATGGTTAAATTCCCCAGAAATAACAATGCCACCACCATTTTCTATTAAATACCATCACAGACCATTATCACAACCTAAATCCCTCTACATTATCCACTTTGCCAACCATCAACCTTAGAAGCTGCCTTGGGCAGGTGCTGTGCCTGCCCCTGGACAATCTGTGCTTTTCTATTGTATGGAATTCACACTTCAAAATCTCATGCCCTAACTCCCCACCACTAGGGCTAAGGCCTTCACAAAGACAGGAGAAAGGCATGCATCCCTCCTTGTAAATCAGTATCTGATACAAAGAAAAATTGCAGCATAAAACCTAAATTGGTGTTAGATTTGTCTTTCAAGCCTGTATTTGCACTCTCTCTCATTCTCAGTCACATACTAGCTCCTGAAACGGAACGGGTGTCCTGGTTTCAGCTGGGATAGAATTAATTGTAGTAGCTGGTATAGTGCTATGTTCTGGGTTCAGTATGAGAAGAATGTTGATAACACACTGATGTTTTCAGTTATTGCTAAGTAGTGTTAGTTATACTAAGTCAAGGATTTTTCAGCTTCTCATGCCCAGCCAGCAAGAAGGCTGGAGGGGCACAAGAAGTTGGGAGGGGACACAGCCAGGGCAGCTGACCCAAAGTGGCCAACAGGGTATTCCATGCCATGTGATATCACATCTAGTATATAAACTGGGGGGAGTGTGGCTGGGGGGAATCGCCACTTGGGAACTAACCGGCCATCGGTCAGCAGGTGGTAAGCAATTGCACTGTGCATCACTTGTATTTCCAATCCTTTTATTATTATTATTGTCATTTTATTATTGTTATTATTATTAGTTTCTTTCTTTCTGTCCTATTAAACTGTTCTTTTCTCAACCCATGAGTTTTACTTTTTTTTCCCATGATTCTCTCCCCCATCCCACTGCGGGGGGGGTGGGGGGAGTGAGTGAGCAGCTACATGATGCTTAGTTGCTGGCTATGGTTAAACCATGACAACTGGATCATACCAAAGAGCTGCATTTGACCCCAGATTGGATGCACAGAACTGCAGGCTCAATCCAGCTGTGTTCCTTCTAAGCCTCCACCTTCAGCCATCTGCTCCTTCTGTCAAAGCTCTTGGTACTCCTAGGCTCAAACCCCACAGCCATGGCCAACCTGTGGATTCCTGCTCCAACCCTGGCCATAGACATTACATCTCCTTCCCCCTCCTCCCAAATATTTAGTCTCGCACCCCCTCCCCATCCCATGGCACTGACCTTCCTTTAACTATCCAGACTGTTGTTCAAAGCAGGGACATGTCCAAGGGCTGAGGCAGCTCTTTACTGCCAATATCACCCTCTTTACAGATGATGTCTAGTATTTCTCTGACTCCTTAACTCAGTCTTTGCTGGTCATCTGAATAACTCACTACCTTGAGGATCCCACGTTCAAGCTTTCTTCCCTGCAAATCCAAGAGCGGGTTAGCACAGCTCCCATCAAATCCTGCACAACCAACCTATGCTAATCATACGACATTGCTGCAGCACATCACAGCACACTCTCCAGGTCCCCACAGGGCTCTCAGAGTGTCCCAGGTAGGCCAGCCATCACGACTGGAGAAGGAGCTCAGTGACTCAAGAGTCAAAGGACTTCTTGCTTGGTGCTTCAACCATCTACAACACATTTGGCCAAAGGCCCAGAGTCATCCCACCCGTACGTAGCTGGGCTGCCAAAGAGGCTGCTAAGAGCTGAACTACTTTTCATGTCTATGTCTACAGAAAAAGCTTGAAGGTGCTTTGGCACCTGCTTAGGCATTGTCATGGTTTAACTCCAGCCAGCAACTAAGCACCACGCAGCCGCTCACTCACTTCCACCCCACCCAGTGGGATGGGGGACAAAATCGGGAAAAGTAGTAAAACTCATGGGTTGAGAAAAGAACAGTTTAATAGAACAGAAAAGAAGAAACTAATAATGATAACACTAATAAAATGACAACAGTAATAATAAAAGGATTGGAATATACAAATGATGCACAGTGCAATTGCTCCCCCCCCGCCGATCGATGCCCAGTTAATCCCCTAGCGGCGATCCCCCGCCCCCACTCCCCCCAGTTCCTATACTAGATGTGACATCACATGGTATGGAATAGCCTGTTGGCCACTTTGGGTCAGCTGCCCTGGCTGTGTCCCCTCCCAACTTCTTGTGCCCCTCCAGCTTTCTCGCTGGCTGGGCATGAGAAGCTGAAAAAATCTTTGACTTTAGACTAAACATTACTTAGGAACAACCGAAAACATCAGTGTTATCAACATTCTTCTCATACTGAACTCAAAACATAGCACTGTACCAGCTACTAGGAAGACAATTAACTCTATGCCAGCTGAAACTAGGACAGGCAGGAAGATTCCACTCGACCAGCAGCACCAGTTCCACTTGTCCCCTGCCTTAAGCTAGTAAAAATGTCAAACTACATCCAGTGCCTTCACTTCCATAGCGAAATCTCACCAACCACCTCTCTTGGAACCTTTTATTCTCAGGTTTGAGATTCTTACCTGAGAGATCAGCCTCTTCCCCAAAGTGTGCCCACTCCCAGTGCTTCACTAGGATGTTTAATTACTTCTGATTCTGCCTGAAGCAGAGTAAATGCTCTTTCTCAGCAAATGCTTTTCTTGGGAATGCTCTCCCCATGGACAGAGACTTTTTTTTTTTTTTTTTTAATCTGTGCCACATTCTCTAGCAGCCTCTGGAATAGGAGATCGGGACCATTTTTGTAAGGAGCGCTGAATACAACGGGAATGTCACTTATAACACCACCATCATATACCCTAGCCAGTTTATTGTCATTTTTCAAACTGAGCTTTAGGCACCTGACCCAGAAGAAAGGAGGAGAGGACGGACCTCAGAGCCTGTGCAAGTCTCAGGACTTCTGCTCCCTGGTGGTGGCATCAGAACCAACAAACAGATCCTTTCCTGTAATTCATGAGCATGAAGCTAAGCGTAGTTTTAGCTACCTGTAATTTGGAAGAAATAGTTAACCTACTTATGTAGGAGAACAGCTCCATATAGACTTGGGTCTGACGGCAAAACTGCTATGCAGCAATTCCTCCCTTAATGCTCTCGGAGCAAATGTTATTAATGGTTCAGCTCACAGTTTTCAGAGATCCTATTATTTTTGTTGTAAATCCCATGTGCAGGAAGTTTTCTGAGGGCAGAAAGCCTTAAGCATACTGACAGGATGCTAGATGGAGGATGGCCTAGACCAGAAAGATTGCTTAGGGACCAAGTAAGCCAGAGAAAACATGCAATGTGGCCAGGTTTGAGACTGAAGCCAGAGGGGCAGCAAGAAGCCTGGCATTAGCATCTCACTGAAATTTCTGAGACATCTCCTTCCCTTCCTTCTGCAGGGAATGCAGAGCTTCACCCCAGCACAATGGACTTCTGTGGCACAAATAGGAAGAAAAACTGGCAGGTGTGAAGCACAATCCCCATGTGAGGTTCCTCCCATCTCTTGCCAGATAGTCCTTTCCAGCCGCCACATCCATTTGCCTGAGCAGTGCAACAAAGCCAGTTTCAGTCCCACCATCTTTATGAAATAGAATTAGCAATTTCTCTACTCGTCCTCTGCCCAGCACATCTACAAAGCCTTTTTTGAATTTCCATTAAAAATAATAATGCATTTCGTTCTGCTTCACAAGGCCCATTGCTCACCTGCTCACATCTCTTTCAGACTCCACTAGTCTTCCTTTCTTTCACCAGCATAATCATTTTATGCTGTCATCTTTTCCTTCTATTATTTGTGTGATTGTGGACACATTTTTATTGCTGAGATTTACAAAACAACTCAGTCAACCCTTACATAGCAAACCTGATATGGCTTTAGAAGTGGGAAGGAATGACTGTGTTATTTGGTCCCCACACCACACACATGGCTACGTAGCTACAGCTGATCAGCCTCAAACCTGATGGAGGTTCATTACTCGAGCCCCACATTGCAGAGCCTAGGACTGGTGTGCAAAGTGCTATACAGACTCCCAGCAGAGCTGGAAGTGAGTTTGTTCTGGGGTATTGGTTCCTCTGCAAGGTTTGATGTCCTCACACAAAATCAGCATACTGTAAACCCAATGTTTTAAAACGAAACAGGAAACAAATGCTCTCTGAAGGATCACGACAGAACCAAGTAAAATAGGCTCATACATCAAGAGATTCCCTGAGGCATCAGCTCCCCATGCCTAGAGACCAGCTGAGAAGAGAAACTCCCTCTGGAGGCTGCTAATGCCTTCCTCTGCTTTCTGAAAAGGATGAGAAAGACAGGCTCGCTCTTCCTTCCTTTTCCACTTTATTCATTCACCAGCATCTGCATTGCGTGCTAACACACAGTCCGCACTATCCCTGAACATTCAAGGGAAGGCAGGAGGAGCTCCAGTCAAACCTACGGTCTCAGCAAAGGCTGCATTCACAGCTAGTCACTCAGAGCAACAGAAAAGCCTCATGTGTAAGCTGCTGTCATATGGGAGCCGACGTAAAGAGCTGCCAGAAGAAACCTTTTTCTTGGCACAGCAACTTCTAACACTTCCGTAAATCCAAGGAATTAGTCTGCATATATTGTAACATCTAATCTACTAATAATATGTATAATGTACATGATATGTGTACAGGTAATAGATATCATATACATAGGTGTTGTTAACGCTAAAGATAACATAGTGTATCATACGTACATCCATCCATCATATATTTAATTGCTAGACATTACTCCAGACATATCTGGTTTTGCCTATACCTTTATCTTCAGCATTCACTGAGTATGCCTTAGGGGTCCTGATTTTCCTAATCCTAAATGTAATCTTTAACCTTCATTTTAACCCCGCAAAATTGCTGCCCTGAATGCCTCCTGTGATGCTGTTACTTATTCACAGTTAAAGACAGCATTATTTCATCAGCCCATCTACCTCTTGCTCTCCTGATTCTCTCTATTCACAAGCAACTTTAATTCTTTCCTTTTTCTCTTCATCTGGAATAGCCTATAATGGCTCCCCCATGGATCCTCACTACCCACCTGTCTCAGTCCAAGCATGACTGTTGGAATCAGGTGCCTTGCTGTGAGAGCAATGACTGGTGGTTTTTCATCAGCTGAACTGTGCTCAAGGCAGGTGCTAAAGCTTCACCAACTTTTGCCTTTTTGTCTCCTCTGCTCCTACAAGAGATCCTATAAGAAAGGAGAGAGGCCCAAGCATGGGTACCTTCAAAAACACACCAGATCCTACACCTCAGCAACCAAACATCTCTTTGACCAGACACAACAGAAGGAAAGAAAAAATGAAAAACAAGTAGCAGTTATGAGAGAGGCCAGCAAGACAGGAATTTTATTTGCCAAGTAGGAACTTAAACTGATTAGATTCTAGTAGCCTAGAGTGAATGTTGACACCAATTTGACTTAAAAGCTGCTATTATTTTCCAAAGCCATTTTCTCCAGCTGCTGGAAAATAAAGCCACATTCAAAAGCTAGAAGAAAACATATCAACTTTCAGGCAACTGAGCTGCAGCCAAGTTTCCATGATGGCACCTGGCATTGACCACATCAGAACTGGGTCGTCAGAGCACAACCACTTGCCCTTCCAGCAAGAGGTCTTGCACACCCAACCTGGCACCAGTCACATTTACAGGCACTGTAAACTTTACTAGCTCCAGTGTGGCACCCAGCACATGACTTATGAAGTCATGGAACCTAATACTACAAGCTACTGAGTCCAGCAGCAAAAATGTTTCTTGCATCAGATCTTTGCAGCACCTGCCACGCCTGTACAGAGTCCATATAGCCCTGAGGTTGCATATATAACTGAGCCTCCTGCTGAAAAAAAAAAAAAAAGACAATTTGGATCTCTCAGCACCAACTCAGACCATTTCTGTCTGGGCAGGGACTGACGCTGGAGCCTGCCACAAAGCAGCCAGTGGAACAGACCCAAGTACGTGAGAAAGCCATGTGAACAGACCAAATCCTACTGGACCAAGCACTGGCTGCTATTATACTCTCCCAGCGCTCACTGATGGCATGGAGCAGATTACATTAACTTGACCATGACAGATGGTTTAGGATTTGAAGGCTGGTATTGCATTTCTGAAAGGCTATTTCTGATAGTCACTGTCCAACGTGTTCAAAGGCCATCAGCTTGCATAATAGTGAAAGAGTTGAGACAAGCCCCATGATGCACAGCTACTGTTTGCTGGCCACATTGTCATGTTTTCCTTTCAAAACCTCAGTTTCAGGAAACAAAGGGAAAAACAAGAAAAGGGAGTATGGTAGCCACCATTTTAGCTCTCCATGAGCCATATGACAGCTCACAGAGCAAACATGAGTCTCTACAGATTGATATGAACAGTATGACTCCAGAGCCAAGGAGCATGTCTGACTCACATCCTCGTTGGACTGAGAACAAATACACAGGATTCCCTATCCTCTCTCCACCTGGCTGAACACAGTGATTTAAGGGATAGGGGGCAATGGTGACAAGTTCTTGCCCGGCACAGCAGACACGTCTCCACTGTGACTACCCCGCCTTCCCAGGTGCCCTTGCATAATAGATATGAGGCTCTGCAAGTGGAACCGAACAATAATGAGGATAATGGTTCATCTAGCTTGAAGATGTCGCTGAGGTTAAGTGGGCCTACACCCTGCGTCAAAATTGCTTCCATAAAGAAAAAAAAAAAAAAAAGACCAGTCATTGTCATAGAAGAGTCCCTTCTGAAGGGAACAGAAGGCCCAATGTGCAGAGCAGACCCACTTCTTTGGGAAGTCTGCTGCCTCCCTGGCACCTGGGTTAAAGAAGTGAAGAGAAAGCTTCCTACCCTGGTACTGCCCTCAGATTATTATCTATGAGATTTTGATTCTTGGAGAAGTAAGGAGGAAGGTCAGCAGAACTGCTACCTTGGACTTCCAGAGGGCAG
>NW_010972775.1:2881217-2955489 GCF_000737465.1 Haliaeetus leucocephalus
AACAATTATATTTTTCTATGAAAGGGAAAAAATAAGACAGACCTGCATGCTACATAAAGTTTCCCTAACATAGAGAGAACACTGTGGCTGTCTCCTCTACATCAAGCTGTAGTAAAGTAAACACAAAATGGCAGCAGTTTCTAGCAGAGCTCTGGAAGAGATGTTAATGTCTCCCAGCAAGGCACACACAGCTCCACCAAAGCATCCTGATGGCCACACACAAGAGGGAGTCTATTAGAGCTGGACAATGTCTGAAACAGCCTTTCCAGAAGCTGAGACACCCAACCTTTTTCTGGAAACCAAACTGCAAGGAAATGAAAGCACAGAGTTGACATGACCTCAAATAGCAGCTGGCCTTAAAGCTTCTTTTACTTGTATCTATACAAAAGAAGAGCAGAGGAGGTTTCTGGGTTGCTGTCCCTTCAGTAAGTGGTACGTTCTCGGTAACATTCCTAAAATTGGCATTCTTCTGCCAGTTTGACAAGGAACCCCACATTTCCTAGAAAGTCACAAGGTCTTGCTGTTTGGGAGGGGAAAAGTGATGGGGCACACAAGCCCTAGCTGAACCAACTACTTAGGGAGGCATTCAGGTCTCTGTCCCATAGTGATAAATACAGCAAACATCTCTATTAGCAAAGCTGTAGCCTTCTGACATTGTGCTGTCATGGTGAAGAAACCTTTTACAGCAACCAAGGATGTAATTAAAATCTAGTTTGTATATGTATGGGGAGAAATATACTCACAGACTGAGAACATGGAAAAATAAGATGTGACTTCAAGCTAATGGAAGGAAACAGCTCACTGGGGAAACAGAAGATTGTTTTAACAGTAACAGCCACTGGGTGGTAGAGTCTGCTACCAAGAGATGTGGTCAAGGAGGCACTGCTACAAGGAGCCAGCAGTGGTTTAGGTAGAGTAGGAAGTGTGCTAATGCACGGAAGTCCTACAAACCCTGCAGGTCAGTTATACCCCAATGGTCCCTCTCAGCTCCACTCTCACAGTTTATACAAAAGCAAAGCAGAAAGAGTGTGTGCTTGGTCAAAAGGAGCACACAGGGTTACACTGAAACCGCTAATTAAACTGATGCAAGATGGGTAACACCAAAATCAGTTCCAAGATCAATATTTCTATTCATTTACAAGCATAACAAGGTTAGAGAGGTGAGCAGAGTAAATAATTAACTCATTTACAGTTTTTTTTTTAAAACAGAAAGAGTCATTTTAATCTCCTGGGTAATTAGCTATGCAGTTGACATTAATCACAACCACAGCAATTATTTGAAGTATTTGATTAATCAATCCAGAGAAAAAACAGAGGTACACCAAACTACCCTTGCTGCATAGCCCTGTTGGTCAATCAGTCAATACATAGGTGTTGGCTTCCAGAAATGTGACATGTTTCCTGCTGGGTATAACATAACAAGTCCTCTGGCTGGCTGGATATAACAGTAAGATGGATATAACGCTTCAAATGGGGAAGATACAGACCATGATGCTTCCAAATTGAACTAAAGAGTATTTATTAATGCTAGACTTGCTGAATTGTGATTCTTACTACTTTTGGCCCTCCAAAGCACCAATACAATCACATGCTTGCACAGACCTGATACTACACATGAAAAATACCATTACATGATAGTGTGTGTCAGCTAACATTGGCAGAGGGCTAAAACTCCTAACTCTTTCATTCTCATCTACAATATGAGCAGTTATTTCAACAAAGGAAGAATAATGAGCCTAGAAGATGGTCTGAATGCTATTATTATTAAAAAATCAAGTTAGAAAAGATCAGATGTACATAATTTTTTTCTTGGTACTTTTCCTTCTAATAATCATGTCATAGTGGAATTCCAGTTTACAACTCCTACTACTGGTAGCAGTGATCTTCCGTTTTGTTCAATTCAATTTGCAGAGTCTTGGAAAACTACCCAAATCAAATTTCAGCACCTTTTTGAGAATGCTCACACCTACCAGCAGACAGCTAGTAATGTGCTGTATTAAAGTACATTCTCATCTGGTTTTGCTCTGGATTAGGCTGCTGCTTTCAAAAATGCAAATGTTAACTCCCAGAACAAACTTTGCTTGATGATGCTAAGCTTATGTGTAAACTGAAATGCAGCAGACTTTCATTACAAAGCTCAACCATTTAAAAGGATGAAAATTACAAGAAGGGGCACATTTTTTAAAACAAATATTGGAACACTCAACCTGTATTTTATTGATTACATTTCCCCTGTCTAACACTTCTACTGCTGCATATAAATGAAACCAACATTTCTTTAACACAAAAACTGGAAATGATCAAAGAATCTTTTGGACTGCTACAACTCTTGCAGGGAATCTGTCTGCCTCATGGTCATGGCAATGCAAAGTTCTGATAAGTGGGAACTGATGGCACTCTCTTCTGAGCACAACCCAGATGAAAAATAGGCTTTCCTGTGTGTGCACAGGACACCAGACTGCCACACAAGGGAGAAGCACACTCCCAAACCTTTTGTACATAGGTCCCTCACATGCAAAGCCGGGAGATTCCCACTCCAGTGTAGAGGATACCCTGCAGGAAGAGAGGCAGTATCTAGAACAAGCCAGTACATGCATGCTTTCAGTAATATCAACCACTCCAAGTTTTTAGTCTGCTCTTCAAGCAGCATATTTCTTACATCTGGCATGCAAAATACTGCAATAGTGAAGAACGTCCCATTTTGATTTAAATGAATGCATTTATTTCCAAATGGGAGACCGCAAGTTAAACAAACACATTTCTCTCTTTGCACATGAAAGCATTGTTTTGTCACAGATGTACAGTATAATACATTTATTTTCTCAATTGTTTCGTATTTGTAAGGCACTGCCAGTTATTTGGATGGGTTTGTAAGGATGAAGCAAATTGCTCTGTGGGGCTCTATTCAGGGAACATAATATTCCCACAAAAGCACCATAATTCTGCATGCAGCAACACAAACTACCACGACATTGCAGCAGCTGGCAGGGTGGATAGAGTTAGCATTATCAAAACCAGCATGACAACTCTACTCCAAAACTCCCTTACATGCATAAATTAATGATGAATGTACATTGATTAGCCCCCACCCAGACTCCAAGGAAACCTGCCTTCCCTGCAATAACTTTGAACCTCACCTCACTTATTTTGTCAGTTCACAAGGCCTGGGGAGCACTTCAGCTTTTTCTTGAATCACACTGGCCTTGCCCAAGCCTCTTAAGCCCTGCCTGCATAAGTGCACCGGGGAAGATTAGGGACTGTGCTACAGCCCCTAAGCCATGGAAAACAGCCAAGAACACAGAATTGTATTAGTAACGTGCCAGGCGGTGCATTTTGGGAGGTCTGCCACACAGAAAGCTGGGAGCAAAAAGATCCTGCCAGGGAACACATCTATGTTTCAAAAGTTAGAATATAAATTCATCCCTACCATCCTTCTGACCAAGTAACTCCCTTCTCCAGGCATGCAGCATGGCATAACAAGCTGTCACAGAAACACTTTACATGACTATGTTTTTCATCACAACTACAACAGTCTGGAAGTATGCACAGACTCAGTGGACATTGCTGCCCCAATATTCTCAGGCTTCTCCATCCATTTGTCAGCTTCCTACCCAGCTTCCTCCAGCCAGTTCCCACCTGGCACACTCTAGCTTCCTGAAATTTGACCACAGAGGACTTCCTACCCATCTTGAAGTCCTTCTGGTTACACAGAAATGGGTTTTAAAAATAAAATAAAACAAAAAATTAAATAAAATTTTAAAAATAATAAATAAATAAATGTGTTCTTAATGCAGGTTGACTAACCCAAGTTAGTTAACTCAGGTTAAAGCAGGAGTGAAGACAAGGCAGCTTATCCTGGAGGCTCGAGTAGAACATAACACAGTAATTCATATTTCAAGTCAGCTTGTCTTCTGTGATATCAAATCCGAGGGCAATGCCTTTAGCATACAAAGGTAGATAGGTAGGTTCATACTGAGTATGTAAGACAATAATAATAATACATAGGCAGACTGAACATCTAGATCTGATAGAAAAGCCTCCTGTTCAACTACTACCTCTCTAAAATATCCCTACAGTTTCCTATGCCAGTTGATTTGACCTTTAACTAAGGGCACATCTTCACTTAGTCACTAGTTTCTGTGGGTCACCTGTGGAGCTGCTTAAGTCAGGCTTCACTTTGCATACTAATGACTCCTCTCAGCCTACGAATATGCTTTTGGGTGCTGCTTCTGTTACCATACACAAGCTCAGCTTGAGCAAACCCTGTGCAGCCTAGTTTACATGAGCAGGTGCACTGAAATTGAGCAAGAGAGGAAAATCTGTGTCAGCAGGAATATCAAGAGAGGAGCAGTAGAGGGGGGCCTTAAAGAAACAACCACCACTTGCTTTACCCACATTGTCTCCTACAGACACAAGAGCTGGAAATTCTGTCAAGAGGTCTAACTGAACAAGACACTAACTTCAAGGTCTGGTCTCTTCTGGAATCCTTTACCCAGCTACAGAGAAGTTGTCTGGGATCCCATGGTTCTTCTAAGCCCATCTGTCCATCACCTGTTTGCACACAGCATCATTTGCAGCTTTTCTTGATGCCAGCTGTTAGCTCATGACCTCAGAAAATATTCTACTTATAGCACTGATAGATAATAATAAAAACAATGTGGAAGGGAATTTGGGCTGAAAAGAGATCTCAGCTTTCTAGATTTTTTGCAGGATCGTTTTAGTTTTGATCAGTCAGCTCTACTTGTGGAAGTCAGGAAAGAGCTGACTCAGTGAACACACTGAGTAGTGATTACACACAGCAACCGAATGATGGCAATGATGATTTTGTGGTGACTTGTGTACCCCTGCTGAACATCACTGGAAGAGACAAAAGAGTAAGGAAGAGCCCTGCAATACATTGAGGTGCTCCCTACTAGACCAGCAGAAACCCTGCTGGCAGTCCTGAAGGAGGTCTTGAGAGTCTGCCTTTGTTGGAGCTGGGGGCTGGCAGAAAAAGGCAGTGTCACTGTAACAGAGCATACCTCTTTCAAAACACTTTTCAGCTGAGTTCTCTAGGCTCTTTGCAAAGGTGAGTCAGACCATTACCCTTGTTTTGCATATCTCCATATGATTTACCCAAAGTGACTTACCAAAAATGAGCCACCCCTCAAGATGTCCAGCCCATCTTTTCCAATTCACAGCCTGTCATTCATCAAGCTACAACAACAGATCCCCTGGAAGGCAGCAGTCCCTGACCACTGAGATGACAGTGAGGAAACCCCATGAAGAGCCCAGGAACTGGAATGATTTTCCTGCTGCTGGTTGTTACCTGAGTAAATTCTAGAGAGGCTGTTCTCACAAACAGCTGTCAGAGGCAGAAGCACAGGGCAGCCCATGTGTGTCAGCATCCCTGCTGGGACAGGAATGCAGTGCTGCTACAGAGCCAGAACATATCCACTGCATGGGTGGGCTGATCCCACTGCCAGTCACATCAAAGAGACTAATTACACAGAAATAACTCCTATAGGAGCAAGCAGATTATCTCTGCATTTGCTAGCAAGGTGGATGGTGGTGCAGAATCAGGTCACCTAAAGGTATTCACCAAATTCAGTTACACTTAGACACTGGGCTGGTGGGGAGCAAAGGATAAGAGGTAGCCAGTGTGGCTGGATGTAAGCAAAAGAGCAGGTGAAATAGATGTACAAAAAGATTTGAAGTAGTAACTTCTCAGAATAAGGCAACAATTGCAATGAAATACACCAATATCATATAGCAATCAATACAGATTGAAAATGTGTCAGTTTTACAAAACACCTCCCCATTTCAAAGTGGATCATTAAGAAACAAACAAAAAAAAAGTGAAACTAATCACCGCAGTCAACACACTTGAAACCGAAGCTTTTTTTATTTCTAGAGTTAAAGTTATTACATGACTTCATGTCTGAAATGAGCAAATGGAAAAGAAAACATATCATTCACACAGCGCTGAACTCAACACCACTGTTTTTCTCTGGGTGACCGCTAAGGGTCTCTCTTGCTTAATATGGGCCACAGCAGAGATTTTTCTCCCCTCTGTCACGATGTTTTGTCATCCAAATTCACCCCTTCCCCCATCCATGCTACCTAACCATCCCACAGTTCCCCAGAACACCAAACCACTAATACCTCACAACATCTCCTCTCACCAGTCTCGAACCGAGTGGTTAATGACACATATTTCTGGGGTTTTATGTGCATGCAATCCCACACGCACCCTTTCCTGGGCAAGCAGAACACAGACAAAGCCACAGCAATGAACACTGTCCATGATCTGTCTGTATGTTCACAACATCTGTACATGCCTGAAACGTGTGTACACGTGGGCGAAACATGCTTCATTCTACAGGCAAACATATCCTTGCTTCTCAGAGGCTGCAAGCATCAGTGCGATACCAGATTTCATGGTATGGATTCTAGCCTCACATGTCTGGATGTGTGGACAACAAACAAGAATGATGGTGGTTACAAAACATGGACTATAAGTAACTAGTAGGTAATTATGGAGGGATGTGTCTGTGTGGCTTAGCTCCAACATCAACAGAGGGAAGAGCTCTGCCTATTGAGTCATCATCAGCATTTCCTTCCAGCCCTTGGGTTTTCCCAACAGGTCTCCCCTGTGAGTTGATGCCCAGACCCACAGTGGCTGAGCTCATAAAAGCTGCTGAGCTCACACCCCCCAGGGAATGGGGCTCCAGTCCCCCGCAGCCAGCAGAAGTTTCCTGGCCATGACCGTGCTCCAAAGACACAGTGCCTCATCAGCCTCTTTATTACAGCAACTGAACTGAATACTAACAACATCCCAGTCCCAGCAATATCACAGAAGCTTCAGAGACACCATGCTATAACCAAACAAGGGCTGCTGAAGTCACACAAGAGTTTTATAGTGCCCCATCCCTTTGGTCATCCATGAGTCCCAAACTGTCCATAGCCTGAGTGCCCCCATGTAATGATTAAGTCAGCACCTCCTCTGCAGGACAAGAATTTGGCTAATGAGAGATTGTTAAGTGAGAGGAAGACACTTCTTAATCAGAGACCAGATACCATCTAAAAACCGCAGAAGTATGCCAGACCTTAGCATTATCACAAGGTGAATGAATACAGAGTTGGGCATTTTCTATTGTGCCTCTTTCAGTGGGCAAGGCTATCTCAATTCTTCCAGAATGATTTCATTTCTGCTATTTGCTATAGAGACAGACTTTTCATTTACTTTCCTGTTTGTCCTACTCCTTCCTTCTATTTGCTTTTCTTCTTTTTCTATTCCTTTCCCATTCCCACACTCTGTTTCTACTACTGTCCCCATCCCTTCTAACAGAGCTAAACAATGAACACATGCTCATCTGTCTATTCCATGTAATTCCCCACTTTAATTTTCTCTCAACAGATTTGTTAGCCCCATAAAATAGTGACTAAAAGGTTTCCAATGACAAGCAGGACTTGGGCCTCTGAAAATCTCACCTCACTGGATCAGGTGCTGGATCACATGAACAAGTTAAAGCAACTGGTTTGATGGGGAACACAGAGTATTTGCCAGCGCCCTGCAGTAAAGCATCTGCCCAGCTGGCCATGGGCCTTTCCGTACTACTGCGGCAGCACTTTTACATCTCTAACAGAGCTAGAGCACCAGCAGAGTAATTCTCCAGGTCTGCAGGGCATCTGAAGACATTTCTGAAGACCAGATAAGAGGAAGCTGAAATGTTCAGCTTCAGAACCACATGTGTCTCTGAAACAATAAATGTTTTAAGTGATCAGCATTTCTAGGCAGTGAAACAAACGAGTGTTTCCATTCCTGGGGGAAGTGGGAAGCAAGCAAACTCCACTCCAATATTCTGCAGTGTACAGGAAATCTGAGTGATTGATGGCAGCAGAGTAGGGAAATGCACATTCAGCTTATATTTCCAATGTAAATGACTTGCCACCTCACCCCTCTGCTTCCTGTTCCTTCACACACTCCCCACACTCTGGCTGATATCTGTAGTATGTGTGAATCAGGGAGGAAAAAAGGAAAAAGGACAATCCTTGTTAGACTGCTTCCCCCCACCCCAATTTAAATGAGCGAGGATAACATGCAAAAAACAAAGGTCAAATAGATGTTCAGGACTGAGCTCTTTTTGCCCATAGACCCAGCGTGGTGACACAGGGATGGACTAAGGAATCATGCAATGCTGCTCCCAGACCCCGCTAAAAGACAGCCATCTGTGTCAGATGCAGGCGGCTAGCCCCTGCTCCTACAGAATTTCTCCTTGTATTACAAAGGTCAAAGCAGTAAGCAAAGAGGCTCTTTAAAATGCTGCACACTGTTTGAAGGATCTGTTCGGTTCACAGGGATGCTGAGACGCAGCAATTGCCAAGGCGAGAGAAAAAACCCAGAGGAATACAGCAAACATCCGCGTGCAAGAGGCGTGCCCCTGTTCTTTCCCAGGCAGCTCAGTGAGAGGTGCTTATTTTTACAAAGCAGGCTCTGAGATCTTAAAGAACCGATGTTGTCGTAGTGCCCTAAACCAATGAGTATGTGACCTACTCGTTCCCACTCTGTCCCTTGACCTTTTCCCATAGCATTCTCCAAAAGCATCACATGAAAAATAGCCCTTCTCAGCTCTCCAGAGACTTTGGAGACAGCATCAAAGCTCTGTGCTTATAAACAATTCCAGCTAGGCCAAAATGCCATTCCAGCATCAGAGGTCCCAGGATTTGTAAGCCTGTCACAACGAACTGGAGGGAGAGGGGGCAGGGGAGAGGCAGCATGTGTTGCCAAGGGAAGCAGGAAGCGAGGGTCAGGGCAGCTGGGGTGTGAGCTGAGCTCCATGAAAACCCCATAGGCTAAGACAGGGTTTATCCACACACCTCAGAGACTACACGGACCTCTTTCTGCCTCCTATCCTTATTACAGAGAGCTTGCAAGCTCTCCAAGCGTAGAAGTTGTTTTCTGCATTGATCCTTTGGCCTAATCCTCCCATTCTTTCCCTCCTCTCACCGTGCACATCCACTAACACTCCAGCATCCATCCTGAAGGTGAATTTACAGTCCAGGTGGAGTCAGGGAACTGGACAGACTGCAGAGGGACAGTCCTGAGCATCAGGGCTAGTTATTTGTTGACTCTTCAGGATTTGAAGACAAAATAGCAGCTGGCCCACAAATACCTACAGGAATCCCTGTCAGCTCCCTGTGGTGTCTCACACCATCCCCGTCACACTCCTGCCTTTTGCTAAAAGGCTGAGAAAGCCTCAACTGTTCCCAGTTTTTGTGTTTCCTCATATCTCCAGATCTAGTTTCCCTTGGCAATGGCTGCATACAGTCCTTGAACACCTTCTAAAAAGCAAACACTGCAGAAGGCACTCCATAATTGAGTGAGTCTTTTCCTCAACCATCATCATATTCTTCTGACTTCAACCCATTCTTCATTTTTCCCATATTTGCTCGTTTGTCCTCCTGGCTGTGTTCTCCTAGTCCTACTGCAGGCTACAGGGAAGGCCTTCAGTTGGGCAATCCATAGCAAAGGCTGTCTAAGGACTAATTACAGTTCAGGGACTGTATTACCTTGTTTCAGTGTACTACTGTTACCATTAAAAGAGACACACGCAGAAAAAAAAGTAGATAAGCCACTTATAAACATCTCCTAGCAATCTACTAGCACACCACCACCTCCCCCCGACTGTGCACAGAGCTTCACTGTTGCTCCGATTGCAGCGCTGGCCCTGCAGGTTGGAGACACCCCCAGGCCCGGTCTGACACTCTGCTCCAGCCATCTGAACAGACCCCTCAAGTGCGCCAGCCCTCCAAAGTCCTTCACAGTTCCCTGTTCCCAAAGCCATGCTGTCCCCATCCTATCCTTGTCTTCAGGGCACTGTCCTATCATTTGGCATTGCTTGCCTCCTGCCATCCCCACTCTCTGCCCATCTCCTTTCACTGTGCTCCTTCTCTCTCCTTTCCCCAGCCTTGTCAAAGTGTGCTGCCTCTCCAGCCACATGTCACCTTCCCTCCAGCTCCACCGCTCTAGTCTGGGTCACGTACTCCACGGTACAGCCCAGCAGCCAAGGAAAATCATTTTTATGCCTGAATATGGGGAATGTGCTAGCTGCAGCCAGGCAGGTTTGTGTTTGGCTAGCTCTTATGTGGCAACAGGGACACTGCACTCTTGCAGGGCAATAATTTCAGTCCCAACAAGGAAACTGGATAATTACAGAGAAAAGCAGCAGGCGTTTCAATCATTCCTACTCTGTCAGGTCTTTTAAAATATCATTGAAAAGAAATGGTGGGATAATGAAGGCCTTGACTCACTTTCAAAGCACCTGACAGGACAGCCAAGAGGAAGCAACAAGGTTAGGAGGGCTACATCATCCTTCCTGGCTCCTGGGGACTGACCCTAGAGGGTGTGAGATCTGGGACAGGATGGTAAAATCATAGGATGGTATAAAATAGAAATATAGTCATGTGAATTCTTTTGCTGTAGATGTCTCCAATTTAAGAACAAACCTCCTGACTTTACCTTAGTTGATCTTGTTAATTTTGTATTTTACTTGTGGCTTTTCTTCACCATTTTCCCTTTTATATAGCATCAGAAAAGCATTAACTCATGACTTAGTTCCATTCCACTGACATAACTGCTTATATATCCTTCCTGATGTTTTGACACATATCACTTGGACAGACACTTAGAAATTTAAACCATGGAAGCTGGAGGATGTTTTAAAAAATTAGAAAATATGTGGACAACTCTTCTGTTATTTTAAACAATATGAAGACTCAACACTTCTGTAACTCTGCCAGCAAATGCAGGAAAATATGTTCTTGCACTGCACAAATATAAAACTGAGCACACTGATTTTTAGACATAAAACACACTTTTACTACACACTGTGCACATATGCTATAACCCCCACCTTTAGAAACACACATTTACAGCACATAAGGAAGGCACAGGTTATTTTCAGTGCAAAGCACTTCCTGTTTCTATAGACCACAAGAGCAGTGTACTGAAGGAGCATACACACATTGAGCATACAAACAAAACATCCATGCATTCTACGTAACAAAGCTTTAGGTCTACCAAATCAAGACGTTTAGAATAAATTTGACATTAGCAAACGTACAATTACTGTGAAAGGAAATAACATATCTGATGCACTCAAAAACACCCTTAATTGTTCAGCCCAGAAAACAGGAAAACAGAACAATCAAATGAAATTACACACACGTGCACTGTATGTGTACAACATGTACACTGGTGAAAGCACAACACCATAAACAAACACAGTATTCCCAAAAGACTTATCCATACACTAACGTTGTGCTCAAATGCACACAGGCAGATCCTTAACCATATGTTCACCTGCACAAATATGTATCAGAACAAAAGCCCATTGCACACAATGAGCCCAAAATGCACACTTTAGAAACCAGAAACACACTACGCAAATACCCAAATACACAACTCATGCATAAAAGTTTTATATGCACTCCATAGAAAATAATTCATATACCTTAAATGAAAGCTGCATTTAATAAGCCTAATGCACTGGGGGTTGCATTTTACCCTGTAGTTCAGAGCATGTCACAGCACATAAAACAATGGGTCTGACATTGCAGCTGTCCCCACATAGGTTCAATACCTATATTCCATAAACCGTGTGTGAATTTAATCTTCTCCCAGAACAAGCACCCACATTGCTGGAAGTAATTCCCCAGAGCTAGCCTATAACTATATAAGCTACTGCGCCAGGACTGCCATACTGCTACACCAGCCAAGAGACCATTTGGAGATTCATTTGTAATTCTCCCATTCTTTCCCCCTGACTAGGGGACTCAGGATTCAAGCTTATAGTGGGGTAAACTACTGCAACCTTCACACAGGCATCTTAATCACCACTGTGCCCTCTCACCTTATTACCTATACAGGCTATAGCGGAGGGCATCAGTTACAAGTTCCACTGCAGCTCAAGTCACAATCTGAGCAATGAAGCAGTTGCAGGAGATGGAAGATAAAGGCATTTTGCTCCCCTATATTGCCCAGATAAGACCTCTGACAATTTTAAAGTCGGATGATTGAGTATCTAAACAGAAACGAATGCACCTAATCAAATGCAGTAGCGGGCAATGCCAGACCAGCTAGCCAGGCGCAACTCCAGTATTAATCCAAAGCATGAGGCAGAATACACTGCTGCATGCCTGGGCCCCATAAGGCCTAGAGACAGTCTTCCATGTCAGAAAGATGCATACAATTTTGCAAGTACCTTATTCACACGTCACCCCTATTCCACAGTTTCTGTCCACTACAGGCTAAATGTGTAATCCCAGTGATCCACTGGGGGCCAGATTCTGGCCTGCAGCTAAAGCACTAGACTCACCTTCAGCTGCTTCACATTCCAGACCCACTTCAGCTGTGGACATGCAAAGAAATCCTGTGGCAGGTGATTCATGTCATCTATCACAGACTGTTTAAAAGTGCCTGACCTAAACTCATCATAAAGGCTTAAAAACAGCCAGGCACATCCACAGCATGTTTGCTCCTGCTTCCAGAAATGTACATCACTCTACTGTGAAGAAATCTAGACTTGCTTAGATACAGCTGTCCAAGTTAAGTGTCATGAAATGCCATCCACATCTCCCCCTTGGTCCTTCACCACAGAAATTGGAATCAACACCGCTCCATTAGCTCTGCTCTGCCAAAAGTTACAGTCTCTTTAAGATAGGCGCTATAAACTTGCATGGTACTGCATATGGAGAAGGATCTCTTCCTGCTAGCACAGCCCAGCCTAATGGTACAACAAAGGGGGAGACAGCACTCAGGTTCTCCCTTATCCCCTCCCAAGTGCCTCTGACCAAGCAAAGATTGGAGATCCAGAAGGTGGAAATCCAGAAAAATGGGGAGTATCTTTTTTCTCCCAGCTGCCCTACATGGTGAGTAGAGCTAACCAAAAGAAAAACAATACAAATCAGGAGAGACTAATGAATAAAAATAACAGACTCTCTGCTTTTCTCCTTGTAATTTCCCCACCCTAGACAGCTGTAATGTGGAAAGTATTGAAATTTAAATCACACCTCAGCCTAACCTCAGCTGACAGGCTGCCGATGCAATAATCTCAGCCTGGCTATCTTCTCTCAGGGAGAACGACAAACCAACTAAAGGAAACTGATAAATTTTCAATTTTATTTTAAAATATACCAGATGGGAGATTTTATTGGAGTCATAAATATGTCAAAAGCAATGTTGGCATATGATTGGAGATTGCCCCCACCAAGGGAGCAGCTCTCCCTGTTTAGAAGTGCCATCAGATTCTTAATAAGGGCCTCCAGTTAGACTGCAGCAAAATAGTCTGTATATTAAACCAATTGAATTTCTATTTGCCAGACATTTTTTTCTCTTCTTTGCCTGCGCCCCCTTCCCCCCCCCCGCCCAGTTCCAAAACACAGGAGAAATTAGGGTGCTGAGGTCTGACCTAAGTGTTACCAGTGTGGGTTCTCATTTAGTGTTGGAACATGGCTCAAATGTATTTGATTTCTCACCAGTATTTGAAAACTGAATTCACATCAGTCCTTGAAGCTTGCTTTGATTTCCTAGAATCCCAACCAGTAGATGTTAACTAAGCTCAGCCTCAGATTTAAACTAAATCAAATTCAAGCCCTTAATCTTAGCCATGGGTCAACCTCAAATTCTAGAAATAGGGCTTGGCCTCAGTCCCAAAATTTAAAGTGAGCTAAAACCAGTACTAAATCCCATCAGCCATTTCCAGAAATATAAGTTGCCTTTTGTAGCCTCTGCACCTCTCCTCCTTCTACCACTGGTGCTGTGACAGATCACAGTAGTCTGGCAGGAAGAAGTCTGATATTTATGCCTTTTCATCATTTCAAAGGTTTTATAGACTGGCTCTACCAGCTATGTCTTTGAGCATGTTTCCAGCCTTCCAGTTTACTCAGGAAACCCTCATATTCTCATACCATTAAATTCAAATCAATCTACTCTACCACCATTGATTCCCATCACCACAGAATCTGGCTCATTGAACCTTTGACACTGAAAACTGAACACAGAGCAAGTGAAAAATAACAATAATCTGTTATTTTATAGTTTTTCATATAAATGCTTTGCAGATTTAATCATATAGCCACGAAACTGTAAAAAGTGTTACAGAATTAATAAGAGATCTGATACATAACATATTACAGAATGATAGTCTGCAGTTATAGCCAATCAAAACACAGTAACACCACAGCAGAGGGGAAGGCAAGAAAGAGCCATAAGCAAAAAGTGACTTCACATATGTTAGAGGTCTATAGTCTTTTCAGACTTTACTTGTTCCTCAAAGTCAAAGGAGTGCTAGATGCTATTTCAGCAATCTCTCTAACAGATTGATCATTTGCTGTAGAAGGCTTTTAAAATACTTTCTGAACATAAAACACCATCAGATACATTTATCACAAAATATCATCCTCCTACCCACAGCCTCCAGTCCTGGACATGCCATTCATTGGTCATGAAGCAGCAGATGCATCAAGACAAGCTGAAGCTTTTAGTAGCTTTTTAATCTGAAGGAGCAGATTGAAATAGAAGAATCATACCCATCAGTCTTAAGCTTAAAATATTTTGACTTAATGTACTACACAGTAAGGCTGGCATTCCTCTGGCTTGTGCAGTGTTTTCGATGGGGACTCGTACAATTCATCATTGATTGGCGCAAGGTCAAGGGACTCCGACGAAGTACAAAAAAGCTGGGAAAGAATTCAGCTCGCAATAAAATCCGTTTGACAAAACAGAAACCCATGTTGTGGATATGAAAGAGGATGGCCTGGCTCTAATCCTCCACCCTCAGGAAGAATCACTGAGAAAGCACAAGCGGCCAGTTCCAAGCACACTTTAAACTATCATTTCCTAAAATTCTGTCTAACAAGCCTCAGCACTGATAATGCTGGAAGAATATGGACGAAGGTGAATTCAGGAACACCGCTGCCTTCACAGGTTAAAAGGTCTGCTAGGCCATTTCCACTATGGAACCCACGGAGCTATTTTGGGCACTAATGTCTTTAAGGGTGCTAATGGGCTGTTGTACAACAGTACAGTAAAGCTGTAACCTCTCCAGGACAGAGATTGCAGCTTACTGTATGTCTGTACAACATCTAGCACAACGGAGCTCCAGTTCTAATAGCAGCCTGTAAGTGTTATTGCACTACAACAATGGGCCGTGATAACTTCGATAATGAAAATAACGTATGCATCAGGAATACCTATGGCATAATTACACAGTTTATTCAAAACACCTAATCAAATTGTTCAGCATCTTAACAAACAAACATAGAGGCAGATACTCCTAGATCAAGGAGCAAATTATGATTAGTGCAGGTATAATTGCCTTGGAAACTCCCCACATTTTCAGTCAGGCCAAGGACTGGCTAGTAACATGTTCGGGCAAGCACGTATTTCTCCTTATGAAAGTTAAGCCCCAAACACTCGATTAAGAGCAGTCTGAAAATGCAGGAATCCATGAGCACTGTATCTTTGATCCCAGGAGAAACTGACCTCAGGCAGCTTGGTAAGCTTCAGACTTATGCCAAGATGTCTTTAGGGCATTCTCCAGTTAATATGCTACACTAATAAAGTCTATTTATTTGAATAAATCTTACTATTTCATAAATCACTTAAAGGAGTGAACTCATTTACATATTGACCAGTTCACCTACCTGACAAGCGAGTAATATCCAGGCAAGTGAGAGTGTTACTTCTCCAGGTTCCTCAGTTCCCAATCCCTCCAGTACTGGGTAAACCTGCTGTCTCACTAGAAAGCTGTCCCATTGTATCATTGCAGCACACACTAACTACAAAGGTCTCAGAAAGCTCTACTACACTCTTATTTGGAAGCCATATGCCATCAGCCCACAGAGAAGACCCTACCATAATCTCAAGAGCATGTAATGCTACCATCCAACATTATAGTACCCCATTCAGCACAGGATGACCTCCTTTCCAGCACATCACTGAATACCCCTCCAGTGCTGTCAGATGTCATGCGCACTCACTTGTACTCTTGCTGTTGTCTGTCTGCCTTCAGGAAAAATCCAAGCATCAGTTCAGATGTAGAGCTGGAGGCCTGAAAACACACATTAGCTTCTTCATGAATTAGCAACAGGAACAACCCACAGGGGTTGGGAACCAGCAAAAAATGGTGTGCAACCAGGTCAGGTCCCGTAGCCCTGCTAGGACCCCTCCTCTTTGTTTCCCTAATCCTCTCTTCCCTCTCCAGCACCAAGCCAGGACCTGGACACATGAGCAGACACAGGCTTCCCTCTGATGCAGCACCTTATAAATTACACAGCAAATTAAAATTACTTTATCACAGTGATAACACCATCATCTGCAGTGTTTATAGGTTAATAAATTGTGTCCATGAATGAATATGTGCTGACTCATTAACTAAGCTGCAAGTGAGAGCCATTCATCTCTTCTGCAATACCCTGAAAACCAGTGTCCCTCCTCTGCCAGGGAATTCATTTTCATTTTCCCTGCTTTGGAGAGGGGAGTGGGAAGGGGGAGCAGGGGGGAATTATTTCCTTTTGCTCGCTTCCCGCATTAGTAAAGCCCTGGAGGTTATTTAAATGGTAACTTCAAAGGAGGTATATGATCGCTCTGTTTACTGCTCTAGGAGTCTCATTTTACAGTCAGATTTAAAAGCCTCTCTGACTCAGAGGCAAACAGCATCACTTGCAGGCTTTGGAGCTTCACAGATACAGCCAGCTCAGGTGCAAGGGACCAAGAGAAAATGGAGAGACAGAGAAAGGATTTGTTTTGTTTTGTTTTTAACCACAGAATGTTGGACAGGAAGGATTTTCAGGGATATAACTTACTGGGCTCTGTAGGGAGTGATAGGGAATGGCTCCCCATGAACAGAGCGCCTCAGTGCACCAAGTGGGGAGTAAGAGGCTGTTTGGTCTTTAGGACAGTAAGGGAAAGGAATTAAGAGCTGTTCTGAAGCACAGGGACAGTTATAGAGGGAAGAAAATCAGAGATTCTCATGTACTGAGCCTCCTGCACACTTATCCACTATGTCTTTTCACCAAGTCTGGAGGCTAGTAAGTATTAGCTGCAATTCATTCATTCCATCACCCTCCTCCTGGGGATGGCTGTGGGTCAGGCAATGAGTTACCTTGGTAAGGCTTGTTAAGTAGATTCACTAATACAGAAGGAAATTTTAAAAACAGCTCCTGGCACTTAAGTAGAAGCTGCATTTGTGATGAAACTTTGTTCTCCTAAGCACTGATTTCTCAGTCTGACATTACAGGTGGATTTGGAAGGGAGATGAGGTTTAGAGATAAGGCAATTGCCCCACCACTACCAGATTAGACCCAGCCAGTAAAATGAGCAGTCCACATCACGTCATGGCAGTACAGCTCCCTAACTACAGCCTAGACCCCTTCCCACTTTTTTCATGGCTGCACCTAGCTTTGGTCACTGAGAACCTACCACATACATGAAATTTAATTGGTTAGTTTTAATAATGTTTATAGGTATGATGGATTTTTTTCCTGAAACAGAGCTCTGCTAGGAAAAGCTCCTCTCCTCCATCTCTGCTTGAGCAACTAAGCACATGGAAGAACCAGGCAAGATCAAAGAAACTGTCTCCCTGAAGAACCTGAGGGTAGGATTTGGAAATGCAAGTGCTTCTGCAATTGGGCATATGGACTGACCCCTAAAAGTCAAGCTGGTCAAACTTGAGAACTATGAATTTTCAACTAAATCTATGCATTTTTTCCCATGGGCATAACTAAAATAGAGTGTTCTCACAGAAAGCCATTTTGACAAATTTTCTGACACATTCTCCCTAATACTGCCTACAGCAGGAAGCAGCAAGATTACATGGTGGAAATACCACCTTGTGGGAGAAATAAGCTCCAGGTAGTGCCAGCACTTACATATGGTTGAATGTAACTGCTCCAAGCATATTTCAACTTCTGTCTCCATCAGGCTGGCAAATTATTGCATATATATTCATCTGATACAAAGAAAGTGGGCTCTTTGAAGGATTTTGTTTTCTTCTCCTCTGAAAAAAGAGGGTTGCTTTAATTAGAATCTACTGGCTAAAAGCCTTTTTTTGGAGCAATTGCATCAATTCTGTTCCATCAGCCACCATAGGAAGCTGGATTAGGAAATAACTTGATACATAGCTGAAAAAAGAAAGTAAATGAGAACAGTATAACAAACCCCTCTGCCTAGAAGCACTCAAGCAGCCAAGAGTATTGTGAGGGGGGTTGTGAAGAATGCATACCCTTATTTAAGTATTTCATTCTTTTTCAAATGATTGTAGTGCATATGAAAGCAGAGGACTGACGGCAATAGCTAATGCTCTCAGAAGAGGTCACGAACCTAGACAGAGAAGGGAGGTATCTCTGCAAGCTCTCATAATAACCCTCCATCCTAACAGATGGTCCTCCCTGTAGTTCCAAAGCATCCACTCTAGATGCCCAACAAGCATGTGACAGATGTTTGCTCTCTCCCAAGTTCTTCAAGAACTTTCTGTACTGAGAACAGTTACCCAAATAACCTTAGTCTCTAAAGACAAAACTGTATTATCAGTTCCACCTGCACTTTCACCACTTCAGTCAACACATTCAAGGGTGCACAGGAGATCAAAATTCTGCTCAAACCTGAGATTATTACAGCTTGCATGTGACAATGGCCGGGTTTTCAAAGTGTTCTGAAAGAAACTAACTGAAGGGTATGGACATATTAAACAACAAGATACTGTTTTTGCAAAATCTTTCCATCAGACAGTTTATTCAGACAGATGGGAGGGCTGTCCTCTGTGTAAGGCTCTGTTCTAGAAGCTCAGAGATGAAAAACAAAATGTAAATTCAACAAGTGAATATTCATAAGATGAAAACTTCACAAGACTATTTTATATTTAGAAGCCTTTGCTTGAGAACCTACCTCCCCAAACCAGACATTTAAACTAATGAACCATCCAGACTGACACTAGCTCTGAACCTTCTCATCACAGAAGCTCAGCAAACAACGTCTCTTGGGAGATCTGGAGCTGACAGGAATCTTTCCCTCATGAGCAGCAACTAAGCCACCTCTAGATATACCAGCAAAGCCTAAAACTGATCTTTTTTATCCTGTTCTCTCCTCTCAACTTCAGACTGGGTTACTAAAACAAGATTTCTCACCTGTGACTTCCCCCTTGTGTAGAAGGGAAAAAGTGGGAAAAGGTAATTTTGACTGACCAGTTTTCTTCTGTACACAGCTCCATTCTCCCAGCATGATGACCAGCTCCTAATCACAATGCAAGTCTCCTGGCAGTGCCACTCTTTCCTTAGCTGAAACAGTACCCAGTATTCATCCCTCTTCAGTTAAACCCCTTGTAGCAGCCTGTCATTTGTTCTAAATCTTAAAAAAAAGCAGTTGAAACACACTTCACCCTGACCTGAGTGAGGAGCAAGACTGAAATTCAGAAGAGACTAAGTAGTCCAGTGAAGAGAAGATACAGATTGTGGAGAGTGGTGAATTTAGGATCCTGAGAAACAAATTTTTCATAATGGTATTACTTACTATGCAGTCTCTGTAGACAATGAGCCCAGACAGGGCTCATTAGTATGCTAAAAATCAGTTTCTAAACTGATACAGTTTAATTATGTAAGACTGTATGGATACTGATTTTAATATTGGATCATTTTATTAATACATCCACACCAAAATTAAGTATTTTGACATAAATATATGTAGAGGCAGACTACAACTTTATGCCTAAAGATGGTTAAAAATCACACTTTCATGATACTGATAATTTCTGGCCAGTTGAACAAGCCCAGTCAAAAGGTTATTTCTGGCTCCCTCACTCAGTCATGTTATTCATTCTCTTTTATCCACTATGCCTTCCTCATGCATTTTCTGACTACTATGCCATGCAAACAAAAAAAGGACTGTTTTCAGAAGACTACACAAGACCTTTGCCACCTCCTTGTATAGATATAATTTCTGCATGTGTTCTTAAAGGCCAGAGCTTGAGAAAAAATAATGAAAATAAGATTCAACTGCAATATTTGTACTATTTTAGGCAGCACCTCAAACAGAAAGAAGATATTGCAAGTCTACCTTAAATATTAGTAAAAAAAGCCAACAAGAAATTACTATTGCCAATCCCTAATCCTCTTATTAACCATATCCAAAACTATCATTGGAGGTAGATGATTTAACAGAACAATGACTACAGATCCTTATTCAGATCACAGTGATATTTCCTGGACATTGCTAACATACAGGCGAAGACATAGCCCCTTTTTCAGGCAGCTCTCAGTCTAAATGGATGATGTTTACTCTTTTCATTTGCACAATGAAGAACTGAAGCAGAGAAAAACAAATGACCTGCCCAAGAACTCTATCTACATCCATTCTTTTACCATCCTCATCGCTGAAGTATCAGAGTATCTTTCACTAGTATGTTGACCAGACCACGAGACAGAAGTAGTATGTGTCACACACAGGAAGTCTATCTCAGAGCCTGGAAACTGAACCTAGATTATCTGGATCCAGGCTCAGTCCTCCTACCTCACCCTGAGGACACCCTCCTCTCAACAGATCTCCTGTGATGTGAAAAAGCATCAGCCCTGGATAGTGAAATGCTGGATTTGGGGAATTGACTACTACAGAACTTCAGAATCGAACTGAAATTTCCTATCATTAAGAAAAAGTAGGACCAGTGATGGAAAGTAACAAAAGTGTTTCTTTAAGTGACAGGACTGACATTTTTGTGATTTGAAACTCTCTCATTGCTAGGATTTTAAAGTGCTGATATTTTATCATCAAACTGGAACCCAGCTGGTAAGTATCAATAATATGAGAAACTCGGCAGAGAAACAGTGACCCCATTATACGTGAAAGAGCATTGCTATTTTAGCTGAAGAAATGTATGCTCTTTGAGTCTTGTAATGCATTGCAGGAGTTGCTCTTTGATTTTTCTTAGGAGAAACCCCATGCAGATTCCTCTGTGAAGCTGTATGGCAGGATTAGAGATACTGGATGAGTCTAGGAAAAGCTGCAGAGCCAGTTTCAGCTTTCCTGCAGATTGATAATCCATAACCACATATATAATTGCTGAAGACTGGAGATGAAATCCCGGCTCCAACAAATTCAGTAACTAAATTTTCATTAATTTCAAGGGGGCCAAAACTTTCCTCTGAAGCTTTGGCTCTACAAAACAGTTGATCTAGTTGTGAAGTATCTACTACTAGATCAAAAATGTCAAAACCACATGACAACAAACTGAACTCAGACAAACCAAGCTGTTACTTCATATTAGTTCAGGGCACAAGTGTGCTCCAGAAGAGTTTCTGATGAAGTTAGTGCTGTCTGTCTTCTATAACCAGCATAAACACCACAATGTATTTACGCTAGTTCAACAGAAGTGACACTGTGTGTCTCATTAAACACATACTGCCTAGTAATTTAGCAACAACCAAACAGTTTTTAAAGTTCACGAAACTATTGTCTGTGCTCTTAAAATGAGGAAGTTTTAAGACCACCTATGTAAGAGGACTGAACAATTCCACTTTGTGTCCTAAGGCATGGATGCTGATCTACGCCATTCTCCCTCACAGAACAGCTACATCTGAGAAAAGGCTTTATAAAGTCTGTCACACTGCACAGTCAACTTTAAGTTGACTTTTGTTCTTTGTCTTTGATTTCCTCTGTGTCTTTGTTCTGCTGGTGCTTCAGCATTAGAGGAACCCATTTCTTTAACATTATCATTGTCTTGGGCTGTAATTCATTGCACGTTCTGCTACAACGGCATTGAACTCAACTACCAAACGGCCTGACTAGTAAAAACGGACTTCAGAATCCACTGCTATTCTTGTGCTTGTCTGCACTGCCAAGAACATTTGACAGATCTTTTCTTGTTGTATGGGACTGAACCAGGTCAAAACAAGATAGGAAAAACAAATACAGAGCGTGATAAGCCTTGGTAGATGGTAGTCTACAGCACAGTTTAACTAAAAATTGAAAGCCTACACAGCAATTGTCCATGAAATACCATATGACACTCATTATTGCTGCTTGGTACCAAAGCAAAATCGCATCTGTATAACAGTTGCTTCTTAAAGAGGATCTTGGAATTCCTTCTGCAGTCACTTATATGAGAAAAGGAAGTTTATACAATGTCAAAAGGATTCAGAGATAGAGAAAGCACCAAATGAATGACTCCATGCAAGCCAAAAGGCAAACTCCAACAGTGAAGGGTCATAGGGGAGGCCAGGACTGAAGGTGAGAAGGGATGAAGATTAAGTCAGAGTTGGGATATATTGAGGAAGATGTAGAGACCAAATCCTGCCTGTGGTTATGGCCAGGAAAACCTGCAGAAATCAAAGGGCTGCATTAGTCCAAGATGGGCTACTAGATTTGGAAACAGACCAGATGCAGTACATATATATCTGTTTCCTGTAAGAAGGGAGATAACCCTCAGAGTCAAAGCAGGACTACCAGAAAAAGAGATGCAAGAGATGTGATGAGAAAATATAAACACCAGAATAAGGCAAGCATATCCAGGCATCACTGCCAAGCTCAGCAGGTATGTTACAGAGTATACCTACACTTCATCTGGCTTCAAATTGCTCCTTTTGCAGGCAATAAAATTACTGTACAAATCCCAGAAAATAAACTGAGTTAACACCCCATTAAATACAACAGACTTTCAATTCAAGGTGAGGACGTGCCCAGATTAAGCTACCCCTGTACAAACTGGCCCATGGGTAATATACATCAGTTCTACTGACTTATGGTCAAAAAAAAAAGAAAAAGAAAAAGAAAAAAACTGATATGCTTGGGAGTGAATTCCATTAGGAGGAATTTCTACAAGGTAAGAAAGGATACGTTCTTTGAAGCATGCTTCAACAGTACAACATATTCTTCCATAAACATTCCTTCTACAGTTGAACGCATACCCCAAGGGAGAAAGCCAAGAATTTGTTATTTTGTGTATTTTCCCTTATCAGTAACATGATCTTGCCCTCCGCCTCCCCCCAGATTAAGCAGTCTTGATTTTATACCTTCGGTTTGTTTTGTCAGTATCTAGTTTGGAAACTGGCACCAGAGAGAATGGCACTGTTGCAGGGTTGATTTGTTGCCCCCATTTCACACAAGACAAGATAATTTAATACACTTATTTCCATAGTTTTCAGTCGCAGTAGTTGTGGGCCCCTTCCAAATTTGCTATTCCTCCAATGACATTCATCAAGAAAAAGCTTTCTCTATAGGAAAAATCTTTGTTGGCAGAGGCATCTACTCAATTTTAGCTGGTTTTAAGCTGAAACAGCTTAGCACAAAGGAAGAGAATAAGAGAGGGAAAGAAAGGCAGGACAGGAAAACATACAGATAAGGGCAACAGCATGAATTCAAGAGTTAGATTTAGATTGTCATGCATTTACTGACAACTTTAGATGCTGAAAAGGAGATGGTTCTCTATAGTCTGTGCTCCTACATCATTTCAGTGCACAGTTTCATGAAATAGTGAGCCAAAATGCAAGCAAGATACCTCCAGAAAGGAGTTCCTGTTCTCCCTGCTCTCCTCTCTGATCCTCTGCTTACTTTGCACAAACCCTAGTGCTTGCAAACTCCTACATGAGCTCAGCAAATTCACAAAATACAGAAAACTTCCAGCAAGAAAAAAAGCTGGGTAGTTTTCTACTATTTTGATGAGTTAGTGAAGCTCACAGTTGGGCAGGGATGCTGCTGGCTGGAATAAGATCATAGTGAAACAGCTACCACCATGCTGTATACACTCTAGCTCCAGAGAGCTGGCAGTCCTGTTTCAGTGTGAAGCTGTTGCAAGCTCCCAAAATGAACACCAGGTCTGCAAAGACCCAGTGCTATGTAAACACCAAGCGTTGCAAAGCTTCCATTACATAGATTTATGTATTCACAGCTCCTGCTAGTTAGGAAGCTAGAGAAGTCAGCTGTGCTGATTTTACATATCAGCCAACACACAGAATCAGCTTCAGCCAACTAGAAATCTTTATCACAGCCATTCCTTGCTGTCAGAACAACAACTTCAAAGACATGCAAAATTAGTTCATGTTTTATTTGCCATATCAGCATTTCCTTGTAACACAAGAATGCTTACTGTAACACTTCCACCCTGACCAGCCCTCAAAGCACGGTAGGAAAAGGATAACGTATCTGCATGAAACAAAGAAATAATTTTTAAAAAACCCAACAAACAAACCAAAACAAAAAAAAACAACCAAGAAACTACCATCTGCCCAGAACAAAACCAGGGAACTGACTTAAGTTTCCACACGCAGAAGCTCTCTGGCTCTGGCTCCTACTAACAGACTTTTTCACTCTGATTTTGAGATACCAAGACTTATCATTAGAGGGCACCGCTTCCCCCAGTAGAAAATGGGTTCCTTCCCTTGTGTGGATAGATATTTCAGACATCTGGAAATACACATTTACCACATAACCATGAAGTCCTGAAACTAGGGTGCAGCTGGAACTCCATTTTCACATTTGCTACTTTTTCTGCCCAAAAGCACTTCAAGAATGTAAGGAATCTGCAGGTCTGAATCCAAACTTACTGAGACTAAAAACTCAACCATTTCTCCACTGGCAGTAGGTGAACATTAACCTCAAGAATAAATGCAAATTCTATTCTTGTATCCTCTTATTCCTTCTGTCCTTATCCTACAAAGTCCCTTAACGGATTTTTAATGGGGTGAGGGTAGAAGGTAATTCTTACTCACCCTTTTTGGAAAAAAATGGGTTGTAAACAGAATTTGACTCTGTGCATTTACATATGCCAGGGCCACTCATCATTAATGCTAGTAAACAGAAAAGTGACACCCTTCCCTCCTGCATATCAAGTCCATAGCATATGACAGTATACAGCTACATTTCTTCTAAAGGAGCAGACCCTCTACTTCTGTAGAAGCGTTTTAAAAGAATTGAAATCTTTTGAGGACACCCTCCATAATTCATACTTACATACAAGGAAAACAGCACATGTACTGCTGTTTCAGAGCATATACAATATTCATGCTAAAAAAGCCACAGACCTTTCTGGGAAAGGCATTAGATCAATCTTCCAGAGGCTTTTCACTCTCCTGGACTCAGCCATCCTGCTGGCTTGCACTTCTGATATACTTCCTGCATCTCTTTCCCCAGTCCAAACAGTTTACTTCTCTTCCTCCAACATTAAAGAAACGAAAACAACTTGGGCAGGATTTGAAGTGTCATAGAGGAAAAGAAACTTCCTCTGAGAAGAATTAGAATACTAATACAGTTGTTAACATCCATTTTGAAGGGTGAGGGGTTGAAACAGTATGTTTCTAGGCATAAAATTTTAGCTTGGGATCTCTCTGCAAGTGTCCTGGGCTTAAGCAATATTATTTCAAATAAATTAGATGAGGGAATTCTCTCTTGAGTAAGACTAGAACAGATTTAATAAAACTAAAACTGCCAATATGAGATAGAGAGAGAAATCCCATGGTACTATTACACCAGAAAGAAAACTAGACCTCTTTCTGATTCCCAGATAGCCAAGTATGCAGTTGATGTATCATTCTTCTACTCAATTAAAGGAAGCCAGACGGATATCTAGCAGCCAAGGATTTGGACAGGCAGAACTCTTTATATGTAAGTATTTAGAATCCAAATTCATAAACAAAAAGATCAGATGGACTTCAATGCACAGACATACTTCTAGAGAAAAGTGAGAATGCCTTTCACATGAGTGACCAAAGCTACAAACATGTAAACAGTAGTATTTAACAACTTTAGGAGATGAACCATTTAATCAACAGGGAAAGAGAAAGCAGAGGATCTTAGAATGCTCTTGTATCTTAAAATAACTTGCATCAATTCAATAATATACACACCATTATGATTTAATATCAACAAGACCAAATTTTTCAACCACACTGTACTAGCACAAGCACAGGGACAGCTATGGGGCCAGAGTAAATCAACACCAGAACCCTGCCAGGCCTGAGCAGATATGCACATAAGGAATGAATTTTAACAGATTGCTTAAATATTTATGCTTACAATATTTAAATTAAGCATATGCATGTTAGTAAGTCTGGAAGAGTATCCTGCTTATGTTCTTCATAATTCCCTTTACTTACTTTTCCTAAAGCTTATATTTTATAAACAGTAGTACTTGTAACCAGCTGGAATCTTTTCCAGTTATCAACCGGAGAATCAAGGTTTCCCGTTTATTAAAACCAGAGAGCTTCTCAACTCTTCAATCAAAATTTTCGTTTCCACATGCCACAGCAACCTGCCTAACAAATTGGCAAAATATACTGATACCTACACTTTCTTGGAGAACCCTGTATTTCCACAATCTCTAACATAAAACAACTTTCCTTTTAGTATTGCAAAAATAATTTGTCCCATGTTACTATTATGAACTGCTGGAAGCCCCAGCAGGCCCCTTCAGAATCCCACCATACTATTTATCATATTAAAAGAGAACATGTTCTCTTCCGCTAAAACATGCAAACTAGGGCATGTTTGTTTGGCTACATAGAACAGTTTCCAATACCAGTGAATTATTTACATATACTTATAAAGGAGGATGGTGCTTAATTTCTGATGACACAAACCTGGGTATAAAGACACAGCATAAAGGACACAAAGGAAAAGGAGCATTCTAAATAGAACAACATACCTGGTTAGCAACATGCAGTGGCTTCAAATCCCATTAATAGGTTAACTGGTTACACTGTTTTCAGTACTTTCTTAAATGTATTCTCATTAAATAAGTAGTTCCAGATATTTTTTGAAGAATACATGCTTCCTCATGATTTTTGTTTTAAAATGTGCTTCATTATTTTTTCTTCCTGTTTCTGATCTATAGCACCAATGTGGCAAGTAATTTGTGGAATCAATTTTTATGAGTGTAAGTCTAGTCAACTCCGTGGAACCATTCACAAGTATAAAGTTGACCTCATGCTTAAGCACTTCAGGATCAGGACCTAAAACCCTAGTTTAACTATTTTCACATGACCCAATTCTCCCCTCAACTAAACAAGCAATCCCTTCTGCATTGTTTCTCTACTTCTCTATCTCTTCACGTATCTTTTCAAGTATTACTTCAGCACTTCACGAACTAACAGAACTGATGGCATTTCAGTACGAAGTTTCCCTTATTAGTGCAAATAAAATCTGGATAGTTTAAAACAAACATTTGCAAAGCTACAGAGCTGTCAGAACACTGTGTTGTGGCTACAAATACACACAAACACTATAAACCTGTGTTGCATTTGTCCTCGTACTGGGGTGAAACTTAAGTCAAATCATTTGTCCCATCTCCCTCCCAACACAACTTTGTAATAGAGATCACACAGTAGCCATAGTTCAGTGGTATCTGCCATCAGCACCACACCTCTCTTCTCTAAGTTTTCCTCTGAGTTAGAAAACTTCAGAATAGGAAGCCGTGTATTTTCATGTCTAGTATGATTTGTACAGCCACCTTTCCCTCTTGCTGCCCTCTAAAATTGTACTTAGAAATATTCTAGCTGCATTTGCTTGTCATTACTTTAGTACAAATATTCAAAAACTTGCATTGCACAGGTCTCCATATGCCAGTAATAATATGGACTTAAGCTTCAAACCTTCACGAACTCCAATTTCTGTATCTTCAGATACACAAACCATCAGTGTCTACACATTAAATGATAAAAACCAAGAACCCACAGCATAACAATTACAGGTTTATTAATATAACCCATGAATCAGTTTATATAAATGTTATTCCTTGTATTACATAATGGATGTGGATACTTTACCACATACCAAAATGGTACAATACATACAAAATCCAGAGATTTTGCAATTAAGCTGGCAAATCATGAATATATTCCAAAAAGTTGAAGTTAAAAACATTTAAAAAAACCCTCAATACTATGAGCAATGAGGAAGAAAGGCGCAGCAAAACTACTCATGGTTCACAAGCCGAAAAATTCTATGGTAGAAGGACAAGCCTGAGTGTACTCCTGACTCTTAAGGATACAACTGAACCAAAAGATTAAAAGATGACCTAATTTCAGATTCCAAATACATTACCAACAGGAATCTGCCTTAGGAAAGAGGAAGCAATCTCTCCCTCTTAAAAAAGCCCAAAGCCCTCAAAACCCCCTAACTTCCCTTAAATTATTATTAATCATCAGTCCAATTGACCAGCAGCAAAGTAAACGGGGTAACAAACAGGAAAAAACAGCAGAAATATTACACTACACTACATTATTTTAAATTGAGCATGGTTGACCACCAACTGCTCCTGATGCCACATACAGCACCACAGGTTAGAAAAGAACTAGATCTTTGTCTTATAATGAACTTATTGCTGCTTTGCTCTTATTTTTTCCCTCCAGGCGTACATCTGTTTTGCTGTTACCTTCTCCAACTCTGGACTAGCCATTGTCACATCGCAGCTATTCTCCTATAGGAGATTTCCCTATATTTCTTCTATTTTTTGTATCTTTATCATTTCCTAATTCACATTTGACAAAATCTCCAAAGCACTGTAAATCTAAATGTGCAGTCTACCCCAGACAGCAGATAGTATCTGAACCAAGCCTGTTGGTATACAGAAAGACCAGGCATTAATTTGGCAATCAAAATGAGACATGACCACAAAAACAACACAAAGACATGGTTGCTTACAGCACTGTGACCTCTAAAAGAGCACCAGTGCAGGCTGAAGTCATCCAAAACTCCTCCACAGAAGATCTACACCCAAAGCACATTTCATGAGGCTACAGTTTGGCTCCATACTCAGCAAGCAGAAGGGAAGATATATGATAAAAATGTAGTAGGGGGAAAAAAAAAAAAACAAGAGGGGGGCAATAGCTATGATACAGAAGGTTCTTATAGGAAGAGAAAATAAATATGGCAGTGGAAAATTAGGGAAGACAACGGAAGACAAGGATGTCAAAAAAAGGGCTGAGGGAGAGACACCCATGACATTTTAAAAGTTACTCAAGTTGAGGAACAAAGATGACAGGAAGAGCACTGATAACAATTAGCTATAACCAAAGATCTCTGAAGTCTTCATCACTGTAAATAATAATTACTTCCTTTAGCTTTTTCAGAGGGAGATACACTGAGGATGGGGAGGGGGAAGAGGTACATTATTTCCTTTCAAAGGTTAACATGAAGTTGCCAAAATCTCTCAGATAAGAGCAGTGCTAGTAATAGTTCTTTCATGAAAATGCAGTTAAAATTGAATCAGAACGGATTCAATGTTGAACAATTTTAATGAAGCAAGTGTCAAACAAGCACATCAACTTCTTAGAAACAAAGGAAGTCCAAAGTTTAATTACAAAAACATTGTACAGAAAACTTGGCATCTCAACAATTCCAAACACATTAATCCAGCAAATGGATTCTGTTTTCATGTATTTCTCTTAACATTTCTCTAAGTGACAAAAGCATTTTATCCTGCTCTTCTCCTTGACATGCACTTCATTTTTTACTGTTTTTTTTATCAGCCAACATTGAAAAATGTAAACTGAAGTGACATTCAGAAAACACTGGAAAGATGAAATCCATTTTTATAGGGTAAATCGATGTAAATAAGCAGCTTCTTAATGAGACAAAACATCATCTGTCACATCATTGGTGAGCAAGAACTTAGTCTTCCCCCAGATGCTATGAGTATACCACCTCCCCTCCTTCCTTGTGGGAAAAAGCAAGAGATTTGTCAGCCCCCAGCTAATAATATCACCTTAAATTTCCTAACCCATAACACTTGCATGCTACTCAACAGAATGATGTATTAGCAGTATGCCACGAGCTGATAGCTGCATTGAATTTATGTAAGCAGGGGCAGCCTACAGTCACCCATACCTTATTTATGGTATGTGTATGTCGCAGCCTGGAATTGCATCCTACTATCGTATTACATAGCAATTTCTGGAGTCTTTATGGTATACAACTCCAGGTATCAGGTAAGATGCCACAGACTGAACTTTAGAATTTTGTCAATCAACTTTTGGCTATGCAGTGCATTTTGGCCACTTCAATAAAAGTCAGATAACAGCAATTCTAAAAAACAAGATACACACAAGAGATGAAGGTATCGGTGCTTCTTCTGGATACATTATTAACCTGTAGGATTTTCTCCCCGCACAATATTTGTTATAGCATTCACTAAAAGAAGTTCATGCCAACATCAGTTGGTATCATCCGTGCTAAGGAAAATTGAGGTCAATGCAGCAAATTGAGGTTCGTTTTTGTGAAGTCTGAAAAGGAGACTGAAGACAAGAGAAAGGAGTTTCCTCCCTGAAGGAAGACTTAAATGTACATGGAAATCCTTGCGGCTTCGCTACAGCAATAAGCCCATGAGTAAGCAGAGACCCGACATACAAGGTGTTGACCTGGAGATGGCTTCAGGCAAGCATGAAGTCCATGTGTACAGCATGGGAAGAAGAAACTGCTTTTTAATCTTCAAATACTTGCATTACAGATACACTAAAGCGATGCTGACTGCAATGCACTCCAGTAATGAAAGCACTCTCCAATTCTTAACAGGGAAATCTTAAAGATTTCTCAAGAAGGAGCAAGGAGATTGTCACGTGGAAGAAAGAGCATTTCAATGATTACCATAAAGCCCAGAGATGTCCAACAAGTGCTCAACCAATGTCTGAATTAACAATTTGACAGGAACCAAAGGGCAGCAAACGATTTGCATAAGTTAGTGCAAGACAGTAGGTGCCTTCATCTTTGACAGGAGATGCAGCATAGCTCAGCAAGATTACAGACTCTAGCATGCAGAGTTCTACTTGATGTAAGTGAAAGGCCATTTAGGTCATATTCAAACATAATATGCTGAATGCTATAGGCTCCACAGGCTGTACTTTAACTGTACAAAAGGTGAAAGCACTTATGGGCTGTGGGCTGTAATGTAGAATTCTGCAGGCTGCTCTGTGGACCTAGCTGCTAATAACCTTCTCTGCTCTAATAATTCATGCAAAAATACATGTGCTGTTTCCAGGCATATTGCTTCCCAGCATTGTGATTTAGAAGGGCAGAAAAACATTGCAATCCCCCTGCCCATTTCTCCTTTTATAGGATACCGCTCTCACCATGAGATCATTCTCTCAAAAACGAGGCAGTAACGTTAAATTAGAATGAGCAACATATCAGAGGAAGGCAAGCTTTGTGGTTTTAGTCTAAAATGGAGATTCCTATTCTCCCTGCTGAGAAGAACCAACGTTTCACTTTCCATCTTGATTACCACTGACCTTTGCGGTAGTAAAATGCTCCACCAAACATTTTCAAGAGATAACAGGAGACTTTCACAGAAGCGCAGGATGCTATGTGCAAGAGAGGTGCTTGAAGAGAGAGGGGAGAGAGGAAGTCTGTCTCTTAGTAGAATCAAGTCACAAAGCATCAACCACAGTCAGTCCCTAGCAGGGAGCAAACTCACATTGTAGAAGTTGCAGGCTAACACAAAAAACAAAAACCCCAGGATTATGCTTAAGAAAAGCTTATATAAACATAGCAGGCAGGGTAGGACAAGACAGTGCACCAAGGAAGACTGCCTGTTATAGCAGAGAACACAAGCGTTGCTATCTAGTACTGCAAGTATCAGATAACAAGATCAAACGAAGAAAACTAAAGTCGAGGAAAGTAATCCCACAAGATAAACATGAAAACAAAATAAAAAGACACTAGAAGACATTAGGCAATATAACACATTAAAGTTATTACTACAGCACATAGGCTGACTTCATTTCACGAATTGTGAGATTTCATCTCCATAGTCAGCCAGTCCACAGAACATATGCACCCTCACACCCAGCAAAATTAATAAGAAACTGAAGATTGCACAAAAGTTGCATGCTCTTAAATGTTTACACAGAGGACAGTTCCAAATGTTTAGTGGGTGGTGTCCGTGGCTTCTTAAGACCTTTCAATGCATTGATCTGTTTGTCTCACTGACAAACCACAAAGGCAGGGACCAGGACAAACCTGCAATTCTGCCTCCCACCCCTAGTCTTTCCCTCATGGCTTCTTATTCCACACTGGCCAAAAAAATTTTGTAAAGCATCCCTGGGTCACGAGACCTGCAGACAAAACAGAAAAATAAGTGTTAGAAGACTACAGTCTGCCAGGACTAAATAGGCACTGTGACATTACTTTTTTGCATGCTTTATCTAAAAACAAAATATTAAGAAGTATCACAAAGAAGCCTATAGAGACAGAACTGTAACTGGATTCTTGTTTCCATCCAAAGAACAGTGCTAAATAAAGAAAAACTTCCTCTTCTACCCCATATACTGTTTGCACAAAGAAGTCCTCTTTACCATGCAGTACAGAAAAACAAAAACATTCACTAGTATAGTCAAGTAGTCACTAAATACAATGTACTAAGCCACCAAAAACCTCTTCAGTTCTGTGAAGCACAGTGGTTTTCAAGAGTATCATAATAAATAGATTTTTCTATGAAATTGATTTGTAATGTGTCTCAACCTCAAACAGAGTATTTGGTTGATAGAGATTACATTTAGGAGAATATACTTCATATGCATGTTAATAAAGGGACAATGATGATGACAGTTTGCTGATACAGTTTATCGGATGCCAGCTGAATCTCTCTATCCAAAGCTTCCCTCTTTTCTAGGGAAGCTCTACTTTTTTCTAGGTTTGCATCCAATAAAGGCCAACCTTCTCCCTTCTATGATTTTGTCACAAAATATAATCATTGCCTTAGTGTAATTAATAGCTCTACGAATTTCTTGATTATGATAGCCACTTAAATGTATGTCTTTATATAAGAAAACTAGGTGATTATTAATCACAGTTTTAATTGCCTCACACTGTCTTGGTGCTGAAAAGAGGGAAGGTATTGGTGGGAGGGGGAAGAAATGAATGGAGTCCTATTTTTCAACTGTAAAGTGGAAGGAAGAATTCTAAAGCAAGAATTTTTTTTAGTTTCAAACCAACTACAGCTGAATCCAGTTTATCTAAGAAAAAGATATTTGCATTTTTAGGAACACAGAAATTGTCCATCGTTTAGGAAATATGAATCTGCCTGACATGAAAACCAAAGTCTAGATTCTAGTAGCCTTGAGATAACGATTTTTCTGGCAAGGTGCTTAAAGGACAAACATCTATTTCAGAGCCTGGCATGCCCTTCTAATAACTGATTGATGAGAAACTGCTTTCCCTCTTACACATTCTGTAAAACCTCCCCATCCCCCGATTCTCCTTCTGAGCTTGAGTGCTAATTGAAAGCAGTATACGAAAATGAGGAGGTTGATGAGCTACTGAAAAATCCCAGACCTGGATCGACAAGCTGTTCCTTTCATAAATAGCAGCAGTAAAGGCACTTCTTTATTCTGCTGGGAGCTCAGTCATCTCTTAGAACTATAGTCCGTTCCATCTGGCTACCCTCTGGAAGGACAATGATCTTTTAGCTTAAACCACACTATAATGGGGAAGTGTAATTAACTGTTCTACACAGTATCACAAAAGGTCAGAATCAGAAAGGATAAAAAGCCCTGTCTTCATATTTGCAGATAGCACAACGCAGCTTTATTTGCATTTCTAAACACTATTCAAGACATGTACAGTAGATCGCCACATAATAAATGCTTAAAGAATGCAGGTATGTACATAGTTAAAATAGAAGTAGGCAAACTCCTAATGGCTGTCTGGTGCTGTGTGTCATGGGGGAAGTAGGGAAGTGGTGCGGGAAATGCAAAGAAGTACAGTAATGCAGAAAGACTGGTATTTCTTTGTTGATTTTTGATTTGCTTTTCTACTCAGTTCCCTATAGTTTTCTAAGCTGTTAAACAGAAGCAAAAATACAGAATCATGAGCTCAAGTAATAATCTATGAATAAACCACATGATCACGCGAGTCTTGGCAAATGCTACATATAGCCTGAACTACACATCAGTGCTTCATTTACATGTAAACCTTCATAACCAGAAGAGCTTGACTACAGGTGCTACAGAGCAGGTAGTGGTAGGGTACTTTCAGTTTACAATGGAGTGGAGCTCACCTGTAACCTCTTGAGACAAAAAAAAATTTCTCTGTGACCATCACATTCCACAATTAATGCAGAATTTTTCAGGTTTACTTCACTCAAGAAAGGAACTTTCTTCTATATTAGTTACCCTGTTACTAAAACTTAAAATAATTTTTCTTTTTTACACCATTCTGACAGTATTCTTATACACCTTACACAAATACAATGAATAATAGGACAAACAGCTATTTATGTCTTTATACAAAATACCTTGGAACTAAGGGGAACTGCAGAACCCTTTAATGCTGTTGGATATTTTCAACCCCATTTGACTTTCATTAAGTCAACCTGCTTCTGTGGCTTTGAGGAAGAAAAACTTTTTGATTGTACAATGTGGTGATCAGCACAAGAATCAGAGTCAGGACAAGTGCCAGAGGTACCAAGTAGCCGCCAAACAAAAGGAGCCTAAGAGCAAACACTTACCCAGTCACTAGCGTTCAAGTCTGTTTACCACATCTCGGACTGTGGCTATGAGGTTCTCATTCTCTTGTGGGTTAGCCATAATAATACTGTGCAGCCTATTCATGTAGGAATCAATAGTTTCCATCGTAGGTGTTTCCCCGCTACCTATAGTTAACATAGTAAAATGAGCCACAGAATATTTAGATTACCACAGCAATTCCAAAAAGTTAAGACTATGCTAAGAGCAAATTGTACCAACATGCAAACTGGTATAGGAGGTGATTTTGCCATGCACCACCTCTTGTGATAGATTCTGTAAAACTATGTCCTCCTAACTACACAAAGTGAATAGTTCCAAGGATATCAGGACTAATGAAGCATTATTTTCTTTGATTTGAGTCTCATAGTTGATTATAAAAAAACTCTTTCAGCTAAGCATTCATAGAATCTAAGTGGATTCCCTGGCATCTGACAAAACAGATGCAGCCTTTCTTTTAATCAAGGAACTTGCAGGTCCTCCCTTTTCTATTTACTAACATTTTCACAAAACAAGTGAAGGAGAGCAAGGACTGAGTATGTGTCTCATTTTATTAAGAAGAACAAGAGCATTAAGAAAAAAAACCCACCAAGATGAAATAAAGCACTGACACTAAACCTTCCCCTGCACGCATTTTAAGATTTCATTATCTAATACAACGAAAGCTCAGAAACAGCCAAGACCATAGAACTACAGCAGCAGGCCACCTGTTGTAAATTCACAACATCTTATAAACATTAGAAGTTAAATTTAACATGTCAGTCATAAGGAAAAAAGGTCTTACCTGGTAGCGGGACTCCAGCAAAGCTGGTTGTGAGTGCTTGGCGTAAGGTCTCTAGATGCTGTTGCAGCACTGTGTTGCGGCTCCGCTCTTGTATCACATCCACCTCCAATTTCTCCACCGCAGTACGCATACTCTCAACATGTTTCTGCAGAGCAGCATTCCTCTCCTCAAACTCCATGTTGGACTTACGCAGCTGCCGCAGCTCAGCTTCACGTGCTGTGAATATCAACCCACTCCCATGTAGTCAAAAAACTATAAAAAAAAGTATCTATGATTGGTAGGCAATGAAGCGGAATGTTCTAGAGCGCTCAACTGATGATCACAAATGGTGCAGTTTTGGTTTATAGATGAAAAAGCATCATATCATGGAGTGCCAATAGTGCCTACAGTAGTACTTAAATAGACTTAATTTCTAGAGATAGACAAATTAGAAGACATTCAAAGCATCAGAATGGAAATGAATAGGGCAACTGATTAGGAAGGAAGACCGCAAGACTTGATTTCAAATGCACTTAGTACGACATAGCTTAGCTGCAGTGGTTAAGGGGCCTACAGACGAGATACCGGTTACAAAAATACATTTCTATTGATCATCAGGAAAAGAATCTGAGTCCTGTTCAGTTAAGAAAGTCTCCAGGAAATCTGGGAAAAAATCCTAAACTCTTGGGACACGCAGCTACGAAAACCAAATAGAGCAGCAGAAAACGTATCAGTGGAATCTTCCACATATCAAGGGGAAAATAAAATAAAATACTGCTAACTAGCCTGAATCATCATCGTGCTGTATCTCAGGTATTTCTTAATCCTATAGAACAGCAGATCCAGCTTGGACTGGCTGGAATAACACCAAGTGGAGTTTAAACATCAGGAACATTCTCCTAAAAGGATAGTTTTGGATAACGAAACCAGGAAAAACTGCTGTTGCAGCCATTGTGTTAGTACAGAGGTAAGGCAGTGTCAGAAACACTGATCAACTATACCCAAGTCATTACTTGAGCTGAGATGGGAGAGTGCAAGGACTCTTCAGCTGGACAGCCCCTGGAAAAAACTTTGGAAAAGCAAAGAGGGGGGCCCTGCAAAAGTTTAACTTACCTTTACTATGATTCAGGAACTCTTCTGTGAAGATTGGAATATCAAAAACAGATCTCTCCTTTGTATCTGCTTCTTTCTACAAAAGAAAGAGTAATACATAGCTAATTAGTGTTTGTTTTCGGAATTCATGAAATTGTTTTGATCAATAGAAAGAGAAGGGAGGAAAAAAAAAAATGAAGCAGATAAAGAGCTGGAAGGATTGAAGACACTTCCAGCTCCTACCAAGAAAGGCCAAAGCACAGGTCTCAGCTTTTTAAGATACAGGTTTAATAAAGGCCAAATATAATTATCAAAAAATATCACATAACATACTAAAATATACCCTTTCACCCTAATGACATTACACATCAGAATCATTCAGTTTTAAAACTACCTGAATTCATTTATATTTTCCACTGGAAAGCATTCCACCATCAACCAACTGACACGTTCTGAAATAATCTATATAGGTATATTGACAAAGAGGAGATGAAGTGAGCAAAACCACACAGTAAGTTTCATGGTTCTTTGTCTTTCACTACCAAAACAAAAAAGAAAACAGACAGGAAAAACAACAACTAAAGAAAAAATAAGCAACTTTTCCACAGTGTACCAATTCCACATGTCTGTTCCAAACTGGAAGAGAGATGCATTTTGGCTCCAAAAGAGATGGGAGCTGCACAGTGCTTCAAGCAAGCCACATCTTTTTTGAAACATTTAGATGGATGCTGCCACTATTGAAAACAAAGTGTATGAACGCAATTTGTAAGAGTCTATGCAGAACACCTGCTTAGAGAACATGTAGTATCTTGGAAGGATAAAGGTGAATACTTATAGGCATATTTTGCTGTTAGAAGGCAGTCGTTCACCATGGCTATGGCAGGTATGCATTAATGTGAGGACTTCAAGGAACTGGACTGTTGCCTCCTGCATACTGCAAAACCAAACACTGCAAAATTTTTTCACTTTAAGACACAAGAGAAGTTTGTCATCTTAAGATAAAGCCTGTAGTCAAGGGTTTCCCTGTCAACTTTCAGATCTCTTCACCTAATTTCTGATAAAGTTGGTGAATTCAACTATGGGAACTTGAGGCTATTAAAAACTAAGAAAGCATTTCAAGTGCAGAAGATTTGATGCCAATTTATCATTTGTGACTATAATACGCTTTCTTTAAAAAAAACTTTTAAATCAGGAAATGCTCTGTAACTTAGTCAAAAAAACTAAAAAACTTAATTTGACTCAAGAAAAAAAAAAACTACCATAATATACTCCAGTCACCATTTCTGCATGTCAAAATCAATGGGAATTAATGCTTGCTTTAAAGCCTGCATTGTTATTGACAAAGCCAATGCAAATTCAGTTTGATATACTGCAGTAACTACAACCAACCTGTTACTTTATATAGAAATAAAGTTAAGCACGAGAGAACGCCTGTGGAGAACAAATGGTTTTCAAACCTCTCAAACACCACAGTTGATAACATACCACAAACTCATCCTCCAAAATTATGTAGTGTCAAAAATGATTTGGTGCCCAGCAGAAAACATAAATGTTTAACAGCTGATAAGGGAATTCTGGCACCTGAGCTCAAGAATATTGGTGTCTGCTATATAAAGGGGCTAGATGGGGTGAGCTGAATGCCATTTGGCAGTCACCCAAGATAGACAAGACTAGATGGAAATTCAGATACTCTATCTGTACCTGAGGAGACTGTCAATTGATAGTTTTTAAAGTAAAAGATAAGCTGAGTTTTATTGTCTGGTAGAATTACAGCTGGGAAGTTCTGTATCTGCTGAGTGAGAACTCAAATCACTTGGCCTGAATCAACCGAAAATGCACTAGAAACAGGCAGGACTAGAGGGAGGGGGAACAAACCTTCCCAGCTCTGTGAGTCACAGTGCGGTGTCGCTAGGGGTTCATGATCACATGTGTTCTTCACTGAAGTTTTGATACTTGCTACTATAAGGAAAAAGTCTGAAGGGTATTTATTTAGAAATAAGAAGTCATGTACAGAAGTGTGCATAATGCATTCATTTTGTCTGAATACTCCCTAGATGGCTAGGAATTAATCTCACCCCCAAAATCTAGGATCTCAGCATTAATGTGCACTAAGAAATGCTGGCAGTTACGAAGCTTGGTTAAAACACTTATAGGACATCCATCTTAGATGTTCTAATTCACACTTACTATTGCTACCTGTGTGCAAATAGGCACTGATGTGGATCATCGCTGGCTCTTAGAAAATAGATGGTGGGGGAGAGGGTAGTGTGAAGAGGAAAGGGTATTCTATTTGCAGCCCTAGGATACAGGTTCTTCAAGTAAAACCAACAAAATACTAAAGCAATTAGATGAAACTGTTCAGCTTCTGAAAGGCAACCAAGAAATTCTACTAAACAGAAGAGTGACAATGAAAGCCATCAGCGCTCTTCTATTACAGAATACATTACCCAGCATGTAAAAGATCCTCTTGAGAACTCTGAAGTACTTAAGCCACTCTAAGGTTCACTCAGGATTAAAATCATAAGGTTTTGATTACCTCCTATTGAAAAGCCCCAGTCTGTTCAGGTTGCATATCACTTTGTCATCCCTCAAATCAAGAGAGAACCAAAATCATTGTTTCTATCATTTGCTTTAAATAAGATTGAGATGATTCCAGACTGTCAACAAATAATTCTCATCTGGTTATTAAAACTGAGGTTGATCTTTGGAAGTTCCTGAACAAATCAGACCTGAAGTTCTTAGAGACACGGTGAAGTACTGTAAAGAAAAAGCTGAGATTTTGCAGGGTTTAAGCTCATCCTTCCTTGTACAGTCAGGTGCAGACAATGTAAGGAACGGATATAATAAATACACTACTTCATAAAAAAAAAAAAAAAACCAAAACATTCTCAGAGTAGATGGTTTTCTTCCTGTGTGCTCACACTACAGCAGCCATTGCCCTATCTTCAAAGGTTGTAAATACTACCAGGCAATGTCTAATCTCCCTCATGTGTGTATAAATCTTTGAAATCTTGCCAGTAAAATGTTGTGTAACTGACTGCATGAAGCTAGACCTAGTCCAAATCAAACTTGAGGAAAGAAGCAGTAACAGAACAATGGAGAACAATTAACAATGGTTTGATCACTGCTGATTACAATTAATAGTTCTAGTGTGTATTGCTATATGTTATATTTATAAAACTAGGATTTGGAGGAAGAAAAACGTTCTATTTCATGCCCACAGATGTGCTTATTAAGACAGTGTCTCCATGTTTTTCATGGCTATATCTGCCTACTATAAGTTTTGTCTCACCTTCCAAGCCTCATCTTTTTGTTATTTTTCATTACAACTAGTATTTGAATTGTTCACTGCAATATTTTTTTGAGGTCATCTCTATATACAATATTTAAAATCAGTTCAACACTGATTCACAGAAACTAAATCATGAAAACCTAAGTGTGGCATAAGAGAAAGCAGCAAGACAACAAAAAGCTTTAGTCTTGCTTCCAGTAACAACTTGAGTATATACTTCTAAAAGCAGTCCAAATCTTTTCTGCTTGTTCCTTGCCTATGCAGGATTGTAATACCTGACTCCCTTGCAGAAAAGATGTGAAAGCATCAGGTGATAAGCATGTGGAATTTTATAATATAAAGGTGAAAAATGCTATGCAGAGGCGCATGCTTTCAGAAGAGGATGCCTGCCCAACATGTTGCTAGCTCAACTATATAATAACTATCTGATGAAGCTTAAAAGCCCCACAGGGTATGGAGGACTCCTTTTTAACTGCATTTATGATGTGAGATTTCAGCAATGACAGCTCCAGTTAGAAGGATGAGAGGTAAGACTCTGAATTTGTAGGTTGCCACCTGTATAATTTAAAGGTTATGTAAACATCACAACCAACCTAGAACTTGAAGCCTTCAGTAATCTGTCTTTGTACAATTAAAGACAAACTTCGATTCAGTGACTGTAGAACCAGAAATCCTGGAAACCATGTACTTCTAAAGATTAATCTTACTGCAAGTACTTCCTTTAAGAGTTAATAAAAAGGCATATCGAAAACATGCTACTAAAGTATTTTCCTGGAAGTGAAACTTATTTTCCTTAAAAGTAGACAAGACCAGTAGTTGCCTCTCAGCAGTGCACAGCCTTGTCACTATTGTAATGAACACATTAAAAAGCAACTTGATTGCTTTCCCAAGGCAAAAAACCTCACAAAGAAAAACAGATCTTTCAGAAAGGCCTATTGCTTACAAGTGAAGAGGCTGTGTATAAACAAGATGTTTCATTGCTTTTTGTTTGCAATTTATTGGCAACCATGAAAGAAGCTCTGTGGCCCTAGGTAATACAACTGGAGAGAGTTTCAGCACTTCAGGGGAAGAGATAGCATAGTCAGCCAGGATGCACAAGATTTGTGATATGTCTCATCAACAAAAGCACAGGCATCTTACCTCCATGCATTATTACTCTTGTCCAATATTTACATATGCAAAAGTGGGGGGGGGGGGCAGGCAGGAGGAGGTTTAAGCCAGACATCTCCCAATGATTTGGTTACTTTACCCATTATCTTCTCAAGAAGCCACAAGCATTCATGTTGCTGCAGAAAATCAGTACCTGAAAACAGCAACCTAAAAGGTGCTAACTTGGAAGGTTTATCTAGGTCCCAAGCTATTTGTACATTTTACCTCAATTTTTACTTACCAAGGAATAATTAAAATTCTCTGCTTTGAAAAATTTCAAAGTAAAAATTTTGCAAGTTGAACCTCTAACACACCAGATACTTAAAGGCTCAATTATACTGTTTTAAGTGTACCCTACACTCCCACTTTATCTTAGATCATTTGTACCTGCCCAAGATTTACTAAATTTAGTTTTCATCATACTAATGTGATCATAAGAGTTCTCAGTTGTTTCTAACTTTTGATCAAAAACTGCATAGGAAGAGGAAGAATTCATACTCTAAACCTCTGATTAGGGTCTTCAACTGGCATAAACTAATTTTTTTATTGACTTCACTAGAAGCTTGCATCATCTGAAAAATGTGTCCACTGACATAAGGGTAGAATGAAGATGTTTACCTCATGATCATGGGCTGGCTGTCTTGCTCCATCTGAAAAAGAAAAAACAAACAAGAAATCCCCCAAAATACACAAGATTTGAGAAAACAAGAACCAAAGCAGTTACACAACACTTAAAGACAGAAAACTTGTGCAGCTTCCCTAATAAATCACATAGAAGTTGTGTCTAACTTTGATGCTTTTAGCACACATCCTCCAATACAATCTAGCTACAGTTAAATTTACAGAAATCTAATCACTTAACACTTGGCTGATGCAAATGCCATAGAAAGAACACATTCACTTTTTAAAAAGCCTTTAGATCAAAGGCTTTAAATGAGTGTGAGGCTATATGACTAGCTGGGATTCTTCCATTATTCTACCTAGGCACATATTTTTGTCCCATTCAATACCTTGTCTGTGTGATTTGCCTTTTTGTCTGTCCTGTGCTTTCCTGCTAAAGACTTTGTAGGCTTCAGTCTTCTGATACTGCTCCAGCTCCCGCATATAACGCTCCTTATCTCTATCTGCTTCATCAAGGTATCGCTGAAACAAAAAAGTCCGAGAGTTTCAGGGAGTTTCCTCCCCTTCAGGAGGAAGGGAAGAAAAACAACTTGTCAGATGAAGTGCTGATCCATTTCACCTATGCAAACAGGAAAGGAATGAAGAAACAATGAGAATGTATGTGAGATGAAAAGACATAAGATTTCTGGATAAAATTACTGTATTCTGGTGTCCCATTTTCTCCCTCTTTTTTTTTTTTTTTAAATTCAAATCACTATTCTGTTAACTCTTTTTTGTTAGGCCTACAAGTCACCTGCTACTGAGCTACTCAACTCAACTGATTACTACCTACACATTATAGACCAAATACTTAAGAATTGCCTTTCTGTGGCCAAGATTAAATGCCGTCAAACAAGAACGCCTTAACAGACATGCTTTAAGGTTCAGATCTGTAACAGTGAAGTTCCAATACACTCTTGTTTTCACGCCCCATGACAAAAAGCACTACCATTCTACAACCACACACTTTGCCCATCTGAGAGGTGAACAAAACATCATGGCTATTGGAAAAGAGTAACATAAAGATAAGACAGCCTAGGTTATATCAATTTAAGCTATCTGCATTTAGGTTAAAAGAAATCTTTTTTTTTTTTTTTTTTCCTAGCCTGAAGATATTTCACATATCTGCATAATGGAATGAGCTTAACTAGAGAATTCTTTAGGAGAACTGATGAACTGAAAGCCATTTAAGGAGTGGTCACAACACTTACTAATGGGATGCTTTCAAGAAAAAAGTTGCCTTCCCAATTTTTTCCCCCAATGAGCTTAAAATTCAATGAAAGTAAGTATTAAAACAGAGAGAACCTTAGTCACCTGGTATGCCTTTTATTTTCATTAAGTCATCACAACAATACACATAACAGTTATAAATTCCATGCATTTGCTACATTGTTTTGACCCTGCTGAGGATATTGTTAACATTCTGGAGTGGGGTGCAAATGTGGTGATGCAGGGTTTGCATTGCTTTTGGACATTGTATTCTTCCGTAAGACATTAATTCTTCTTTTCCATCTCCAGCAATGTGCTGCTCAGAGTGTAGTAACTGAGTTACAAACAACACAAGTTTTTCCTCCTTAACTTGTGTTTTGTATGGATTGTTTTGAATCAGTAAGAATGAGTTCTGCTGCACTACCTGTAAGTAGATGTCCTAGGTTTTCTAGTGCAGATCTATACATCTCATTAGATATTCCCCTATACAGGGGAATAACAAGAAGATTGATTATTAGGGTGTTTGCTTTATGATTACAGTAATAGTCTTTTTCTGCGGGAGACTCACTGTTTGGTCAGTCCTGTCGGCTCAACTGACCTGTCCTTATGCTCGCCAAATACAAAGGCAAGTAGCAAGACTACAGGGCTGGAACAGGGGAAATGCGAGACCTTCCCTTCAACTTTTATATCAGACAGCTAGTTTGCTAATCACTGGAGATCAGCCACAAAAGCAGAACGTCAGACATGCTTTTCCCCTGGATTATGTGGCAGTAACCTGCACTGCAGTAGCATACTATGACTCCACTGCTTGATCTTGGAGAATGACTTCATAGTTGTTAGCTAACCAAAATCAAGCTTACTCAGCTTCAACAAGAATTTTGGGCTGTCGTATTAGATGTGGGTTCCAAATTGGCAGTGGCCTCCACTGACTTAATAAAAAAGGGCAGTGGAAACTGAAGGGAAGGAAGTGCTTAGCAGTCTTTCCCTGATCCGTGATAGGTTAGAGACTCACAGCTTTACTCAAAAAGGACAGATTCCCTGGGGATTTAAAACACAGCATATAGAATAGAGATCTGAACTCAATCTCCTTTTCCTCAGGTTAAAAATCTGTCTCAGACATGATAAGAATATGTTAAGGACAGGAGGTAGAGGGGCAGAATGTCTTATTCTCTTTCCCCCCTCTGCCAGCAGACAGCAACATCATTCTCACTACAGGTGTGTTACCAAATCAACGGCTTTGCCTTGACACACATTTTTCATTATGGTTAAAATGCTATGCCTATACACCATTTTATAATATCTCTGTATAACTTGTATTCTACAAGCTTAGTAAAAAGCAACAAAAGGAACTCTTGTTTTTTGCACCATCCCATTTTTCATCCAGCCGTGATAAAAACTTTTAAGTATTTCAAAAGCTTAAATGTCCTGATAAATTTGTATGATAGCATAAAGTTCCACTGTGATTTAACTACTGCTTTGCTGTAATCTCCAATTAGCAATCAGGTATGAATGGTAAGACACCCATTAGCAATAAAGAAGTCCACTCCAGAAGGAGTTAAAGAACCAGACCCAACATTGCCTTAGTCTTCATTCACATATCAGACAGTGCAGAAGGCGACAGAAGTCCCAATTAGAAGACATCCCATTCTGACTGAAAGGTGGGAAAAACCCCACCTTTTCCTAAGGTAACGTGTGTAGAAACTAGAATACGTAACACTCACTGTCCTGTCCATCATACAGATCTCAACTTACTTTCTAGGGCTAGCAATACTTCAAAACATTGTCTAAAAGTTTATTCGTGTTAACCATCTCCTTCAGTAACCTGTCCTTTCAGGTCTGCTTGTCTTACTCTAAGACACCAGATGTTTATATACATTGGTGAGTTTGTAAAATAAACAGAACTGCAAACTCCTTCAAGCAGCTCTGAAATCCTGCCAAGTTCTTCTCAGCCACAGTGAATAAATGCCTGCCCCATCCTTCCAATGGCTTTGGCCTTGGAAACTAGTAGGTCTCAGCTGTATGCAAGTTAGGTACAGCGTTACATCCACATGAATCACATAAACCATGGGATGTCTCACTAGAACAATCCCCCCTGTTCTGAATATATTCTTGCACTAGAGGATACGGTTCTCCTCAAGTCACACCTGAATGAGACACTACAGCCCTACCAGGGTTCATTATTTGAACTCTGGCGGACCTGTGCCCCTTATTTTGAAATACATTCCTAAACACAACTTTAATCAAAAGCCTGCGTTAACTTCCTCACTAAACAACAATATTCCCATTTAACAGTGATCATAATCCAACAAGGAAAAGGGAGTTTAATGGTACCCGTTTCTCCTCAGGAGGCAGTTTACTCCATTCATTGCCCAGCATCCTGGTGATCTCTGGGAAAGGGACTTCAGGCCTCTTCGCTCGAAGCTGCTCCCTACGCTCATTCATGAATCGTACATACCCTGTGAGGGGGGATTTGGGGGCATTGGTGTCCCTAAGGGGTTTCTTCCTCTTTCTCCCTTTGGCCCAGCCTCCTCGTTTAGTTCTTTGCTGCTGCAAAATGAAAATGGAAGAAAATTCAGATTGAAGGAAAAGAATTACCACCTCTGGAAGAAATACATATTCATGTCTCAAACATTTTCATCGGGAGTATGTTGCTGCAATACATCCTCTCCATGGATGTAAGTTTCAAACCTTACTTTAGAGCAATCATGACTTTTCTCTAAGCAAAGCCAAAGAAGTCTCATTGTGAAAAGTTGTTTGCAGTTTCTCCTGGTCCACATGGACAATAAAATAACATTTACATCAACTTCTGATTGTAAAACTGTAAGGCTTGATAACCCATGAAATTATCATCCTAGCTAATGCAACTGCAATTTTTTTTTGTTGTTGTTACTTGTTTTTTTGTTTGGGTTTTTAAAAAAAATTATTCTCACCCTCACATACCCTCCCCCCTCCAGTCATTTGCCTCAAAATCATGTTTGGAAAGATTTTGTGTATTAGTTAACAATTGTTAACTAGCTATTTTACCCCTTCCAAATCTTTCACCTTTGTGCATTTTGTGCCCAAAATATAGGTGAAAGGACCATATATAGGCTTTTCTATTCTAATCTACTCAATAGGCTTTCTTTCCCACTAAATCACATCCAATAGAGATATGAACAAACTCCACTGTAAGATTTGCCTGTGGCACACTGTGAGCTCACAGGAATAACACAATTGCCATTCATCCTCTTGGCTTCATACTACTACTATAGCAGTCTCTGGACAAGACTATTTTCCTATACTATGTACATAAAACTATTTCAGTACTTCTAATCTCTACCCAGATCACCATGTTAGTTTTAGTTTCCTTTCTGGGATTTTACTACTTCCTCAATTAGACAAGGACCTCACAGCTGAAAACAAACTACAAAGAGGAATATCAAATGCATCTATCAGAAAAACCAAAACCATTTTCTTGTCAAACTTCAGATCCTTCATGATTTAGTTACCAAAAAATCAGTGCAGGATGGTACACAAGGAATGATCTAAAGTAGTAAGTATAATGCTCTCAAAGACACCAGTTACTCTCAGAAGAGTACAATGGTCTCACTTTCCTGACTCACATGAGATAAAGTAAGCTGTGGCAGCTGACCATTGAGTCTTCAGAAAAAGACTGAATGCAGTACCAGTCTGTGGACCCTGCTGGCTAAGCTAGAGACAGGCATGGTGTTCTCTGTACATTATGACTGCCAGCTTTCCTTGGCTATCTGTGTGCAGTTGTACAACACAGGAGAAAACTAGAGAGAATCAAAAGATGAAAATGGCAAATGGATGAAAATTTGTGAGCCTATCCAAAAAAATCTGAGTAGGTAAGACAAACTATAATGACAAAACTCCATGCTTTTGCTTCATTGAGAAGTCACTATTATTTCATCTCACCTCCTCCTCAGGCTTCTGCTCAGTGTTTTCAGCAGTATTAGAGGACTCATTTTGCAGCTGTTGAACCTGTGACAAATCCTCCACCAAATCTGGGTTATTCACAGACTGTGAAGTTCCACCACTGAATGAACTCTCAGAATGAGCTAATCTGAAAAAGCATATAATAGCAAAAGAAAAAAATTAATCATCATATTGCTAAATCACTTCCTCCCTAATCTTCTAAAACATGCAAAAATGTTGCAAATACATTCAGTTCTTACACTAGCAAGAAAAAAAAAAAAAAGATTTTTAAAGACTAATTTTTGAAGAACTGGCTGTTCCATCCAAGCAACTGCTCTAACTACCACAGTTACTATGGACTTTCAAAGACAGTTTGATTTTTGAAGTGTTATTTTGTTTCATTTTTGGTGAAGCTTTTGATTATACAAACAACTGTCAAGCAAGTAAATGTTTGGATCAGAACGCATGAATCTACACTTCTTCAAAAATACCATAAGGAATTTGAAATGAATGGTTTCATCTTCAACCAATACACACCTTTCTGGACGCATTTAATCTTTCTCCACAAATACACTTAAAGGTTTGTGGTTCTGTATGATTTTTGGATTGAACTTCATTCAACATAACCTCCTGTTGATACATGTGGGTATTTAAAGCACAAACATGACTAGCTCGCAACAGGCTCCTGAATGGCCACTATTTAATTTTGCTGCAAGAGCTCTATCAATCAACCATACTCCAGGAAAGGGCAAGCTGCCTGGAGGCAAAAAAACCCAAACCAAAACAACAACAACAACAACAAACAAAAAAACCCACAAAAAAAAAAGGGAAAAAAACCAAGCATGCAGAAATATTTCTGAAGGTAGGCAGATAGAGATGAGCATATATTTTGGGGCAACAACCCCACAGTCATTCTCACCGCTGTGCTCAGTGGGCAAATTAATATAAGATTTTGGGACTCATCTCAGATTCTAATCCCTTCTTCAGCCAAGCTAAAGATTACTTGGCCTTGCCTAGTTACATTCATGAAAATTACTATAATGGCAGCATATGCTTCAGGTCAGCTTTGTTTGTTTACTCAGATCTACAGCTGCTTCCATTCATGCCAAATTTTAAATATTCAAAATAATTGTTCCTATAGAATACAGCTATAGAAAGCTGAGATATATTAACAGAATTGTTAGTTGAATGCCTACAGGAAACTTTGTCTTTAAATAGAGAGAACAGCATATTTTCATTACTCACTATAATGAACAATTGCGGCATAATTACTGGTAAAGACACAAGGGCTGGAGAGATCCATGCCTGACTTTCAGATATCACATTGAGTTCATATTTCTAACAATTAGAGAGGAAGAAAGGGAACAAAACATACACACTCCTATAAGTTAATTACATTCGGTGTGTATCAAAAAGAAAATGGAACAATACAGTTTCTTAGAATCACTGTTACGGTTTGAAGAACATTTCAGCTTTTCTGTCTGTTACCCCTTAGCAGGGAAGCTTTGTAAACTACACATCCAGGAAAAACTTCAATGTGATGTAGCCATTTGCAGCGAAAGCTGATGAAAGCTCATTCAACACATTAATACCTCTTGAACACAAACCTAATTTGAACATGTACCTCATTTGGCACCAGCAAGTTTGCAGTCCCAGATATCTAAATCCATATTCAGACCTGCTTGAAGTAAATGTGTCCATATTCATTTTTACAGGGCTTTACCTGCCTGCAAATTCTAAATATTATTGCTTGGTGCTTTACAAAACAGAAAACAAAAATCAAGTATGAAAACGCAGCAAGAATCCTATGTATTCCTAAAAGGCAACTTCTTTTGTAATTTTGATTTTAAAAGAGGCCATTGTTTCAATCTGTAAAAGCAGAGTCAGTGTGACAAAAATGAAAGACATCAGTTTCTCAATGGTTTTCAGAAATCAGTGATGAACAGTATATCTTTATTAAAGTAATTTATTTAGCAGGGACCACCATAGCCAACAGATACACACCCTCTCTCTGCCTCCATCACGCTATCTAAATCTGTCTTAAAGACTAAAATCCTAGAAAAAACAGATGTTAAAGAAAAGTTTGTGATCACTTCCATCCGTTCAGAAGGGTCCTGGTTTCTCCTAGAGTCCTGTGATGTTCTATGAAGGCCAAGGGAGTGTCGTAGGATTTTTGTTGGTTTTATTTGTTTGTTTAAATTACTTAGAATGCCCTCTTCCCACTGTAACAGTTTCCCTGGCAAGTCTAGAGATAGTACCTATCAGCTAAAGGTTAAAAAGAAGTAGTTGCTTACCCAGTTACGGTAATTTCACTACCTTCCTTAGATCCATCTTCATCTGTAAAAAGTGGAGGAAGGTTGGAGCCAGCCACCAAGTTCTCCATACCTCTGGTAAAGAAAAAAACAAACCACAAAAAAACAAAAGCAAAAAAGGTAAGTTAATTATCTCATTGTTTCCCTCCAAAAGCACTTCACTTCAAACATCACAACATACCACAAATTTTTTACCCCATAAACCAATTAGCCAGTCATAGCTGGTTGGCCTCAGGACAGATCCCATAGGCAGCTGTGCTTTAAGTCAGAGAAGATCGATCATAAATAATGGTTCAATTCAGAGTTTCCCTCTGAACTGAACCCTGTGCCAATGCCACAGTGTTGCTGGAAATCACACTGTAGCATTCTATTTACCCCTTGAGAGAAATTTTCATTCATCATACTCAGCACATAGTTATGTAGATCCCACTCTTTAAATCCACCTTCCTGTTCATCCTCAACTGTGCACCCTCACCACAGAGGTTTCTGCATTGACCCCAAAAGAAAACTGAAACTAAGTCCACCCCTGAAGTTTCAAATTAAGATTGTATTTGATAATTCCTCGTCCACAATTTCATAATATACCTATGCACGTAGCTGAGTGTTATTGCTAAGTAACAGGACACAGGAATGTTAGCTAGATTATTTTAAGCTTCGACTCCCATAGAACAGTTACAGAAGCAAGCAGTTTAAGGCACAACATATTTCGCATTCAATACAAACTGTTCCCAAGTTAGAATTAGTTTTTGTATCCTTGTAGCCTGCCATGGGAATTTGATGTGAGATAAGAAATCCAAAGAATAATTAAAATTGATTCATCCACTTTCTTACTAAAACACAGAACTGTTGTATTGTAGGGGAAAAAAAATCCCCAAACAAAAAGCCTTAACAAGCTCGCTCTACAATTATGAGTTGCAGTTTCAGCCCACTTTAAAGGGCCATACTACTTAACTTTCTGTTCCTTCAGTTTAGAAGTCACTTTGATAAGCTAGCAGATATTGAACTTGAGTATTGCTATCCCTTTCAGCTAGTATACTTGAACTTTAAGCGTGGAGGGACTGATGAGAGTTATAATCTTGTGCTGCTTCCTCCTGAATTGGTAGGCTTTCCACTCAGCATTGAAATCAAAGTGATCCAAGACACAAAATCCTGCTCCATGTTTTTAATATTATATTTGTTTTAACCCACCCCAGTTCCACAGGTAAAAGTTTTCTACAAACAAAAGTAATGACACTGGTTCTTGCATCTTGTATCACTTAAAGATCCCTATCACAAGTACTACATCTGATATGGCACAAAACTGTTCCCAACCAACCAGTGAATACAGCAGGCTACCCAAATAGGTGAGCACTGTGCTCCTACCCAAAGGACTTTGGATGCGAGACACATTTATTCCACAGCTATATTTGGTTAAAATTGGTCAAAGGACTCAAAAGGCTACTCTCAGGAACCAAGAGGGTAATCTTACATCTGACATTGTTTTGAGATCATAAGCTTTGCTCCATTCATTTCATGCCTCCCTTTGAAAACATAAGAATAGCTACTCCCTTTAGCAACAGCTCTATAACTTCATAAGCTACTACAGATGTTAGTTGATAAATTAATCTCTAGTAAGTCTCCAATTTGTTCAGTTAAGCAAATGTCCAGTTAATGCTCACAGTAGATCAAAGGTCTCCATGAAATGGGCATCGTGTCAATCTGATTTCCACCATGAAGTTCGTTTCAGTTTCCAAAAAAGACTATCCATCCCGTACAGAAGAAAAGTACAAGAGCAGTTACCTTCTCTCATTTTTCAGATGACATTTACCCTTTTCTCATCTGTTTCTCCAACTGTTGAGATCCTCATATCATCCTTAAGAATCCCATCATTCTGATTCCTTATCTAGAAAATCGTTAAAGCTAGGCAGACTGCTTCTAGGTGGTACAGACATTGACCTCTAGCAGAGAAAGATGAACAAAGAAAGGTAATTCCTGCTCTACCATTACAAACCATGAACTGAATGTAGTTTTGAGACCTCAGCCTCAACAGAGATGTGGCTAAGCTGGAGACTGTCCAGCAAAGGACTGCCAAGATGTTCAGGGGCCTAGAGCACCTGACCTGATAAGGGATGTTGAGGAAACTGGGTTTGCTTAGTCTGGCAGAGGAGGCTAAGGGCAAATCTCATAGGTGCCTAAAGCTACCTGACGGAAGTAGCAGGGATGACAGAAGCAAACTCTCAGTCGTTATATTGGCTTTGCACATTCAGATTGGACACCAGGAGGGTAGCGCAACACTTGAACAGGTTACCAGAGAGATGGCAGTCGAGTCTATCCTTGCAGATTTTAAATGCTCAGTTACACAAAGCTGTAACTGACCTAAACTAGTGTTGGCAATAGTCCTGCTTTGAGTGGGAGGCTGGACTAAGATGACCTCCAGATGTCCCTTCCAAGCAACATCTGCAGTTCTCCAAATCAGAACTCTACATTATGCTTTCTTTCAAATACTAGCATCTCTGACATAAAAAGGAAGACAACTCAAATAATACAATGCTTTTAGGAAAAGTGGAGACATACTCTGGTGGAACATACAGGATTTTAATTCTTAAGAAGGAAGCACAAACACTACTTCCTCACACATAGAAAAGAATCTACATCAAGACTGGGTCTTTATGTATTACAAGAAAATCTGAAAATTCAACTGATTTGAAGAATGAGCTCTTCACGGCTGCCCAGAAAGCTGCTTAAGCACAGCTACTAAATATACAACACAAATTGCTTCATGCAGTTGTCAAGTAAGGGAATAATGAAGTTTTGCTTTATATTACACAGTTTTTTAGTTTTCTCGGTCAGAAGTCCTAAGTTAGTATCTTCAAAAAAAGGAAGCTTAAGCAATTAGACTAAAACCTTGCAAATCTTTTTTTTTTTTTTTAATATGTATATAGATGAAAAGCTTTATGCATGTCTGAAAAAAAAAAAAATAGCTTGCTTTGTTGTCCAGGCACCTCAAGCAGCCTTCTTGGGGTCAAGGACCTCTTCTCAGCCTTACCACATCAATTTACTGGCACTTGGCACCCCCACACATGCCTTAAAAGAATACACATCCTCTGCATCTGAACACACCATTACCAAGTGCTTCTGTCCCTCATGCCCACTGTGACTTTCTCACCAGGTCCCAGTATGTCTGTTCACATCTGGACCTAGTCAGCAGCAGCAGAGTCTAAGCTTGCTTTCAAACTGTGAGGAGGCAGCTGGACATCAACCTTAACAACATATAAGCAGAACACAAACACAGGAAGCTGGGAGAACACACACATCATTCTTTAATTTTTTCTTTCTTTTTCTTTAACCCATATGCTTTAGATACTAACTCTTTCAGTTGATACTGAGCCATATCCTAAAGCAAATTAACATCCGTGAATTTGCAATGGCTTCTAATCTATTCCAGAAAGCAAAAAAATACAGTTCCCCAAAAGCTCACTGAGAACGGATGGGAACCTACACACAAGTCTTTCAGTCACTTTTCTCATAGATAACTGTCCCATGCATTTGGTCCAAAGCCACTATCCACTAGTTTCAACCCCACTGCAGAGCTACATATTCATTTCATGGCTGTAACAAAATGGGCAAAACAAAAATCTGAGAAATAGAACAGTAATGGGGAAGGGACTTGCTGCTTCTCAAACTTAAGCCTTTACAGAATTCGCAGGACTTGAAAAGGACAGTTGGCAAGTCCCATCTAGATTTGTTCTGAATATTTGTGCAGCTTTGTTAATTTAAACTCTGGCTAAAGCGCCTAATGAAACACATTTGACTAAATTTAAGGCACAAGACATTATGTACACTTGTTTTTTTAATGGCTAACACATATATCCTATTTTCATTTTTTAACTATGTCTACCCAAATGCAAAAATAAAACTGAAATTGATGTTAAACGCTAAACGTTTACAACCACTACAAGTAAGCACCACCTCCAAATAAAACTAATTCAACCTAGAGCAGCTCTGAGTTCACTGTACTGCCACATTACTAATTGTATCAGCTCAAGGAAGAAACCAGCTAAGCAGGAATACAAAGACTGATTTATTTATTAACAGCAACATTTGATAAAGTGCTTGAAGAACCATGATTTATTTTGGGATAGATCAGTTCTGCAAGATCCAGCATATGCTCAAATATATTCCCTTTACAACTTTTGCAGGGTGGAGCAAAGACTACAGCCAAACAAAAACTGTAATGCTCAATCATACCACCACTTGGAGTTTCCATAGGGACTCTGCTTCCATTTTAAGCACAACACTGCTCAACCAGAAACACTGTTCTCAGAATGCCAGCAGCAGACATGTACCTCCCACTCTACCATGGATAAGCCGATACAGTCAGCAACACATTTTTTTCTGACTTTACCTTAGTTCCAAACACTCCAGGCTCTCCTGTGCACTGATTTTACTCCCAAGCGCAAACTCCACAGGAACCTGAGATTTGGTTTGTTGGGTTCTTTTGGGTTTTTTTTTCCTTGTATTTCTTACATCCAGCATAATAGTGTTCAGTTGTGGAACAGCAGTAACAACCTGAACTACAGAGGCTGGAAGAGTTTTTTGGATGTCTGGTTTGGAGTGCACTACCAAACAATATTTTAAAAGGATAAAAAACCAAAAGCAAAAAAAGCAAGTACAAGGATCAAGGAAAAGTGGAAGCCTGAGCTCCAGAGAACAAAGCAGCATTATATGTGCAAAAATCCAAGATGAGACCAAGAAAAATACCAGCAAAGAACAAGTTTCCTACCATTCCACGCTCCCAATGTTTAAACATGGATAAGATTTTCAAAGATCCAGTAGTCATCTATACTAGCATCAGTTAAACCTCTTTAAGAACCTAAAGAAGATTATACATTATCCTAAGACATCAAAAATCTGGCCTAACTTATCTTTTTCTTTCCCTCATCTCTCAGGGAAAACAAAGGCCTCATGGTGCAGAAATTCTACAACAGTATTCTGTAACTTTCAGTTTAAATTTTCTAGCTGGACACTTCACCTGCATGCAATGAGAGATCATACTTAATACTACAGAGTATATTGACATGGTTTGACAGTATTACTTGGGAAATGACAGAAGAATTTACACAGCATGAAGTTCTAAGTGCTACTACACACATCAATATACAGGGAAGAATCAAACAGTAGGTGATCAAGTAACTTTCAAAACCAGAACTACAGTTTAAATAAACTTTCTTAATTTTCTTCTCACATTAACTTTTGTAGGTCATGCCATATAATTGTAATGTTATTCCAGCAGAAAAGATGAAGGAGCTGAGTTGCACTTTGCATAGACTGAAAGCTATCATATGATCTAATTTCTAGTCACCTCTGTACAACAGAAAAGCTAAAAGAATGTAGCTGTAAAATCAGGGTGAGAACAAATCCATGATAGGGGCTAGACAAAATGACTGATTTTTTCCATAGCATCATTACTATGGTTGCATTGTTAACAAGGCTATTATAGGGCAGCAGACCTAAACTCATGGGTGATGCATCATCTAAAGCCCAAGATTTTTTTTAAGAGCCTTTTATGCATGCAATAAATGAAGGCTAAAATTTGTCACAGCCAACCTTTTCTTCAGAGAATCAGATCATTCTACTCAAACAGCAAAGATGCCACTTAAAATGTGCAATCAATTTTATCTAGCAGACCACCTCAATGTAGCACATCTGCATTCTTATTTTTCAAAGGAGACAACTAGAGTCAGAGTAGAACATGTTCATGGCCAGGCTGTTACAACAATGCAAGCTAAAAGCAGCTGTTCTTCTCTAACACTGTGCACTGCTGTCTCACGGCTCACCCCAGATGAAGAAACAGTCTCTTCCAGACTCAAAGCAAAGCAATTACTGTACACTCTCCAAAACATTCATTGCTTCCACAAAACGTAACTTGCTTTGCTTGTGTAAAGCAATTCATAACATGTGAAATGAGGCTGGACTTTACAGTGTCTGTGCGGGTCTGGTCATGCAATAAGTCACTGTCAAATGCAGACTGACTTCTTACTCATTCCAAGGCTGCACGGAGTCTTAAGGGGGCCTGAACACTGGAAAAGAAGGGTGAAAAAAGTCCTTAGCAATGTTGTCTTTATCTGATATGATGTAATCATTGAAATCTGAAGGAAAAAAAATAAGAAAAAAATAAAGACTTACTAAACTATTTAGCCATACAATTAAAAGGTAAGGTTATAAATGCATATGCATATTTAAATATGAAGTCAGCATCAGAAATCCAACTTACAGCCTGATTAGAAAACGCTGCAGGAGTTCCAATTACCTCATTGCTAGCTCTAGTTTTAGAAATGTTACTGCTGAGTGGAAGATTTTTCTCCCATATTTCCTATTCCTGAAGCCTCTCATCCTTCTTTGCCAGCTCGAAACCTTACCATTCAGAGAATAATAGATTAAAAAAAAATAATCTTCTGCTACGTCACAGAACCACAGTATTCCTTATCTAAGCATCAGAATCTGAACAGTTCATAATGTAAATAATTTAAACTCAGATGATTTATTGAGAGAAAAACCCGTAGGATCATCACTTCCTCTGCCTGTCCACATGAAGCCAGAAGATCAGAAAGAAAACTGAAGCAAGTACATACATACAATTAAAACCACAATGCTTTTGGACCTGTCAGAGGAAGTTCAGATTCTCTCTTGACAGCAGCATTCTCTTCCATCAGGCTGGAGCAGAAGCATATTATCCAACATCCTTGACTGCAAAAATCAGATTTTACTTTTTCCCTACAGGCAACTCATTAGACAAAGGTCTTTGTGACTTTAGGAAAATTGCAAGCCAAACCTAATGGGATGAAGGTTTTTCTGTCAGACCAGAAAGCACATACCAGAGAACAGCCAACTGCTTTTATTTTTACTTCTTGCCAGTAAAAACAAAGCAACACTAGAGACCAAAATAAAGACTTGCAGGGAAAAAATTCAGAGTTCCATTGCAATTCCAAGCAGCTTAATGAAAGAAGGGAAAGATGCAAAGCTTAGTTTTATGCTTAGTTTATTTGGATCTTTGTGGCAAATGCTATCAAAGCTAGTAATACTCAAACCTTAGTAACAGCTGCCAAACATCTGCAAAAATGTATTTTTAAAAACCACAAGTGTTCAATTCTATATTCTGCTCTTATTTATAGAAATGCATTAGGATGGGGCATATACAAGACATCTCATATATATAAAATCCTCCTGTTTCCTGGAATTTAAGCCCTTATTCACACAGGAAAGGTATATACTCAACTCTCCAGACAAAAGCAAGAACAGCTCAACATTGAATCCCCTCTCCCTTCAAATACATGAAAGAAATTTTGCATCAGCAATAAACAAGCTTTTTACATCACTCAAGGGAAAACAAAACCCCACAATGAGATGACTGTACAATTAGTTGTGCTATCCACCCCTAGATAGCTAAAATCGGTAACTGTGGTACAGGTATCCAGAGGGAAGGCTTTGTTATCCAGCCCTTCATTGCAAGTATTAAGCATCTATGGATTGGGATAGTTAATTTTACCCTAAATTAACTTCCTTAATGATAGTATCACTAGCTATTTAAAATAATATCACTAACGTACACAACTCTGCAAACTTAATTTAATCCTCAAGTTATAGATCTCACATGAGAAAATAAAAACCATTCAGATCATTAAAAATAAGTATTGAAATGAATCTTGACAATTTTTTATTTTAATCACTCTACCTAAGGTAAGTTCAATATTTGGCTACCAGGGATGGCACTGGCTGTTGTAATTTGTCCATAAAAATCTCCTCTGAATTTCCAGTTACTATAGGCAATTTAGTCTACCTCTTCACCTAGTCCATCATTTGAAAATTTCTCTAGGATCTGAGGACCTTGTATTTCACAGGACAAAGTTTTCCAATAGCTACTTTTACATTAACAAGGCAAAAGGAATAATCCATAAAAAACCCACAACCACCAACTATGTAACAGACACAAACCACGCCTGGCACACAGACACTTCTCTGAAACCACAGTGATCATCCAAGACTTTACCAGATCCTGTTAGCTTCCCCATGAGTAAGCAAACAGTTACTTTCCTTCAAAATTAAAGTTTAGTTCCTCTGATCATTTATGTCAGTAAGACTCAATCATTTCACTGTTTGTGGAATGTAAACAGAAAAGCGCCATGAGCAAAGCAGATTATTAAAAAATGTAAATTAACAGACTGAAGTTTTTTTATGGTGTTTGCACAGCTCTAACATTTACCAGCATCACACAAGTGAAACAAGAAACACTATTAATTAATACTTGAGGACTACTTTGATTTAAAATACCAAGCAAGTATTCTGAACTAGTGATAACTATGAATGTCAGGGAATCCTGACTGTGACTGGCCAGTGGAATGAAAAGTTACTTATTTGAAAATAAAATAATCGAAGAGTGGATACACCTGCTGAGATTAAGACATTGTTTTAAAGCGATTTTAGCACTTCTGCTCTCTCTCAAAGCCTTACTCATCACAAAAGTTGTAAGGGAAGTACAGTATATAACTCCTAGCTCATTTAAAGTCTGGGAGAAGAAATTCTAGCTGCTGCCACAGAGGAATACAGATTGGAATTTCTCATGCACATACCCACCAAACAAGTCATTACTGACCATTTTACAGAATATGGGGTTGAATACTTTGGATGTGAGAACATACTGAAAAAGGGATTGAGTATATACTTAAAAGAATGACTCACCACAGGCTTCATGACCCAATACAAAAGCATCTACTCTGACCTCAAGAGCCACAAAGACAGCATGGAACTGGATATTTTAAACGCACTGATATGGCTACAGGGACAAAGGTTAGAGGAAATGAAGTGTGGGAAGAGTCAGTGATTCTCACACAAAACAGGCAACTAATTCTGCCTGTTTTCAGAAAAGACCCATCTTTAGAAAAAATACGACATATGCATTTTTGCTCTCATTTTCTTGCTGTTACCTTGCACTATTCCAACATAAAACAATTGAGGTTGAGCAATCAAAAGCCTGTCATTTAGAAGAAATCATAATTTTTAGATAGCCTTAGTTGTGCAAAAATAACAGGTATATAAATGTGCACTCTGATCTGCTATTTCTTTCCCTTTAAAAGATCAACAGAACTGATACTACCAAATTCTTTCTCATACCAAGAATAGTGAAGATCTGGATTGGACTGTTTGTTTCTGTTCTTAAAGCTCTCTGGTAATAGATTAATATGTATCAGAAATGAAAGTTTGGGTATATATTGCATGAAGTGCACCAGAATCCCTTTTCAGCCAAGGCTCTTCTAACAGTCTTTATTTTGGGATTGTTTCGCATACATCATATCATTGGCATCACAGGATAAAAACTGTATGGACCTCAGAAACATACTGATGGGAAAATGAATAAGGAAAACAAGCACAAAAGAACAGATATGATGTTCAAGCAAGTATCAAGATATCAGCAGACACTGGTTACAAAACCTTGTCTGGATTCATGAAAAGAGAAGAAACAGAAATAGAAATGACAGCACAAACCTGCCAAAACATCCTCTCTCCTAGAGCAGCAGACAGCTCCTTTGACCAGTGCTAACAAGATTTTAAAGTTGTCTGAGGCCAAAGATGAAATGTATAAAGATAAATACTATAGGGAAAGACTACACCCAGAACATGAATTAAAAATTTTAGGGAAATTTGGGAAGACTGAAACTATATGCTCTTACTAGGCACATACCAGGCTTCCCCTGTCACCAGCAGAAAGGAAAGCACACAGAAATTTTAAAATCATACAAGAACCCAGATACTTCCACGGCTCCATAATATTAACTTATATCAACAGCAGAACATAGACAAGTTAGAATAAAGCTTTACTTATCCTGATCTTCATCCTCCAAAGGCAACAGAAATTATGGTATTTAGCATCATGAACGGAAAAAAAGGGAAAACAACAACAGCATAAGCCTACTGGAATATGGAATAGTCTGACTGCTCCCCAGTTTTAAGCAATAAATCAGTCATCGAGAGTTGCATGTGAGGTATGAAAAGAGGCAGGCAGAGAGCACATTTCTGGAACACCTGTGGCATACATAACAAAAATACTTAATTTTGCAGCAAGTAGGATTGAAAAGAAAGAAGCCATGCCAGCAGCATGCCTAAATATCCTAGGCTGAGTGCTCAAAACAACAGGTAAACATTTGCAATATTTCATCTGTTCCCCAAGCCACTTCCAGTAGCCCAAACAAATTGCTGTGAGGACAGTGGCTAACTTCTTCCCGTCGTCTTTTTTACGGATTCTGCAATCTCTTCTTTGTGCCTATCCTGCCGTATCATAGGCAAGAAGTCAAAAGAAACCAGGGGAAAATAGTGACCAAGAACAGAGCATCACCACCTAGAGTCTGGAGCCAAATAGCAAACAAGAACCTGGGAAAATGTGGCTAAGACCTATAATAATCTGTTCTTCCAACTTCCTCTTCCACAGCTGCTCCTCGAATGCTGGAAACAAGGAACTGCAGATGGGAAACGTGCACAAGCTGTGCAAAATAGTTGATCTACGTACACAATAAATTTAGTCCTGAAAGAGAATGTAAATCTTTTCAAATAGGCTGAAGACTGAACAGACACGAGGATGGAGGTCTCACGTGGAACATACAAAGTCTCAACCATTTATGTTTGAAAGGATTCCAAATTCATGTTTAGTTATAAATGCTCTGAAAGATATTTGGCATTCAGGTTTGAGTATTTACCATATTTAGCAAACAGCAAAGATTTATACTGCTTTTACATTTACATTGATGATTTCATTTCTATATATATTTGTTAATTAAATATGGTTCCTCTGAGCTAAAGAATAAATATTATCGCAACACCCCTATATATGGGTAAAGATGCATAGCTGGTTTAAAGAAGGCCATATAGGAAATCTCTAAGAGCTAAAAATGCAACCAAACTTCAGAAACAGTCTTTAAAATACTACCAATCTTAACTCTTATTTTGGACATCTCAACTAACTGTTAGTCATTAGGTGGTTTCAGACATCTAGGAGTCGTCGTGAGAATCTGACTCAAATGCACATTATGCAATGCTTACTGCAAAGAAATAAGAACTAAAGTCTGCATGATCCTTGACAAAAGGTCAGTAACACTCTGGTTTACACAGCATTAAATAGTGGGAAAACAGAAAAATATTTGTATTTTCAGAAGGGCTACAACATAGATTTCACCTCAGTATAACCTCATAATCTGAAGTTCATTGCCTTAATCAGAAACAGACAAAGCAAACTGGTAGAACACACGAGTTTAGGCAATCCTCTCTTTTTTGATTTGTGGAGCCTAAACATTTTACAACAGGATTGCAAGCACAGTGCTGCAAATTCAGGAAACTTACTTTCCTCGGTTTCCTTTTGAAGCCTCTTAGAAGTGAGTAAACAGATTACCTGAGGATCCATTACCACATTTAATCCTAAAAGTTAGCTCAGGGGCTTTTCAGTTAGACAACTCTCTTCAGTCACCAGCACTCCCTTTTCATTTAAAAAAGGCTCCTCTGAAAAAGCACTCATCTGTATTTTACTCCTCCCCACATCTCCCAGAACAAAAGCAAAAAAGCATGACATTGCTTTTTAAACATTACATTTTTTAAAAGCAGAAAGTATTCAGCTTTTATGAAAACTTTAACAATCACATTTGAGCTTACGGACTTCCTGAGTTAAAACATTTATTACAGTAATGGAAGCTTGGCTTTCCTGGTCTTCAACAGTCTCCTAAAACAGCTAATTCCCACCCTGGAACTGTTTCCTGACCTCTGGAAAGGGTCATCTATGTATAACTGTAGACAAAATATGCCCATGGCATTCCGAAGCTCCATGGTAAGCTCACTTAAAAGAATCCAGCAGGTTCAGTTCACATCTCAACTGAGCTTTGTTTTTCATGATAAAATATCCACTCCAGAAGAAACCCTTAAGTAACCCTTACCTGGCTGCCATAAGTAGCACACACTGATTCTTCAGCAATGAGTACATAGCTCTCAAAACAGGCTAGTCATCTCTCATATTGCTACCTGATAAGTAACAGCAATGAGTAAACTTCTAAGAGCAGGTTGCAATGTGTAAATAGAGAGTCCTGAGAGACCATAGAGGACTACTGCACTGGACAATACTTAATATCTCCCATGCGCAGCATATTATGCCTAGGTCTTGGAGTTTAGCATGTAAAAGACAAATAAAAGGAGAAGCCTATTATCTGAAACTATACCAACTAATCGAGCTGATTAGGAAAGGCTGTTTGAAATTCCAGCTTTAAAAACTGTATTTTTTTGGACAACTGAAGTGTATTTCATTTACAGCTACAGTTCAATTAACAAGAAGCAGAAACATTCATCCACTTCACACTGAAATTTCCCTCTACTCAAGTATCCATGTCTTAATCACCACAAACTTGTTTGCATTCCTATTTAAAATGCGTATGCTGAGTAACATTTCCTAACATCACCTGATAATCATGCATTTTATACTTAAGTATCTTATAACCATACAAAAAACCTGCAAGATTCCAACTAGTTTTGCTGACTATGACCCACCCAGCAAAGCATTAATGAGCAAGACGTGTCTAGTCACCGCGTTTTCTTTGCTGGCTGTTCCTTCCTGCCCAGTTGTGGAGGAAGAAAAAGGAAACAATGTGAGAAAAGTCCACATTTTCTGCTACACTGAATTAATCCCACTTCCACAAATCAAGAAATACATCTCTCATATCATTCAGATGTAATGACTCAAACGACTGCTTTAGACTAGAAGGGACTGCTGGAGGTCATCTGGTCCCAACACCTACCCAAAACCAAAATGATGGTCATCTTTATGGCAGACACTACCATGGTAGACCATCTGGCTCAAAGCTTCTGGTCAACACAGAAGTAAACCAGCAAACACCCTCACTGCTTTTTTTGTTGTTGTTGTTAGGAAGGCTACCAACAGCTGAAGAAATTAGCACTTTTCATCCTCAGGACAGACAGTGATAAATAGAAGACAGGACATACTAGCAGTTGAAAACATTCCTTAAAATGGCCACAGGAATAGAGGAGTATCAGACAACACCTCTCCCAGTCCTGACAAAGCTTGAGGGACACAAGAATAAAAAGACAATTCTTCTCTCTACCACCAGAACAGAGATGGAAAGCTTTCACTTTATTCATCTATTAATTAGAAAAATCTATCGAGAGAAACCTTAGCAAGGAATCCAGGATCTTCTCTCCAATTACTGAAGCTAGAGCTGGGCATCCAATATTATACTGCCTCTATACAAAGATTCCCTCACCCTTTGTATTAAGCTCAGATTTACTCTCAACTCCAAGTACAACAAGCAGCATTTATCCCAATTCAAACCATTTCAACAAATTGTAAAAAACAATGGCAAACTGTCATTTCAGAGAAGAGTTATGTGTCAGGCTCGCTACACAGAACCCATCTTCCAGTGATTTCAAGCAGGTTTAATTCAGTAGCAGTTTTAAGTAGCTTTTTTCTTTTCTTCAAACGAAAAGCTTAGCTGTGGGCTGCTGTGCTTGCCAGTCCACTAATTAGTCCACTTGTTCAATATATTCTGTCCTTGAAGTGGAGGACACAGCATAATGAACTGCATACATTTTCACAAGATTATAGGGACAGACAACTGAGGGACCAAGATACCGTAACATCAAGCTCTTCATTGCGTATAAGCAAAAGGTTAAGTTCCCATTTCTAGCCTCACAGAGGATATACTAATATTTGCATGACAATAGGGGTTTAAATCTGAAAAGAAATGGAGACTCCACTATATAAAAAATTGAAGAGACATTCTGTGCCAAAGCTTGATTAAGGTTCACAAACGCTCATGCCACTAGTAGCATGCAGCCATCTTCACAGCGATATGCAAGCCCTACCTGAATAACCAAGTATTTCCTCCTTACTACAAGTATAGAAGTTCAGACTTCAGAGTGACTGCCACCAAGAGTGAGGCTGGGAGCTATTATGTTTGAAGGTAGGTCTATCTGCATAAGAGAAAGGTAAAAAAAAAAAAACCAGAGGTAGAGACAAGTGAAAAAAATCACCAGAGAACTCACTGGAAGAAAGAACCTAGGGAATATTCAGGTGTCTTGATTCCTTCAAGGATCAGCTGCTTGATGATACTGTAACCTCAAAGTGGTCATTTAATTCTAAAATGAAGGCTAGAGGCACATAAGCTTCAGCTAGTGATTGTAGAGGCAATATCACTTACAGAGACAAATTCATTTTTACAATGAAAACTGGCACCTGATGCCTTAATTTCTCACTATGGCTTTAAAAATGTTATCTTATCAACCTCTCCACATCCTCTCATTGATACCATTTCTTTCAACTCCATCACCTTCTTCCCATATGGCACCATCTCCTCATGGGTTTTAACAAGCCAGTTGCAAATCATGGTTTGTCACTGCAGTATTTAACACTATACACTTGCAACCCCTCCTATATGTTCAACATCCAAACATCAACTGATTTGTCAACTATTTCACTGATTTGTCATTTCTTCTCTATTCCTTCAGATAAATTGCCATTCTAATTCCTTGTCACCTTTTCCTGATGTAGTGTCCAGCTTGTTTGGGGTGATTACTTTGCATTTCATTTCTTTTAAACACTAAGGTATTTAGCAGTAGAAAGTCACAGCAAATGCCAGAAAAACTGTTTCTCTGATCTGCAAAAACCTCCAATTGCCCAAATTTCTGTATTTTTAATTACATTGGTATACACAAATACATCCGCAGTAGTGAGATGCTACCAAGCAAGTTCAGAACTAGAGACACTTAGAGGTCTCAAAAACAGAGGTATGACAAATAAATTTCCTATTGTAAACTGACAACTCATTTGAGTAAAATTTATCTGTATATGACAGACTAGTGTACCTTTTTCATGATAACTTTCAGTTAACGTATTACTGCAAGGCTGCATTATCACAATCCTGCCTCATCACTTGCCCAGAGTCTTCTATTGGTCATCATGGATCCACATTCACACAAGCTGCAAGGAAAAATCCCAACCATGCAACAGAGCTATAGACCAGTAAAGCTCCTACATTTATATAGCTTTATTTAAATGTCTCCGTAAAAAGCCATTACAGACACTTATCTGACAAACATTACTGACCTCAGACTTGAGAATAAAGAATTGTGCATCAATAAAGAAAAACCTTTTTTCTAAACATAATTGCCAGAAGTCTATAATATAAAGACACTGAGATAAAAGCTGAAATTAGGTTGTTTGGTTTTTTTTAAGTTTCTAGCCTTTACTATGCATTTGAAATCTCCTGTCTTCCCACTCTTCCTCACTATAAAAATTTAAACCCTTTGCGTGTGCTTATTTGCATATCAATACTTACAATACTCTTCCACATAACAGAAATGCAAGAACATAAACTTTAGGAGCATGCTGGAAAGTTTCTTGTAATCCATTATTTTCTGCATGCTTTGCAAACCCTTCCGATTAAATGTCTTTTCTGCAGTTCCCTTGAGAAATACTTTGTTGAAATGACATTGGGACAGAATGTATGTTTTCACAATTGGCAATAAAATTATGCAAGTAACTTACCTAAAAACCACCCCAAACATTTAAAGAATTTTCCTATAGAGAAAATGCAAGTAAGCCATCTATAACAGAGTTCACATTTTTTCATACTCGTAATGAATATTAAGGTTTTATAAGGTTAAGACAATATTAATAGAAAAGATTTCTCAAGTAGGGAAAGTATTTTTGATAGTAGAATGATTTTCATATCACTACTCATTCAAAACAACTCACATAAACTCTTACAGTCTAAATTTAACATGCAGTTACTAATTCTACAGCTTTTTATATCCAAATGTAAACAGATGAACAATCACATCTTATGTCAAGACAAAGACCACTTTGGTTAGTCTAATACAAATGCTTGCAAGATTTTTGTACTTTCAAGGAAGTTTCCTGAGCTAGAACTAAAAAAGCTTCTTTCCCATCTGTAAAGCTGCAGTATACCCACATATACAGGGCAGAGGGGATGATCACCCAGCCTGACCCATTTAGCATAGCCACCTACTCTCTGTTAAAGAAAAGAAACAGAAAGAAGAATTCAAATCTACATAATGGTTACCCAGTCTTGTTTTAAAGACTGACAGTAAGAGAAGCGTCACTGGATCAGCTGTCCCACACAGTACTTACATACACAGTAAATTTGTACAACTTCCTACTGTAGCAGTCACTTAGATTTTTGTTATGCTTTCGCAGGCTAGACCCTATAAGCTAAGAACCTATGTCAATAAATTCTGATTAAGTTGTTACTTGATAAATGTATCCTTTCAAGACGTTAAACAAATGCAGCACCTGCATTCATTTTTGAGACTGAAAATATGCCTTTAACTCATGTTCAGACTCTGATCTTTTTCCAGTGTGCTGGCAACCCTTTCTGAATTCCAAAAGTAGCTGTAGCAGTGCCAGCTGCGGAAGACATGTACTACTACCTTGCCTGTTAAGACTCCTCTGTTCTTATACCTAAGGCTCCACTGGTCAGAGCTTCACTAAATGCTAATGTTCACAGCTGGATTACCCAGTCACCTCCAACACCTCTTCAAGTAACTGTTTCCAAGGAGGCCTTCCCCAGCCTATACCTGTCCTGAGGTATACTAGTTTAAATGTGACCAGATATAAAGTCTAGTTTGCTTTGGTACAGTCTTTAAAAACAAAAAGCTAAACGAGGTTAGTAAACCACAACTATAGAAAAAGCAGTTGTCGCATTACCTCTCGCCAAGTAACCACGAAGTTTTAAATTGATGCCATTTTGTTCAAAGACATCAAATTTCAGAAAGCAGGATGAATCAGGCACTGTTTGTGACTTTAAATTGACATTTAAAAAGCCAGGGATCAAACTAATATGATTCAGAAGCTTTCTTCTGCCTTTTTTCCTATACTCAGAGTTAAAAAAAAAGAATATGATTTGTGCTTCCACGTTTCAATTAAGTGTTTGGTGTTAGTGAACAGTTTACAGAATCCTGATAATGTCACATGATTGATACGCTAACATCAACTGATGAAGCCGAATCGGAAACTGGCAAAATACTAGTGGAGTAAGCTGGGCATTAGATGAGTACCATTTTCAGGCCTCTTTCTCAAGCTCTGCATATTTTGATACAAGGTAGATTTAATGATAGGTTACAGAGTAATAGCTTGTTGCCAGAGAGATGGGAAGGTCTTGCTCCCTTCTTTGTCACTGGTTATGGCCATCTCCACAGCTTACTGGACTTCTCAGAGAGCTGCTCTAACTCTCTAACTCTTCCCTTTGGGACAACGGCAGGGAAGATGGGAAGCTAGGTATCTTCCACCAGCTCAGATACATAGTTGAAAGGACTCAGAGGGCTCAAATAAATACCAGAGCTTATTTAAAAAAGAATGCATATGGAAACTCCCACTTCCATACATGGTAAGCGGTCATATCAAGCTATGAGAGCCACCCCCAATCACTGAAGGTAACTTTTTGGACTCCTTCTGCTAGTAGTCGTTTGTAGTTTTCACATGACTTCAAGAGAAGCATTCAGAAAGGTCATCTGCCCGCATGAAGATAAGCCAAGTGCTAGAGGTTGCAGACAATAGCTCTCCACTGCCTAAGGCTATAGTTTTATGGCAGCCTAAGTCTATTTAACTACTATGTATAGCATCATCTTCAGCCTGGCACCTCTGTTCACTGCACAAGTCATGTGTTTCATCACGCTAAAGAAACAGAATAGCTTTTAGTTCATTTATCAGATTAGTTTATGCCATATGAAAGGGTGAAATGGCCAGGAAAGGATCCAACCAGCATTGCAGCTGGCAGAAGAAAAAGGGATGCAAGTAGCACAGCCAAGAGTTAGCAACTTACATTTCTATAACCCTATAGCCTGCGATTCAGCTATCTCACTAAAAATTCTAGTGGTGTCAGAGATGAAGAACATTTGAAACTATTCCAGTAACTGAGGCCCCAAAATAGTCATAAATGGGAGGAACTATGATTACCAGAAAAAAAATCAGGATTATCTCATAAACTGACTTGACATTTTCAGGGTTTTTTTTTCTTTCCAATCTAAAGCTAAACATTTATTCTCCTGATGAAAGCTGAGATTCTTTCCCATAAGTCTGGACAGAGAACTTGAATTCCACAAATTCTGATTAATTTATTCTAACAAGGGATACTTATTACACTGGCTCCTCATATCTTACATGAATTGCAGCAAGTATCTTATCTTAATTAAACTCAGCAGAAGAGTAGTTGAAGTCTATTCTGTCATGCTTCCCACATATCAAAACAGTGAGGATTTAGTCAAATATCGGTTATCTCAATTTCCTTTCATCAGTAGCATGCGTCATGTGCAATACCAGCTAAAGCATACTGCAGTAAATGCACCCCGAGCCAGAAATCTGCTCCAAAAGATTTTAGTACGGTTACCCGCGATAGTAACTGGCTAAGGGTCAGGACTGAAAAAGACTGCTATGCCATGTTTTTTACATAACTACACTGCTAACCAGGCACAAATGAAGAACATCTTTTTCCTGTGGTTATTATTTGATTTTGCATTGGCAAAGTTTGAACTCCAACAGAAACAATGAATCTTCTAATGCTACTTTGCCTCCACTAAGTATTCCAAATTTCTCCCAGTTTGTCACTGCCTTGGTACTCTATTTTGAATCACAAACCTCCAGCTCCTGTTTTAAAGCCCTCCTTTGCTGAGACAATTACAAACATTCAGATCCAAGCAGCAAGAACTAATGTAAAACCTGCTCATTAAGAAATACATCCTGAAGGAGAAATAAGAGCCTTCTAATATGCCTATATAGTGCAGAACTTTTGGAAACTCTGAAGATTTGCTCATCCACTCTAGAAATCTTATAGAATTTGTGATTAATGAGATATTCCAACAAGATGCTTGTGTATTTGAAGATATGGTAGCTTTAAATGGAATATCTTTCTTCAATAAGTCTTAAATTTTTTACCCTTTGGGTATCAGAAGATTTCTTTGTCAATGCGCTGGATAAGTGAAAATGCAAACAAGGAACATTATGCTTATTCTTAAAGTAAGCTGTGAGGAAGTGGGACATGAGAGGAGCACTGTACCAAGGGAAAAGGTTTAGAATACCAGTAAAAAACAAAAACAAAACAAAAAACTTAAAACTAAAATGTACACCAAGCTGCATTCCCTCACCTTTCTGTGCCATTTATCCTGTACCAGGAACATTCCCCTCCACCCCCCAAGTCTACTTGGCAGAAATGTGACGCTAACTCACTCCAGATTTAAAAGTGTGAATGAAGATTCACAGCTTACTGTTTTCAGCACTTGGTTTGGTGTTGATCTGTTTTCTCTGTTGTATAGTCTCATACTATTACCAGAACTTGTTCTGCCACAGCTCTCCACTGCTTTTCCAACTATGGAGACTGACACTTTCCATATATGGTCAGGCACAGCACATTTTGAACCCTACTATGGGACACTAACCCCATTACATCAGATATTCAACCTTTGATCAACATATAATTATCACCCCAGAGTCATAAGCCTGAGATCATTACTTAGCCTATTCTTACACAAATGACAAAGACAGTCCATTCTTAAAAAAAAAAAAAGTTCATTTGCATTACTGATGCTTTGTCAATTACTAGTTTTCAGCAAAGAGTATTCCAAAGTTAGAAAACAACACACCATCCTATGTCCAAGGCTTTGAAACAGCAACCAAGGGAATTCCAAGAGAAACAAATTGCTTCTTTGAGTTACACACACAAAAATTCACAAGAAACATAAATTCATGTCATACCACTTACCCGAAATAAAAGGAATTACAGAACAGACACAGCTAAGTCAGACCTGCTTTAACCACCATTTGGTTAAGACTGAGAACCCATCCAACTACAGCAAGCAACTGTACTGCAGGCTTATGTACACATTTAGGTCCCACCATAATAATAAAAAACATTCCTTAGTCATCCATTAAGCTTGCTATTTAAAAAAATCCCCAAATATTTCTCATTCTCTGCAGTCGCTGGGACATCTACCACATCCAAGGGACAAACCAGGTAACAGTTGTACCATCTGAGTAGCTAGTTACCCAGTGCAGTTTAATTTAACATCACAGCTAGTGGCGCCTAAAGGGATTGTCCTATTCCTCCCACAACCCCCTTGTCTGTTTCTCTTGAGCCAGAAGTGGTGCACACAAACGCAGCGAGCTGGTTCAGGGGGCTAAAGCGGAAGCAAAGCAATGCCCCTTACTGACAGTAACATTCCCTGAACTTGCTGAATAATCAGATAAGCATCAGGAGGAAGAGAACTGGCCTTTCAGCAACTGTTTATTGTATCAGTATGGTTCCAGAGCAGCTAAGGTTGAAGACCCCCTTGATTGCATACATTGTACAGTTTTATGTTACAGTTAAAAGATGGGCCTTACCACTTCCCCATCTTATTACTGTCTTCTTCACAACCAGCCACACTCACCTCCCACACACATACACTAGTGTTCATGCAAACTGTTTGGTTTTCAACTTGTCCAAGTCCTTGAACTAATTTACCAGCTAGATAAAAAAGTTTTCATCTCATATGCTCTTCGAAACAGTTTGCCAAAAAACATGTATGAGTGCTAGCATCAGAGGGCAACAGCAGCAAAGATTCACTGGCTCAAGCTCCTTCAGAATTACACCCCCAAGCAAAAATCGTAAATCATACATACCACCACTTAAAAGTCCTAGCAAGTGCTACAGATGACAAATATTTTGAAGGGCAATTAAGAACACTTTGTTGAGAGTTTCTTTTGGCTGCAACAATCCCTCAGACACTGCTGTATAATTAAAGCTATGAATTTATCTTTTCATATTTGAACACAACAGTAAAACAGAAGTAGACATTCCCCTGGTAATTCACTGAACTGCCAAGAAATCCTCGGTGTTCTGCACTAGTTAGCAGGACAAAAAAAAAAAAAAAAGGAAAAAGCATTCAGAAATAAATTCCGCCAGTCTTAAGTCTCTTGAATTCAATTAATAACTGACACTTTCACTGTCCTCATTCTCTTACGTACCTCACGCATTTTTATCATAGTAACAAAACTTTATGCCATTCAGTCTTTTGAATAAAATAACCCTTCCCATTTTCATGCTATCGCAATTTTTTGAGCTACGGGCTAAGGGTGTCAGCTGCTCACCTCTACTTATCCCAGCCATAACGCCCAAGAGACACATTCCAAAGTCTTAGATTCCCTTTTACCTGAAGAACAGTACGAACAACCCAAGTCATAAGAATTTCAGAAACAGTGAAGTATAACATTTATTTTGCTATTCATTGTACACTGTGTAAGATGTACGGTCCAAAAGACTGAAATCAGTCAGCCAAAGTCAGCTATTGCCCTAGTCTCCTGCAAAGGACAGCAGGATCAGTTGTTTCTAGGATCAAACTCATTAATAAGCCTCTTTGAAGACAACTTAGCACAGCTTCCATTTAACATATTTACTATTAAAAAAAAACCTAGTCAGTAATGTTCTTAATGTCATTTCTGAAAGACAAGTTTTCTCCAAAACACATCAGCATTTGCAAGAGTAAAGTCAAGGAACAAGGAAGATTTCCTAGTAAACTTAGAACATGGAAGTATTCAGTTACTCCACCGTAATTGGTTTTGTTCCCCTGTAACACAAAACGAAGATTTCTCCCAGATAAACACAGTCATTCAAAAGTAGCTCTAGCTGCAATTCACCAAAAGCTGTCCTTATCAAACTGTTATTAAGTAACCCTTCAGAAATAGAATGTCAGTCTCAGGCTTGTCCCTCATAGATAGGTATGAACAATGCATGTTATTCCTTTAATAAGAATTAACCCTCTGTGAGATTAACTTGCATACAAAAAGCTTTAACAGATACATCCCAACAATCTCATTATGGAAGAGATTATTACAAGACTAGTCTGTTTTAAATTGCTTACCATCTCACCAGTCCCACTGGGAGTAACACTAGCAGTGCATGTGTAAACTCAGATCCAGTTGTTTTGCTCTCAAAACTCAAAGACCAGTATCAGACTAGACATAGTAAACACTAATGGCTGCCATCTGAGCCAACAGCTGCACTACTGACACCACTAGAGCAACTATGCCACTGGAGCAGGAAAAAGCCCATTCTGTAGACAGACAGCAATACAACATGGCCAACACTGCAGATCTTGCCAATGAAGACTGACCTACATTACTAATAAAAGTTTTAGTTACTACATGCACTGTATATTTCAAATAGACACCAACTACCCTTAGCTGCTTTCATGAACAAATCCACTGGGGAAAATAATAGTGTTTTCTGAAAACAAACTGTTCTTAGTAAATTCATACCTAGTGAACACTTAGTGTTGAAGTGGTTTTATCCACCACTCTTCATGTCTTAACCAAGAACTGATGTTTAAGAGTTCCCATGAACACAAGAAATATTCCCCCTCTCTAAGAGAAACCATGGAAGTAAAAAAATAAAAAAGCTTAAAAGAATGCAGAAAGCAAGCTAGTTTGGGGAACTCTCCAAAGCCAATCAAATTATAGATAGAAAGGGCATTTTATTAGGGTACATGAACAGCTAGCAAAAAGAAAAAAGACAAACCTTTCTTTATTCACCTACTGTCCTCGAAACAGTACATGCATGTTCCCTTGAGTTACCCTTCTCTCACAGATCACTATCAGAAGAGTATCCCCGTTATTATAAGTGCAGCCTCTTCACCTGTGCTCTAACATCTAACAGTCTCTCACAGCACATGCCACAACACTCAAGAAAATCAGCACAGTTCTGTGGGCACTTCAGTAACAGTGAGTGGGAGTACTTAAGTTTTTCAACCACAGCCTAGAGAGGGCAGGACGTACAGCAAGAATTCAGAAACCTATAACAACTTGTTTTAGTGAAACATGCTCCAAATTTGCCTGCAACCTTTGTCCCTGTCAGTGGGAAGCTTGAAAAAAATCTCATCCAAGAACTGGCCCTAAAACAAATCCTATTTAATCAAAGAGAAGCACTTACTATGGAAGGCTGAGCTTGCTTTGGCAGGTGAGAAGGTATACCTTGCTAATTGGGCACACCTCGATACTAAGCAACCCTTTATTTAAACACATTATGAACAGACACACTAACAAAGAAAGCTTACAAAGTTAACTTGAACACATCAGTTTATGATTTTCTCAATTCCTGTGCTCTGATAATAAGAATAACTTTGTGCAGGTACAAAGCAAAAACACAGCTCACAGTCACTGCTTTCATTCAGAAGTCTACCAGCACCAGGGAAATCAGCACGTCTTCTCAGTTCTCTGCGCAGTCCCTGGCCTTCAGACACAGAAGCCTAGACTTGTTGAGGGAGGATGTCCTGCAAGAACAGAAGATGGAAAACAGTAAGAATCACTCTCCTCTTGGTCACTTTATTGTGAAGTACTAGAATTTGTTATAGTCACCTCTTAACAAGCAGGTACACATAGAAGAGTTGAACCTTATTCTCAGGTGCTAAAGAAACATCAATGTAAGAACCACGATTCTCTTCTCCCTTTTCTGAGCCATAAAAGGTGCACCTGTCACGTTAACCTCTATGTGCCATGCCACGAGCAACCAAAAGAGAAAAATATTCAATTTGCAATCAAGACAGTGGGGTCAGATCACACACTCTTCAGGTTTTCTATTGTGAAAACTGCTAGTATCCTGTACAAAAGCTAACTTAAGAATTTTAAGACTAATCTGAATACTCTGCTTTAGCCACCATTTCTAAGCCTAGATCTCCTTAGAATTAGTAATCCCAACTTCTATTTTGAGACATGCCAGATTTCTAAGGACAAAAAAAAAAAAATTAATCACTTTCCCTCAACTTCCTGGACTCCAAAGTTACAGTACTTGGCAGTGACTGGTGTAGTTCTAGAAATGCTGAGTATCTCTTCCCTTCTAACAAGCATATAATGTGGGTGTACGAGAAAACAAAAAAGATAAAACAGCATTTCACTGATATCTTCAAATGCCAGGTATTTGTGTTCCTACACATATGGATTAAAAAAAAAAGTCATGAAAATATATTCTTTGTTTTCAGCAGCTGGTTATGCTTATATTCTTATGAAATTAAGAATGATCACTTCAGAATAACATAAACTTGCTAAAGCATGGTTCCCCCAAAGTATTGTGCCCAGTTCTGTCACTACATGGCCCTAGCCAAGCTTAGTCCACCTACACAACTTACTTTCAACAGAAAAGAATGTTGTTTTCAAAGATCTAACAAGACTTTACCTGCTGAAAAAGGCAATAACTGTAAACCAATGAAAAAGCTTCCCCTGCAGTGGCACTAGCACTGATGTAACACCCAGCTTCTACTTGCTTAGAAGAGAGCAGTCCTGATCAAATCTTGAAACGTAAGTGCTCTGAACAGTGGTCTCTAAACTGGATCACACATGCAAGACAATCCACTGAGGTGTGGGAAGAAAACATTTTTTGTAATGTTAATGAATAATATTTTAAAATAGTGTTTATTTTATCTACATCTTATCCTAACTTCTGTTTTACAATGTATATATCTGTACAGTAGTACCTGTATATAATTGATAAATCAATAAATATACATATATCGGGGGTGCATGCTAAGGAGGGGCATGTGCAGCTAAAAAAAAATTGGAGGCCACTTCTCTAGAAGACAGAAGCTCCCCTTCCCTTTGAACAGGATTTTCCTTTTTTCTACTGAGTAAAAAAGAGCACTTACATCTGCCCTGCCTTTCCTCATTTTCCTAGATGCCACTGAGTTAACACCAAGTTACACCAAGCTTTCTTGCTCACAAGAGGATTTGGGGGTTCTTTCCTTATTCAGCTCCACATCTATTCATAGCTCTCTTCAAAGGTTCAACACCATGACAAATACTAATCACTTTCACTTTGCTCCAGGAAGCGAGGACCAAGCCAGTTTCACTCTAGTGCTGGTTATTTCAGAGGATTTGAATGAATGGCACCTCACAAGGCACGTGGCTCCAGTGTTTTCAGTTCTAGGGTTGGGGCTTTTTTTTGCCACCTCAGCGATAAGAAACTTAAGTTCCTCGGGAACAGGCAACTGAATATGAAAACCTGTTACTGGAAAGAAGTATCAGAAAAACCATACGATGATAAATGACCTGCTTGACAAGGGAACGTTAAGCGGACATAATGAAACAATAAACAAACAGAATTAAGTTGCCATCAAATATTATTACCTCTCATCGCTTTGCGGGAGCTTAGGGAAAAGATAAAGAGTTATAAGGAAGAACACAGAAAGCCAAGTGGCTAGACGCCCACCCAGCTCTTCCCCCTCACCCAACGCGAGCCCTGGCGGACGCCCCCAGCCCCCCTCGCCGGGGGGCCACAGCAAACAGGCAGCCCACCTGCAAGCTCAGGGGGTGGGAGGCCGGCAGCCAAGCCTGCCAGGCCT
>NW_010972775.1:2955499-2955917 GCF_000737465.1 Haliaeetus leucocephalus
GGGGCCCAGACAAAACGGCCCCCCCCCCGGAAAGCACGGGGGGGGGGGGCCCGCCCGCAAGGCCTGCCAGGCCTAGCCGCTGGGGAAAGGCCGGCCTCGGGCCGCCGGCAGCGCCGCGAGGGGGGGCCGCTCCCCACCGCCCACCGCGGCGGGAGCCGGGCGCCCGCCAACCCCCTTCCCCGGGCAAGAAGAGGAGAGAAGAGTGGAGAAGGGCCCACGGCCCTCCTTACTGACCTGCCGGAGGGCGGCTCTCCCGCAGGGCCGAGGGGTCACCTGAACAGAGCTCGCTCCCCTCAGCCCGCTCAGCCGCTGCCGCTTCCCTCACCCGTACGACCTCCTTACCGCTTCCCCAGTCCCGCTCGGATCTTTCCGCCACCGCCTCCCGCCTCAGCGCCGCCCTCTCCCCCACCCCCGGAGG
>NW_010972775.1:2955931-2956212 GCF_000737465.1 Haliaeetus leucocephalus
GAACGAACCCCCCCAACCGGACCGGGAACACCCGCCGCCGCCCCCTCCCCAGCCCAGCGCGGAGCGGGAAGTTCCAACAATACACCGGGACTACTTTCTCTCCGCGAGCGGAAGCACACTACCTCTCTGCGCGCGGTGAAAGGAAGCGCAGCGCTGAGTGCGAGGCATGCTGCGAGTTGTAGTCTTCCCGTGCCAGCCCCACCCACCTTCGCGGCGGCTCCTCCGGCCGCCAGCGGGCCACGCACCACCCGTGGGCGGCGGCGGCGGCGGCGGCAGCGCCG
>NW_010972775.1:2956780-3116668 GCF_000737465.1 Haliaeetus leucocephalus
AGCCGCGGCGTTGGGCCCCCGGGCCGCCGCCGACAGCCCCCGGGCCCCGCGGCGGCAAAGGGAGCTTTCTTCTGCCTACATCTCGGCTGGAAGTTTTGCGACGTGATCCTGCGCTAAACAGATTGTGCCTGAGCCTGCCGGGGAGCGCAGGGCGGCTTCGGAGCCGAAACCTTCTAGGAATTTCACGACGAGAAAGCCACCGTAGGTGCCAGGTGGATGCTCTCTCCCTGTCGGGGCTCTGTCGTCGCTCTGTTATTACTGCGAATTCCTGACATAAAAGGCTTTACGTGTTAGCGTATATGTCTGTAGCTACATTCCATCCTCCTTTCAGGCTTTCGGTGCTTCCTTTTCTCTTGAAGGTTGTTTTGGACTTTTAGGTAGGTCAGTCTGTTTGCCTGTTTTTATTGAGGGTGAAGTTGAGACTGGACTAGAAAGGCTGGGATTTGCATTGGGACAGCAAGTGAAACCATGTAAATAGGTGGTAGTGGTTAGTTACTTACCAGGCAGCTGATACCTAACACAGAGTAGCCGGGCTGCTCTTAGGTGAGCGCAAGGAGGAAGAGGAGCATTGCCTGGTGGATCCCTGACCTCGAATTTAATAGGGGTTCCTTGTCAGAGAACATAATTTCTGTTTACTTTAGGTCTTTGCCATTTTATTTTGTAGAGCTTGGCTTTCATTCTTCCTTAATCACTTAATGTGGGGCTCCAGAGTCTTTCCCCTTGCTTGTCATGGCTAAAAGGCTGTCCAATGTCTGCTAAAGCACTTTATTCTCAGATATTTGGGGAAAAAATAATACACAAGATATATGGGCAGGAAGGAGAGAACACGAAGGTGTTTTAGGAGCCAAGACTTTATGGAATTCCAATAATTAGGTTCTATAGTTAGAAAGTTTTCTTAAACTTGTATAAAATTGCCAGCTGAACAACTACCTTTGTTACAAATTAGATGCATTTAATTCAATGTGACTTTCGTTTGACTTACAGCCTCATCTAGACAGTTTGATTCCAGTGGTGTGGCAGAGCAGGAAATACTTGTGGATATTCTATTTGGTCGTTTTGACTAGTTAGAGCTCTTAATCTAGTTTCACACTGGCTGAAAAGGTTTTGTCTGTAAAGTAGCTAAGATGATTTATCCAGATGAAGCATCTTCCTGGCAGAGCTACTGCTCCAGTGTGTTTTCAGGAAAACCTCATTTTGTTCTCTAAAATGTAAAAGTATGCAAGAAGTGAATTACCAATTTTTCCATGAGTAACTTTCCATGATTAATCTTATGTATTCATTTCATGATGGATTTACCTTATTGTTAGGATATTTCATGTATGTAACTTAATTTGCAGACTTCCTAAATTACTTTCTGGGATTGTTCTGTTTGGCTCAAATGCCTCTTCCTCACCTGAACAGCAGTGGCAGGTGGGATGTGATTCCGGAGCCTGGTCAGGAGGTACCAGCTGCAGAGGGAGGAGCCAGCAGGCTTTCCTGCCTAGCCTTTCTGCTAGTGGGCACTTTCACCGGGCTGCACGTGTGTGGAAATGAGCAATTGGTAAGAGAGTGAGCTTCACTCATGGATGCAATGTTTGCGTTTCCTTCTATTTTAGAACATACGTTAACCATGTAAATAAGTATACAGTTACTCTGAAACAGCAGCATTCCCTATGTATCGGTAAGTCTTACGGTTGCTTTAGCGAAAGAGAGAGGAGAGAGGCAAAATACCATTTCAACTTCTGAAGAAATGTGTTTCTGACTTTTCAGCTCTTTAGAAAATCTGCTTGCAAATATATTTACCAAAATATGTGCTCTTTTTCTATTTACTTTCCAAATAAAAGGAATTGGTTGGAATCAATCATCTTTAAAGAAAAATAAGGGCAGGGAGGGGTGCTATTTGGCTAAATGGCTCCTAAATGCTTTCTTGTCTAAACAGGATAGTAAAATATTAAGATAACTATTGTAAGTTATTGATTAGGGTCACAGACAATGGTAATTGCTGTTAACCTTCTGTATTGTGCTAGGAAAAATAAGTACGTGAAAAGCTTACTATAAGTTAACAAGTTGTAACATGTTTTCTTTCCTCTACCTTGTTCCTGGGTTTACACTCCTATGTCTCTACTTTCCTTTTCCTTTTTCCTGTTTAGTCTTTGCTCTTAGGTTTCCCTTTTTCCTAGAGCTGCCCCTCATCCCAGTTTAGAATTAGACCCTCCCATCCCTGCTAGTTGCCCGTGTTGTCTTTCCCCTTTTCTCAGAAGGGATCTGCAGCTTTACTCATTGTCACTGCTTTACTTGTTATAGTTGCTTTCTGATGAGATCAGATTTCAGATGGTGGTAACTCAGTAGTCCTTTCTCTTTTTTTTCCTGCGTATGACTCTTAGACCCTCTTTTCCCCAGCCCTTGCAAAGAGAGCCCCAAAGGTCTGAACTGGGGATTGCTAGGTACGGACCAGAGATGAGGTCTGTCTCCTGCCAGTTTCCACACTGTTCCCACTTCCTGTGCTGCTGCAGCTCCCGAGGAATCCTGCCGAGCTGCTCCCTCCCGTGTAGTCAGTGTGTCATAGCTGACATTCGGGTATGGGCAGAATATCGAAATGCAAATGACATGGGTATAATGAGGAGATAGTGTTGCACTTGTGAAAAGCACTGTGAACATTGTGGAGTACATGTGATGTGGAAAGAGATTGTAAAGAAAACACCTGACATGGGGAAACTGAGAAGAAAACTTTCTTAGCTTTCTGCTATTCATATGCGATAACTCCAGATGTTTTTAACCTACTTACAATATGAAAATCATAATCTGCGAAATGTGTTTTGGTTTATTAGTTGACGCAAAGTTCAAAGAAACAAGGTCAGGTTATTTGCAAGCCATATGCAGCATTTACTGGCTGTTAGTGGCAGCCAAAAATCACCAGTGAGGTAAAACTCACTCTATATCTATGTAAAGTAATGTGGATTTTGGAGGAGGAGATGCATGGCCCCAGTCCACAGCCAAGGGAAGGAGGCTTCAGATTCTCCATGCTAATACCAGAAAGGGTTGATGGAGCATGGTGCTGCTTTCTGTGATTGTGTTACCTGTGATAGGCTGGTACAGAGACCTTGTCTGTGGAGTTTTTATTGGTATTACCAGTTCTCCCACCCTTCTGTGCTCCCACACATGACCACTGTTTAAGGACTAAGCATTGCACGGGGATTTACATTGGCCTAAGGCTGAAATACTTTCATTGTTTCATATGTATCAGCACAATAATGTAGAATTTCCATTACCATACAGTTTTAAATTGAGTGGAAAAATACAGACTGCAAGCTGGAATAAGACTTGCTAGTTGACTTTCACTAGTTTAAAGCATGCTGAAGTGGAACAAGTAAACAGTATACACTGAGAAGAATGTAAGAGCTTTAGTATTTTTGCAGTGTTAGTGACAAGGATAAATGACTTGTTTTTACTTGGTAACAATTCTAATTAGTTGTCCAATCTTTGAGCTGCAATTTCAATAGATTGTGGTTTAGTATTGTAGGCTCTGTGTTTCCTTTTGGGTTTTCCAAATCATAAGCAGAAATTATCAACCATGTGAGAAATTTTCAGTCTTCCTTTTTCTTAACATAGATAAGTGGCTGAGTCACTAAACAATTTCTTTCCCCGCTTCTCTTTAAGTGGACGGAGTTGATTTGAGATTGCCTGACAGTTGAAAATGTGGATGGAGGAAAACTACGCAGTGGGTGTAGCTCTGAGGTCGCTTTCTTTAAATTGATTTTCTTATGAGGCCCCATCACCTATTACAGAAGTTACCAAGTTAACTCACTGAGTTACAAAACAGCTTTACCACAAATGTTTTTGGGCTTGTCTGTTCAGATGACACCAAGAACAATAGAATTTCAGAACCCCTCTGGAGCCTAGTTCACCATTTCTCTCCTCCCTGTAATCACATATTGCTGTGCAGGATGAGTACAAAATCGGTTTTAAACTGCACCACTTAGAGAAGTATTTTGTAATCAATCTGTAACTGATTAAATATTTTTTTTTAAGTCTTTGATTCTGGGGAAAATTGACACCCTGCCTAGCTTGCTTTTTGTGTGAGTACTTGGAAAAATCTCCAAATAGTAGGTCCCTTGGCAGGCTCGCTACCCATACCTGCTGTGTACGGGCCTGGCCTTAACTGAAATGTTTTTGCGTGAATTATAGTAGTGGTAACAAAGATCACAACGATGTTGATTGCACATCTGCACTTTGATCACCAAATAGTTATGTTTATGTTTAAAAGATGTGTAAACATGGTGTATAAAAAGTATTTAACAGCATTAATTTATCTGTGCCTCAAAATGCCTCCAGAATTCATGGCTCTCTTGCGTAGGAGTCATTTTCTTAGCTGCTAGCTTTTAGAGCAGGGGATGTTCAATTTCCCCATAAAATGAAGTGCTCCACATGGGGAAAAAACCTATTTTATCCTTCTAAAGTGCAAAAAATCATAAATATTACCTGGGAAAGACACTTTTAAATCTTTCCATTTGTAGGCTTTATCTCACATTTTACTTAAGAGTAATATTTCAGTTAAAAAACCTTACATGCACTTAAACATGAATACTGAAAAATGCTCAGCCATCTTAATGCAGTCACTGTTGACTGCAGGAGACATTCTTAGCAAAGTTTTTTGAAATCACAGTAAACAAATGGATAAAAATCATGCCAGGCTAAACATTGTAGGCTTCTAGCAATACTTGTTTTAGTAACATCTTGTCTGAGACACCAGTTCAGTGTGGTGCTAAAAAGTAAGATCACTGCCTTCCTAAAGTTAGTGCTTTTTCAGAAAATATTGCTGCTAGCGCATAATTTGCGAAGTGGAACCTTATTGGTGTTTAAGCAGATTTGGATTATTACATTATTTGATAGAGGTTCTATCGGAAACTGTTTAGTGATACATTCACAGTTTGACCGTACCTGTCTTTGTTAAACCATTAAGTAAGTGCAGATCTCAATCCTAAAATGTTCTTTCTTGGATGCATGCCTGTATTTATACAGGCCTCTCCATACAGCTCACCAAAGGAGGAAGACAGTATTTAATACAAAAGATATCAGTTCCGGATGTGTATATTTATATCCAGTCTTCCAGCTCTGGGGCTCTTAGTGTCAGAAAAACCTTCATACACATTTAGAAGACATTTAAAATCATGCTATAAACATGAACAAATATAGACATCCTTCTGCATTGACTTCATGTATATTACCTCTTACTATAAGTCTCTGTACATATCACAGATGTATATGTTCTTCGTTCCTCTTGCTGTTGTCTCAGCTGGCAAATAGCCTCTTACTGAGTGTCATTGTTTTGCTGTTTGTGCTTGTTGGTGTCCTTTCTGTGGGTTTTTTTCATGCAGCAAGAGGAACGAAGAACAGTTCAAAAAATATATATAAACTCCCCCCAAATTGGCCAGTAAATTCAGAAACATGCATGTCTGAAGGTAATAGAGACACTTAAAAATCCTCTAGCTCTTGAGTTGAAAGTGTCCTTGGTCTTTTAGCACCTTTTTTTCCTCAGACAAGTTTTGCCTTTCTCTCTACTTTGTATTAGTCCCTAATACTCTTCTGCTGAGTAACCCCTGTTTGGAACCCCATTAAAATCACTGATTCTCTCTGTAAAGGCTCAGAATTACATCAATAGTGCTTTAATAATGAAGTTTAATGGAGATACATACAAGCTCAGAGAAAATAAATACTAGTACAGGAGTTTTCCATGGAAGAGTAAGTTATATTGTGTAATTGTTTTTCCATTTGCTTTAAGCCTTACTAATTGTCTTTTTCTGCCTCCCTCATCTAGATTGGGTAGTTTTGCTTAAAAACAGGTTGCACAATATTCTCCAGTCTCAGACTTTAAGTCTGTAGCTACATGGTTAAGGAGTGTGACTCCTACTGTTTGGAATGATCTTTGGAGAAGATAGTTTATTTAATGAGTTTTGTGCTGTAAACTGTAGAAATTCTCGGTTTTTAGAAGTAGGGAGATAGCTCATAGTAAAGATGTAGAGAATGTGGGGCACATGAAAACTCTCAATGTGATCAGTTACACGTGCTTTGATCGTGCAACAGTTTGCAGTCTGTTTGTAGTCAGTGGAACAACTTGCTGAACTTGGTGTTAAATATACATCCAAGGCATAAATGTTGACTATTTTGGAGCTTTATATCTGTACAATTGTATTTTCATACTGTGGTTGGTTGTTTGGTTTTTTTAAAATTTGGTTAAGGGAATTGAATATCAGATTACTAGCAAGATGGTCTCAAACCTGCTGTGCTGCTCATGAAGCTGTCAGTAATGTATCTTTCGATTGCAACAATAAAATTTTGGAAGTATTATGGTAGGCCTTCTTAAAATGAGGCAGACATATTTAAAGGTCAATATCTCTGGTTAGCAAAGATTGCTTGGGAAGTGCAGAAAATGAAGGCGTGTTAGGACAAAGCTTGCTGAAGCTTGAAGTGCTCCTGTGCTTATGAATTTTGCCTAGTAAGTATTTCTTGTACAGCAAAGGCAGTATCCCTGTTAGAGAAAATGTCAGAACAAGCAGAGCTTAATGTATATTTCATTTACCCTGTATTCTGTATTGGTTCTGGCTGCGGTATCATAATTGTCATCTTGCTCCATGGACCTGTTGGCAGGTAGGGTGCTGGTTCATGCTTCCTTACAAGTTAACCCACTTACCTTCTTGGAGTGGGAGCAAATCTCTTCCAAAGGTGGTGCTTTTAGGAGAGTTGTTCAGAAACTGGTAGATCAGAAGGAATGTTGCACTCAGGTCTATAAAGTACCTGTTTTTAGCAGTTGATAGAGAGATACTGTTAGTAACAGTTGCCATGAAAAACCTCCTGTGAGAGCTTTGCAGGTTTAAGGTGAGATTGCAAAGCGGTTAGACTGAGATTCCTCAGCTGCACTGGAGCTTTAGTCATGGTGAGTTCTCCTGTGTTCTGTGTAATTATCTCTGGTTTTCTGCTTGTTGGAATGTGAGAAGTGTTTGATTGTTTTGCTTGTTTGCGCAGTTGCTTTCAAAGAGAGAAGCTGAGTCGGGTTCCTTTCTGATTGGTATTCCCACACAGCATCAGTATGATATTCAGTAAATACATGCTTTAATTACAGTATTGCAAATCATACTAGATGGCATAATATTGTAAATAGCAAGAAGTGGTGCATTAAAAAAAAGCCCAGTTCTTACCTTTTTTTTTTGTTTGTTTTAACAAGGCTGTAATTTTACTTTGTAGTGCATAATGGTGATAACGTTGCAAGCTGTTTTCCTACTCTGTACTTTGCAGATTGACTTCATTGCTTATGGTTTTACATTATCTTTATCAGTGTAAATCAACAGAGCTATTCTTGAACAATGGAGATAGCAACGGACGGACCATTTGAAGCCAAATTTTCAGAATGAGAAACAGTGTTGTATAGAAACATGTTGAAAAAGATAACGAGCACAGGTTATCAGGGGGTTCTGCTCAACCCCCTACAGAGGAGATTATGGAAAAGGCTGTGTAATGGTATTTTCTAAAACATTCCTACGCACCTGCCAGGGTACTTGATGGAAGGTTCATGCATACACTAATAATTCTTATGGGAAATAACAGTAAACAGGTGAAATACCAAAGCAACAGCATTTAAATATAAGTGGGAATTAGATTTCTTAAGATTTCAAATGTTGCATAATTGAGTTTTTTTCCTTAGAGTTGAGCACCTGCAGTTCTTTGTATATTAAGTCACGGTCTGTCTACATAGAAAGCTGACTTTGGGTCCCTTCATATAAAAGTTGTTAAACATCCAAACAAAATGAAATCTGTAGAATGCAGAAGGAGATATTAATCCATGTCATAAATAATGTTGTATTCAGCGGCAAGCACTGACTACTGAGAGGGGGTTATAAATTCAGCCACTAGTCCCTGAAATTGTATTATATGGATAACACACTGAAATTTTTTTATGTTGTGCTGGCTAAAAGAGATGGTATGCTTTTTCCATCAAATAACAATCACAAAAAAAGGCTGAAAATATATTGGAAAAATAAGAAGCCAGTGTTGGTTCATCATTGCAGTGATTGTGCTAGATGCAAATAGCTGGGCTGTGGATAAAAAAAAAAATTGAATAAGGGGAATAATTGAAAATCAGTATCAGTTCCTAAACATATGCTTTGCTTTTCCAAAAATCATAGTAGTGTTATGGTTTTAGTGTATATGTCATAGAGGAGCATTCATCAGCACAGTCTCATGTCAAAGTCAGTCTCTCTACAGCAGATGTATGTGGCTTCTTGGATTTCTCTTGCTTGTAATAAGTGAGATGCTTGTCCATTCAGACTTGTATTTCAAGTGATACAGGAACAGTTTTGATTATAATTTAAAAACTTTATTTCTTTCCATTTTGTGAACATCAGGCAATAAAGGGTTTGTTGTAATTTTTTGGCTTTCACCTGCCAGTTTACCAAATGTCTGTAACTCAGGTATTTCAAATCTGTAGATCCCAGCTACTTTTAACTTAGTTGATTTTGCCACATAGTTCAAGGTTTCTTTTCCATCACTTTTCTTCTGTGAGCTTTCGCAGAAGTTTCGGGGGTAATTGTTCTGCAGGGAAGATAAATGTGTATTAGATATATGTATGTTCATTGGATGATTCATGGTAAAATATTTCTCCTGCCTGCCTAATCTGTTTAAGAGTTCTGAAAAATTATTTCCAGTGGACAGTTAAAAGCCTGGACAACTCCTGTATCCTTCTAGGACTAATCAGTATCCGACTTGCTGTCTCATAGGTACATTTGCAGTCATCAATCTGTACCTGTAGCAGTTTTTATTGAATGTGCTTGTTTTTTTCTTGGCAGTGGTTTTATGATCTAGTTTAGAAGGGAGAGCTGTCACACCACGAAAAAGAAACTCTGTTCATTAGTTTGAGATATGAACTAAACCTCAATTTGTGTTCCAAGAGCTTAAAAAGTACACGGAGAATGGGCAGTCGTATCTTCACAAGGTGCCTTTCTCAGGCTGATAAGGAACACTACACATTACATTAACTCATCACTTTCATATCCTTGGGGGTACATGTCAGTGTCATTTAAGAATGGAAAATATGCAGAGAGCAAAAAGGATATGATTCTTGAAATTGAGTGGTACCTGAAAAATCGGAACTCTAGCCTTTAGTATAAGGAAAAAAAATATTGAAATATAAGTCTGCCTTCTTTATTTTTTCCATGAGAGAGAAAAGTGAAGACATCTCATTATTAAGGTAACTATCTTTCTAAATGCTGCTTTGCTAATTGGTGCAACCCTAACATGTCTGTACTGTTTTACAGGGTATACTAGGACCTGTGATAAGCATTTCCTTTTGGAAAAGCTATACACAATATGAAAATAGAGGGAACACAATCTTTTCTGCCTCTTTAAGATGCATTGTAATAAATGTGTCTTTTTGAAAGGTTTTTTGCATATTTTTCAGATGAGCAAGTCTCTTGAGCTTTGTGCTTTTTATTACATAACATTTATGTTTTTAAAGTTCTGAGCATGATCTCAGGTTTTTATTTTGGTTTTAGTAAAGTATTTGCTGCTTGTAGCTCTCTAAAACCTGAGAGATTGTCCTGTCTTCTAGCTCTGTAAGACCTGTAGTCCCTCACAGTTCATGTGGGAGGCTTAAATGTGCAGTCTTTTGAGTAGAAAATATTTTCTTTAGTACTTTTAGAATTCAAAATCATTGGAATTTGCTCATATAAAGTTATAACTTCCTGAGAAAATATTGGCACAAACTGTGGAAGCTGTTAGTTTTTGGAACTTTTGTTCAAGTTATTAATTTTCTCTGCTTTATTTTTTCTTTCGTTTAATAGTTAGAGGCTAGTGGACAAAGCAAACTTGGGGCTGAAGGGCCTGTTTCGGAATCTGGCAAAAAGGTGATGACTTAGAAAAGGGAATATGCCTTTTGGGGAAAGAAAAAAAAAAAAGTCCTTGAACTGAAGAAACAATTTTAGGAGCTGTGGCTTATTTTGTTTGACTCTGCAAACTAGTCAGTTCTGACACTTTCATGCACCAGCTTCTGCTAATTCATATCTTACATGTATTCATATATTTATAGTTTTATAGAACACAGTTATTAACAGATCCATTTTAGTATTTGTGAAAGTTAAGGTATATAATTTCTGTTGGTAGTTCAAGAGGACTCTTTGATTGTAAATATCTTCGGCCATGAAGATTTTGGACAGACGTGATCATTCTGCACTATACTGCTCTGAAATCCACAGGTTAAGAAAAAAATTTATCTCAAAAATCAATTTTTTACTATTATTGGGAAGAAATATATTCTGAAAACTTCTAATGAAAGAGGAGATTTTTTTTTTTTTATTCTTGTCATACTGAGGACTGGGTCTGAGCTCAAATTCGTCTTGGCATGTATGTGTATATCTTACGGACATATTTGTGTTGTAGTGGTTATTAATGCTGTTTTAGGAAGTAGTGTTAAATCTCCAGTTATATTTCAGGAAGAGTCCATTTTTATCTGCAGAGTAGTGTAGTAGAAGGTAACGGTGATTTAAAAATTCCTCATAGCAGCATATGAACCTAGTGTTTCACTGTCTGGGGAGTGTGACTAAAATTACCACCTCTTTCATAAATTTGCTCTGACTTTGGTTTGCTAAAATATTTTTCCTTTAAAGTGCTGGTTGAGGAAACACTTAATGAGCATCCCAGCTGTCTGTGTGTTGGAAGCAGATAGGCAGTAGAGTGAAATGGCTTTTTTCAGTGATCTCCAATCAAAACCCAAAACTCCATAATTCACTGATTTAACAAATAAGAGGACTAAAAGCTTGCCTGAAGTCAATTACTCCAGCATTGAAAAGAGGGCCCAGAACACTCTCATAGTCTTACTCACTTTGCTAACCTAGCCTTTTGAAAACAGCTATGGTAAATATTTAGTTGCCATAATACAGTATGGGTATGTCTTTTGACCTCAGCAGTTGTTAGGCTGAGTTAGGCTACTGCTTCTAAGAGCTTTAAGTCTTTAGTTCAAATGGTAAAGATTTATGGCTTTATATCACAAAGTGCGTTTCTAGAGGCTTATCCTGGCACTGTTATATTTGGGTTTTGTAACTCTGTTGTATTGTCATCTTTCTTGTATAACTTGCTGTCAAAGCACATGCCAGGTCATGTGTTACGGTCTGTTCAGAGCAACTATGCGTTTTGCTAGTTAAATATTTCTCTGTGAGTTGGAAGAGCTACACTGCAGATCAGAATCTTGCAGTCAAACCTGCTGATGAGTATTTACTTTTCTCATGGCTGCATACTTAAAGTTTGCATGTGATTTGGGAGTAATCTTTGGAATTAATTTCTGTATTGTTCAGCAACAAGAAAAACTTGGAAACTGGGATGACGCTTAGTTTGTTGCTTAGTTTTCAGATTGTTTTAATCAGAAATTTCAATTTTAAGGTAGGGGAACAACAGCTAGAGTAAATAGGGTTTTGCTATTTTTAGAGCATGGAAGATCCTGCCTTTAAACTGCAAGGCAGAGACTGAGCAAATACCTTTTGAGTAAGGAAGCCTCATTTTTACAAGTTTCATTCTTGACCTCAAGATCACTTTTTCCATCATTTGTGACAAGGGATCAAACAGGCTGTCTGCAAAACAGTAAAATGCATTCAAGTCATTTGGTATTGTCAGGTCATGACTACAGCTTGATAAGATGAGAATGATTGGCAGAATGACAATGGACCCATAATTTTTTTAACTCTTCTGTAAAATATACTGAAATCTAAAATAAGGCATAGTGTTCTCAACAGAATGCTGACTGTGACAAAAACTTTGACAATGCAAACATTCTCACTCGCGGAGCTGAAACAGTTGGAAACAGCAGCCAAAAAGGCAAAGTGGAGACACCATTAAGTTGTCTGAAACAGTTACTAGCAATGATCTGCATTAAAATAACCTGGTGAGATTAATGGATGCTTTTTGTCATCTCTTTTGCATAGCAGTTTTCCTGTGTGCACCACAGTCTTATCTTGAAGCAAGAAAATGAGGCTCTTTTTGCACTGAGATTCTGAAGCAGGCTGATCTGGCTAATACTTGATTGCAGAGATTTATTTCTTAATCTACATTGGAGATTTTGAAGTACTGGCTGTTTTTCAGCAGGCTGATTTAGTTTTTGTTTGATTTAAGAATACACAGAATAGGACTGCTGTAATTAGAGTTTGGTGGTAGCTTTTGGCAAGTCCTGAGTTATTTGTGCAGTAGTATTGTACTGAGAGAACACGATGCATTTTGAGGGAGGGGAAATCAGAACAATGTGCTGATTTGCTTGTGTGGGCTAATATGACTCATTTAGAATGAACTCTTTTAAAAGTTTTTTTAGGAAAAACTGACAGGCTAACCTCGGGTTTCAAATCAATTTAAATTGTCTAGCAAGCTGTAAGTCTCCCTTCCATCCACAAGGCCCTAGCAATTCTCCATGGTTTTGGGTCAGCAGTTTACAAACACTGCCTGGACCAATGATCTGTGAAATCAATCTATGAGTCTTCCTGATGCTGCCTTTGAACAATTTCATTGATGTCAAAGTAGAAATGACTGCCAGGCCTCAGGATTGGATTACAAAAATTCTAAAATTTAAAACATACAGAAGACAAAATGTTGGTTAAAAATGCTTGGAAGGTTTCTCTACTCTTTGAATGAGAAATTTTTTGTCCTTAAGTTTTCTGGAGGTACGCTGCAAGATACTGAACAGGAATGTTTTGATAATGTAATGCTGTTGCATAAATATATTGAAGACATTTTGCCCTTCTTAGAAATTGAAACTACTACATGAAGCAGTCTGCTGGCTGGCTAGTTGTATCTTAAAACTAACATTTTGTGGATTCAGAAATACTTAACTGCTTTTATTCTGTGAATGCATAAGATGGATTAATTTATATACAATGGTTCCTAGTTAGTGAGAAGTCAGTGGTTTTAAAGATTTAAGTCCAATGAGATAGTGGTTATACCTGCCACATGATCTGCTCCTCTTGCTGAAAACATTTGTTTAAAGCAGAACTGTGATGTTTTCCTTGCATCTAGTTTCTTACCTACGTTAGTAAAATGTGCTTCTGTTGTTGCTTCAGACATTTGTGACAACTGGTTTATTATTCCCACCCTGTGCCAAGTTGTGCTTCATATTAAATAATGTTTTTCAAAAACAATTGTTTTGGGAGGGGTTTCTTGCATGCTGAGTCCAGCTAATGTGCTTCAGTCTGGCAGCACATTTGGAAATCCCTGTGAAAGGTTCATATCTTTCTGATTCATCTACCATCTTTTGCCTGTGTGTTTTCTTTCAACACAGCATTGCACGCTCTCTCTAAAATATCTATAAAATATTGTGTGTTTGGGATTGTAGGATTCGCCTCGTTGTAGGTGAAAACTTCCTGTGTTTTAGAAATCTTAGTCCTGCCGATGTGTGCTGAAAAATTGATGGAACCCATTACAAAATTTGATAGTGTTGGCTTTTACTAATGACAAATCAATGCATGCTTTCAGGTCGAAGAAGGCGTATGGGATGCCTCCCTTAAAACTCAAGCTGTATGTAAGAATAAGAACAGCTGTTTGAAATGTCACAGCAGTCTGGGAACTGGCCATACAAGGAGCACTCTCCTTACAAAGATAGGTCTGTCTGATTCATATGTTGCATATGTGTTAAAGTTCATGGGGCTCTTTGTCTAAATGTTAGCTATGTGTGTGTTTAATCTTTGAGGTGTTTGAAAGCTTCTCTAGATATCATTAGAATGGTAGAAAGGAAGTGGAAAAGAGGGAAAACAGACTTACTGAATATTTCAGCAGTTGTTTGCCAAATCACATTTTGGGATTCATTTCTATTTTAAATACTACAGTCGCTGCCAAAGCTGGCAAACTGTGATCCCCTTTGGAAGGGGGAGGAGACTTCATTACTTCTCTGCAGAGGAGGGACATCACTTTATTTTCCTGTTGCTTTGTTTTTCCTTTTGTAGTGAATAAAGAAAATCTGGATGAGAAAAGTAGAAAAAGCCATTTTTCAAAGATTTTCCAGAGATTTTACGAAGCAATGAGTTTGATTTACACTTTAAATGTGGTTTCCTGTCTTCTCTCACATCATTTGCATACCTTTAAAAATAGTTCGGTTTAATTTCATTTTATAGGAATGCGTCCTTTTCTCAGCTAATACTGGTTGGGATATTGTTTCCTTGATTATTTCCAAGTGCATTATGAGCAAGAAGTGATTAAATTTAATCACCAAACAATTGGCCAGATTTGCAAAAAGGAAAGCTGATTAGAATTACCAAAAAAACAGGCTGCACACAGAATAAGATGTATGCTTAAATAACTAAAGCCTGCACTTTAGCAAGATAAGATGGCTGAATAGCAAAAAGGGAAGAGAAAAAAAAAAAAAAGTGAGCCAAAAAATATCTGAGTTTTCTTCCTGCCTTTGTCGTGCCTCGCTTGTAGCCTTGGAAACTGAGACAAAGAGGTTAAGAAACTTGCTCATTCTTAAAATGGAGATAAGATACAACATACATCTTATTTTAGTCTTGCTTATTCCTATGCAAAGTGCTGTAAGTGAACTGTGTTGGGTTTTTTAATAGTATAGTCTATATGATGAACTTGTTTATTTAGGACTTGAGACAATGAAACCACGTTTAGTTGTTACTATGTCTAGCTGTTAGACTGATCCTTTGTTTTAATCTTTTGGTCTTTCCAGGTTAGTCCATCATCTCTTCTATCAGGAGGGTGTTGGGTGTTTTAGTTAAACTAGGCAATTCTCAAACTTTCAGCAGTATGCAAAGTATGTCCAGTACATAAGCATGCTGACAAGTCAGAGTACAGAGGACATCGTTGGCTGTATGTTTTCAAACAAGCTCTCAGTTTTGCTCAAGGAGTATAAAACCAGGAATTCAAGATTGTGTGATCAAAACACTGGAAAGTGTTCTTGGCAAATTGATCAACTGTGAAATAGTTATGAGCTTTTATTTTTTAAATCTGAAAGTGACGCTTTTAAGTTTAGTTAAGTTCTGTGCTTACGGCTGTTGTTTTATAGGCTCTCTGGCTGTTCATGTGCTGTTTATATTAATGCAGCTCATTTGTAGGCAATGCAGACACTTTTAGAAATTGTAAGATTGTGGAGACATTTAATGGCTAAGGATAAATTGCACAGCTGTGGACACTATTTATACTTTTGTATTAGAAAAGAGTCTGTATCATGAAATATGCATAGCTCAATGTTGCCAGTTATTTTTCACGTTTTTTTAATCTTGCTGAAGACTTGCCAGCTTTTAGCTTTACAGGTTAAAAAGTGTTAGCATGTCCATATCCTAAGAAGAAAAAGATCATGCATTACCCATTAAAAAAATAAGAGAACACTGTACATTTAAGAAAGGAGAGAGAAGGTAGATGGGCTGAAATAAAATGTTTAAAAATCATAGTAAGGAGTTCTAGAAACCCTGCATAAGATTTCTGGGCTGAGAGGAGTAGTTCCTAAATATGCAAAGGGATACTGTAAGAATTTAAATACGACCAAAAATAGCCAGGACTTGATAGAACACAAAGTGAACAGTAACTCATGCAACGAGTCGGTTTACAGGTTAAGGATCTGAAACCTCTGCAAAACATACATTCCTTCCAGAAGAAAGAAATGTCCGAGCCTACAGCATTTTGTAAAAGAGCAATGTGAAGCGATTTCCAACTTTCTAAAATATGTAAGGAAAAATAATTATAATTTTAATAATTATATCTCAACCAAAGGACCCCGAAAGGGAGCAAGTTGTTTGTTCTTTGTAGATGTGTTAATGATGGGAATCTTTTAGAAGTCAACTTTAAAGGACAAAAGGACAAACACAATTATAGGATGTGTAAAATGGAAATTAGGCACCGAGACAGAAATGGAATTGCTTCAAAGATGAGAGGCTAGGATAAATTAAGAACTACCAGATACCATCTTCAAAATACTGGAATCTAGTATCTTTGGAAAAAAGTTCACTGAGAGAAACCATAGGAAATTGTAGACACTATATAGCTCTGTGCTCCTGGTTTGTATATCTTGCATACAGATTGTGGGTAGTTTCAAGTTGACCCCTTATTTTATATCTGAAAAGTTCCATAAAATTACTTTATTTAAAATATCTCTGAATGTTTCTACATTCTCTAGAGATTTAGTTGCAACATTGTAGTTCCCTTTTCTCCCCTAACGCTTGTTCTGTCTCAGATTGCTGTCTCTTATGGGAGCAAGGGGATAGGTTTAATGGGTGAATTATGAAGTAATTTGATCAAGGGCTCAGAAGATATGATCTTTTCTCTCTTTTCTTCCCTTGTAATGTCAACACTGTGGTTTTTAAAAAATAATAATTTGCACATATGCTCTGAAATTCCAACTTCGGCTCTGGCTTGTCCTAAGCTGTTACCACTTTGTTGGGGTTGATCTGATATGGGTTACTATTTGACAGCTCTTGTCCGTCTAAGAAACTAATTTCCAAATTCTGTATTACAAAAGTTTGATCAAAAGATAAAGCTTGAACTAATAAGATAGACAACTTGCTGACATCAAAGAGAAAATGGAATGGGGTACAGCTGAGAGCTTGGAGCACTGATTGTTTCCAAAATCTTTCTTGTGGATGACTATTGCTAACCATTGTGTGTGTCTCATTACCACTACTTTTTCTAAAAATTAGGCCATTTACTACCAAAAAATAAAATTTGGTTAATAAGGATTTTTTAGAATATTTAATACAACTATACTTTTATTTTTGATTCGGATATTTATGAAGTTCTTACAACTGCCAGCCACATTACCTCAACTTGGTTCTGCTCTCTGTTGGTGCAGACTGATAAACTCTTTCTAGATCAGGTTGGAACCCATGAAGGGGATATTGTCCCTTGCCTTTCAGTCATCCCTCCGCTGCAGGTTACTGCCCCTGCATCAGAGATGCAGAACGAAGCTGCAATACAATACCTTTTTAGCTGATTTCAGTACAGAGTGAAGCAGATTAGTCTGCATCACTGTTAGGGATTTAAACATCTTAACCCTAACTTGCTTTACTTTGCACCGAAATGAGCTTGCAGAGTCATTCACCATTTTCTCACTGAGAGTAGCTTGATAAATCACTCCATCTGACAAGAGCAAGTTTTTACTTCTTGACTGATACCTTCAGCCCACTCTCAAATGATGTATTTTTTTCCGTTCTTCAGATGACTGGTAATGTGAGAAAACAATATGTGGATGCAGTAGGAAAACCTATCAACCTGCTTCTTTAAGACAAAAGTTGTTAGGCTGAGTTAACAACAACTGGCTGTGCCTCCTCTGTTTGACAGTATACCTCTACTGCATAAACCCAGAAATGTGCTTCTGTGGTAGGTTCGTTGTTTTGAGAAGAATCACTTCAGTATGTTGCCATCATTTGAATGAGACTTTTTTTAAGAGATAGTTCTCTTAAACATTTAGATGAGTTTATATGTGTATGTCTGTTTCATTGCATATTTAGCTTTTTCCACTTCGTGCATTTTAGTCCAAGAATGTGCATTCAAGGAGATCATGGAAGATTGCTAGCTGGCTCAACAGCCTGACGAGGCCCTGCTGTGGAAAACCCGCATCCTCTAGATTCTTTCTAAATTGCACAGTGTTAAGTGATTTGTGATTCCAGTCTGAAAAGCTGTACCTTAGACTTCTTGAAAGTGAGACAAACTGATGTTTTTCTTATTGCTGCCGTGTTAGAGAACCACTGTATGAAATGTGCTGCAAATTTAGCTCATGACTTCACAGCAACAGCTATTTAAGCCTTACTGTCCCTCAGACACTTAAACAAAGGCAACTGCATCGGGTCTCACTACAGTAGCAGTTTGCTTCGGCTTCCTGGGATGATAGGAGAGATAAGATTCATAAATGGCATAGTACAAGCTAATTATATGTTCTTTAAATGTCTTTTATTACACAAATTGTTAGCATTACCCTGGTGCCTATGTACAAATACTGTATCAATAGGATAACGCAGCTGTAGTTGCGATCTTCTCTGTTATCATATTGCAGTCTGGGTGGCTCTGGCACTCAGGAACTTTTGATGATGAGCTCATCAGTGTTTCTTGATTTACTTGCTCTGAAGCAGTAAGTGTGAATATTTGTTTCAGACTTCTAGGTTTTTAAAACAGATTTTTTTATCAAATGTGTAGAAAGTTGCTCACTTTCTGAAAAGACTGTAATATGAAGTGTGCAACAGCCAAAAGCCTGCACCGTGTGAGAGAATTTAACAAAACTTGGAACTTACTAGCAAAGGAAGGGATATCACCTCATATTCTACTGGTTTCCCAACAGTAATGAAATTGAGTGTAGCACTGGTTAAATGCAGACTGCAATGTTTCAAATGCAACAATAGTCTGGGCAGTCAGGCTTCTACATTCCAAAAAACTCTTTATCAAAGGAACAAAAAGTTTTACAGATCACTTTGTATGGCCTTGGCTCTTAATGATACCTGATCAATCTCTGTGAAGACAAAATAACTTAAATAGATTGGGGGGAGGGTAAGTTCTTCATAAAAGTATTTCTTTTGTAAGTCTCTTTATTAAGTTAAGGAAAATAGAAATATAGTTCTAAAGAGGCTTTTAATAGGAATTTTTAAAGGAATTTCAATTAAGAAAGGATATCACTAGTGATATAAAAGTGTAATTAAATATTTATGATACTGTAAAATCATACTTTCCACATGCTTACACAAAGCCAAGCATATTTTTTGTGTTCCTCTTGTGTATTTCTATTCTGAGATTTGGGGTCAGGGTAAATGAATGAATCTCATGTGCATCCAAGCTCTTAAACCCTGTTTTGCCCTCTTCTTGTTGTGCGATCAGTTTTCCCAGAAGTTTGTCAGTCACCGAGTAGTGTGCATTGACTCCCTGAACCTGAGTTAACCAGAACTCTTGGGTGTTTTATGATTCCCTTCCGGAAGGCTCCTGTAGCATGATCATGTATAGTCCATCAGTATTCTTTGGAATCTCTTTTATCCAAGGTAGAAGGTATTGCAAGAATCATTCTGAAGAACACATCATGTGGAGAGAACATACTTTTCTCTAGAAGGATTGTGTAGGAGTTTAATGTCACCTCAACTTGATGACTTTCATAAGGAAAAATGTTAAAGCTGCATATATGAAGGAACAGGATCTATACTTTGATTATTATAGTAATATTTGGCTTTAAGCAGCCAGACTAAGTCTAGATTACGAACTTCACCAGTGCTTGATAATCCTAATGGACTAATGCACTGGTGTTTTGTGATACTGTGGTGGTTTTCACCTGAGAATGAAAACCCCCTATGAAGTCCAACCAGCCTTTTAACCTGTGTTTAAAATGAATATATTTTTAGGAGTTATAAACAGATTAAGAAGAGCTCGAGTGTGTTATAGTCTGAAGAATCCTACAGTTACCATAAAGATCAATGTTGCGAGATGGCAGTAAAACTTTACTGCCTTGATGCTGAGCTCCTAGAAGTGGACATGAAATCAAAGAGAATGAGGAGGAGGAGGCGGATTGTTTTTATGACACATAACTGTTGCCAATGAGATTCTTGGTTGCCATCAGAAAGGTAATTTTACTTAATGGCTATGATAAGCTCCAAATTCAGACATACAAAAATGTTGCATTAAAATAGCATACCATCAAGTCCAGTGCACCTCTCATCTTTTATCCCAAATAGCTGTTGAGCTATCAGAAGCATCAGAAGCAAGAAAGCGGGTCCTTTCAAGGTTATAGCTCGTCATGCTTGGATAATGCAATTCAGAAGAGCCTAAACACAACAAATCAAAATTTGTGAAATGATGCATGGCTTCTTGCTTCTGTATGTACATATAGATTTCCATTCTTCCATTCCAAAGATCCCTTGAAGTATGTCAGGTATTTATAGCTCTGGATGTCTCACTTGTACATGTGGGAGTTAATGACTCACACCTTTTCCAAACAATGGAAGCTCTTCCTGAATAGTAGAGAAAACATTCCTTCCTCTGCTCAAGTACTGATTCACATTTGTTTGTTGTCATGTGGCAAACACCATTTGGTATGTTTACTCCTAGGTCTTAATTACCCTGCAGCAGTACTTTTCTCTTTATAGATCTTATTTCCTTTCCTTCTCTCAGCTGTAGTATCAAACAGCACCTAAATTAATCAAAAAATAATAGCCTAGTTCTTCCTTCCATCTTCCCTCCTCTCCCCAGCTGCATGCTTCTGCTTCTCCTGTCACCAGCACCTGTAGGCCCTCCACTGAACTTGATTCAACTTGTTAAGGCAACAGACAATTAATCCAGTGAAGAAAAGACAGTTTTAGCAATAGGTTTGCGATTCAAATTGGCTCAGTGAGGAGGCTCATAAACATCAGAACCAGCACAAAGGAGGGGGTCAGACTGGCACCAGGAATATGGTAAGGGGGCAGGACCTATGCAATATCCCTATATTGAATATAATGAAATAACAGTAAGCTGTTAATTCTGCTCAACCATAACTTTTGTTAAAGCTTTATGTTGCTTTTTGTCCCTGAAAGAGTTCACCTGAGTCAGGACATGTTCCAGGGCCGGAAGAGAAGGAAAGGGCACTATCAATTCTGGCTGTCGCTAGCCATGTAATCCTTTAATTGTCACCTGAATGTGCACCCTCGGTCTCTGGTTAGTGTTTTGGCAGAGATATTGCATAAGCCATCTTAAAGAGTTGTCCTACTTTCCTGCCCCTCAGCTCTTGGTTTTGTGCTGTGCTAGCACATGTACTAGTATAGCTGTGTCAAGAAATGGATCCCAGAAAAACTGGGAATGAGTGATGCTTTTTTAGCTGAGTTACTGTTTACCCAAATCAGTCCAACCTGCAGCCATGCAGACAGTTGTCAGCATCACTGAGAATGAGTTATGTTATGTTTTTTTCATCTCCTTAGCCATATTGGCATTCCCATCTGCTTATCACAGCCTTGTTGCCCCCTTATTTGTGCTGAAAGCAGATTAAAGGGGCTACCCTGGAAAGCAGGCCATGGAAAACATTGTGGGCTTAGTACCTGGGATGGGGAGTGTGTCAGCAAATCTGCAGAATGGTGGCAGCAGGATTTGAGAGGGCTGGGTGGGGAGATGACAATGTTCCAAGTTGAGTTTGTCACAAAGGAAAATATTATTTACCCATACTCTCAGATGATTTGTGTACATTTCTGATGCTTTTATTTGAATTTAAAAAAAAAGTTGGAGACATAGTAATTTGTTGTTTAAAAATGCAATGAAACATTTATAGGCTAAACGTAGCTTTTGTGACAAAATCTAGGATGTGGTTAAAATAAAGTTATTTTCAGGACTTGGGCTTAGTGAAACAGCATGCTTTGAATTTTAAGTCCTGCGTACTGTTGTAAGCGTTATCTGTCCTTTGCCGAAGAATTTGCAGCAGGCTAGATCAGATCTCTCCAAGATGGTCCACTTTGCATGGGTTTTGTTACCCAATCAGTCTTCATTCTGTTCATTCCTCTGCCCTTTATTTATGCCTCTTCCTGTTTTTCCTCCTCCTTCTGTTTATGCTTAAATGCAGTCTATTTCCCTAAATGTAGCTCTTCTATTTAAATGTACCAGTGTTACTTACTCATTATTGTCCCACACCCAGACAACGTAGATTTGTTTCCCCTTTTGATAATTTTTGCTGTTGACCAATTACATTGATGTCTTTTGCTTCATGAATTCCACAAGTTAAATATTTTAACAGGCAATCGATACTATAGGCAGTTTTGCAAAACAATCTAGCAAAAACACTGGTAGGAAACTAGCAATCCTCCTCTGCCCAAAATAAACTAATAGACAAACCCAAAATTTCCCCACCACATGCCGCACAAATGTCTATCTTCACACACAAATAAAAATATTTGAAATATTATGAGATTCCTGTGGGTTCTTTAAATGAAATGACCTTCTCTTGCTATCCAAGGTTTTAAAAAAATAATAATTCAAAACCTCAAATGCTTTCCCTGAACTAGTCTAACTAGACTACACAGGTTGCAGTATGCATATTATAAGGACAGTGAAGTATTGTACTGTAATAGAGCTTATTAGAGAATTCTGAAGCAAAGCCATCTATAGACTAGATGGATTAGAAGCATGACAACTGGAAGCTGTTTCTTTCTGTCATCCTTCTCTACATCATTTGAAAAAGAAATTGAACTAATATCCCTCACACCTCAAAGTTGTGCCTTAAGGGAGCCATTATGTTCACTCCTCTCTTTGCACAGAGGCTAAATTTATTTTATAATCAAGTGTTGTTAATGTAAGAAAAAACATCTGCTTTTTAATGCTGGAAAACATGAGCAGAATTTGTCTTCTGAGTATATTGCAAGTGTTGTTGCAGGTCTGGAAAAATCATTTTTCTTTAGGTTTTGGGGGTTTAAAGTAATGCTCCCCACTATTCAAAATTTTAGGAGTTTCATCTTCATGGAATGAGGAATGTAACAGAAAAGATTTGTTTATTTTTTATAAACTGAAAAAACTGCTTGTTGGAGTGCCTTCTCACTTGTACTCTTCTACTGCATATAAACAAAAGTGAAACTTGTCAAACTGTAATCCCTATCTTCAAAACCAGTCTTTCTCCTAGGCTGCATTGTCCTTCAGATAATTTTGATCATCTTTATAGTATTTAGAATGGTTCATTTTTCACAAGTAAGGTTGTAACTTGTTGCAGTTGATGGTCATTCTTGCTGGTTTTGCATTATTAATGAAAATCAGAATAAAAAGCCTGTCTGCTTACAATCAGGTTCTCATAGAAGGAGTTTTGTCTCAAAAATATTTTGGCAGGATTATTTAGCAATTTTCATTCTGCTTTGCCAAATATATTCACTACATATTAACAAATAATTTTGGCTACGATTGTAAATACCTGTTGATATAATGCATTGAAGCAGTTGTATTTTGGTAGCTTTCAATTCTTTTTCTTTCCATCTTGGGTTGCTACATATGCATTAACTACAGTGGGATCAGTTATCCAGTAGCTTATACAGTAATGGATCTGGTATCTGTTCAGATGGAGCTTTTATGGTATTGATTAACCTTTTGGGACTTAGAGGGAAATAGAAGCGCTTGAGGTCACTGGAAAATTTTAAGTGGAAAGATAAGGCTACTTGGGGTGGAAGTACTAGTCTATTTGTTCATGCTTGGAAAAGGTGGATAGAAGGTTTTTTGCAGTGAAAAATGTCAGTTATATAACTAAAATGATTCACCAAAGCGTATTCATTTTCCTGAGCTACTTTACACTTCCCTGTTCCCCCACGCCGTCCTGTGTCTGCCCCCCCCCCCCCAAATAAAAAAAAGTTGAAATGTATTTTGTTGAACCTTTTAATTTTGAGTTGTTTAGTGTGGTAGTATTGCTTGGCATAAGCAGCAAACTCGAAAATGCTATGGATTACCTAATTTCGTTGAAAAGAAGTTTTTACTCCTCTCAGTTTGGGGCAAAAACCAGGATCTTGGAAAACTGGGATAATTTTTTTTTTAACCATCTCTGTGAGTAGAGAGTTTAATTTCCAATACATTTGCCCTTTTGTTCATCATTTCCCCGTTCTAGTCCATTCCCACTGCCACTGTCCCCTTCTGTCTCACCCGGTGCATCCCACCATGGCCTTCTTGTCACCCCTACCAAGGAGGAGACAGCAGGGTTATGGCTAGGCTGGAGCTGTACATGTTAGACGTGTTTGGCTGGCCACTTGATTACTGAATTCGCATCAAGTCTTCCTCAGCAGCACACTACCTTGATTCTTTCTGCCTTTACTAGCTGGTACTTTTTGCAAAATTTGCAGATTTAAAGATGCGTTTGTAGTCCTAACTCTCTTTCTATTTGGTGGGTGGTTGTTAAGGAAGGACACATAGCAACAAACGTCATTTTCTTTGAATACCAGTATGGACATGTGGTTTATAGGAAATTAGTACAATGGAGTAAGTCTTAGAATTTATTAAAAATACATTGCTATACCATGCCCGATTCAAGTTTTTACCTAAGAATTACCATAACATTTGGAAGACTGTTTTCTCTAAATGTGTTTCTATGGTCAGCAGTAACTTGCAAAAAAGATGAAATTGCATGCTAGGAAATTACAGTTGCTGCTTCTGTATAATCTTGAAGTGGAGTAATATTAAAAGCATGAAGCTGTTTACAAGTGAACATCCCAGAGGTACTTAACTGTGGTTCGGCAGATGCAGTTTCTTGATTTTGTTAAGCTGATCTTAGGCAGTACTGCTAAAGAAAGGGGGTCTCAGCAGTATTAGCATGTGTGCAGATGTGACCATCTGAATCAAGTTCCTAATCTGGATGGAAATTTTCTTGTGTGGAGGATTAGTTTCCAGCCAGATTAGAAACCACATCTATCTAGCTGATTACCCAACCCACAAGCACTTTCATCAGCTACAGCTGGGAACACAAGCCAAAGAAGTGGAGGGATAGTTCCTTCTACTGAAAGTGCAGATTTTTATCTTAATGCAGATTGTAATTGTAAATCTGCACCTTAAGAAATGTTTTGTTAACATGCTGATGGGCTCAGAAAGGCTCAGCTGCTTGCGTACTGTTTAAAGACAAAAACAAAGATCCAAAAGCTTGTTGCTTTAAACATATTTGGGTATGCAGTAATAGATAATTTTGAAAGTAAACTTATTACTGAATAAGTTTGGATGTTTTGAAGCAGAAAACCCTGTAAACATGTTTTGTACCTTTGCAAGCTAAAAAAGGCTCTGTTTATAATGTTTTGTATACTGCTGTATTTGTACTACATAAATTTCACACAATTTTTGGCTTCAGATTAAAAGTTTGATACAGATGTCAAGACTTCTAAGGTAGTAGGAATTAGAGATGTCAGTATAACAGTGAGCTGAAATATGGTGGATTAAACTGTAATTTTGTTTTCAGGCTTCCTTTTTTTTTTTTTTGGTTAGATAGTTATACCTTAAGATCTAATTTGTCATTTTAGATTCTTCACTTCCATTTCAGTTGATTTTTCATGTTCAAGGACTTAGCTTAAACAGGGCATGGGGAAGGAGGTGATGAGATGCTGCTCATAGTGGCACCACTCCAAGAGCCATAAGGCTGTTTCCTGATGAGTATATTTTCAAGACCAGTTTTTAAAAATTGCATTGGTTTCTGTTCCTCATTCCTTAGAAAAGTGCTGCTTAGGCTGGATTGGCACAGTATGGTTTTGGCTCAGCTGTTTCCACTACTTGGCATTTCATCTTGCTGTGGCATACTCTGGTCTCAGCATTCGCTTGCTGTGCTAAATAATTGAGATTATAAAGGTACTGAGTACTTGCTCCATCAAGCAACTAGTATGTTTGGGGGCAGACCAGTATGCATATTGCTGGGTGACTGATTAAAAAAATGTTTAAGGTACCACCAAGGTAGACTAGGGACATTGAAAGACTGTGTTGTTTTGTTTCTTGTTTGAGTCCTTACTTATTGTTCCCTGTGCAATGAACTTTTATAGTTTCAATGTGCAAAACACTGTCTTGTCCTATTGAATGTCATTCAGTGTTTTTCACTGGGGATTACTACAAAGACATTTTTAAAGTGTTAAACCTATAACAGGTAATTAATCTTTACTTAGTAATACTCTTTATTCTCCAACCCCTTTGAGAAAAGATCTCATGGGTCTTGAGTAGATTATAAAACTGTGATAGTGAATAGTTTGCTTTAATGAACCTAATTTTGAAATAAATTTTGCGCTCAAGTCCAATACATTTTTTTCCCCCATAGTAGTTGCTCTTCAAGATGATTTATTTTTTCCCTGCTTGTGATGCACTTTTAGTCAAAAGTGTCCTCTCGACCATGTACATCTACAGTCTTGATTGCCATCAACTGCCATCCTCGTCATCCTGCAAGTCATGCTTCAGGTAGCACATTTTAGATAATGTCTAACACACAGAAACTCCAGCCTGTGTTCAGGTAGGAGCTTGAACACAGTAATTACGCATTTGGTTTTAGCCTCTAGTGAGCACTTTCACTAGGAATACCAGTAATGAAAGGAACTACCTAGCAGGCAGATCAAAATTGAGCATCTTTTGTAGATCAAGAACTGTTTTAATTTTCCTATTTTACTGGAATAACCACTTACATTAAGGTTTAAGTGTTGACAATTTGAATGCTTGGGAAAGGTATGTGGTTTCATGCTGTACAGAAAGGAGGAAGATGCTGGCAGCATGCTTTTTCTTCCTTTAAAAATATCTGTACAGGATTTCCCTGTGAGTTTGCCCAAATACACATGCACAGAGAAATAGATGGCTGCTGCGTGGAGTGATGAGAATTTAAACAAAACATTGGTATCTCGTTAAAAATCTCCTCTGGAGATGGTAGTAGTTTTACGTTGCAGTAAGACCTTTAGGTTGTTCATTGCTGCAGTGCTTCTGATTCTTACTCTGAAAGTGCTAAGAAAATGATGCTGAACTGTGACAGTGTACCCCAGTTTTAAAAAGATGTCCTGCTTAAGGGAATATTCATAGGGCTTAATAAAGTATTACTCAGCTTTAAGGTTTATATGTGGAGATTTGAATTCAGGAAATGGCATTGTTACGCAAGAACTGGAGCAGCTAAAAGGAAAGCAGATTAATATACTAAGACTTGGAAGGGGAAGCTGGGGTTGGAGGATTTTGTTAGCTCAGGCACTGATTTTCATATTTAACTAAGAAACTTTCTGTAAAACTTTTTTTTTCCTTTAGAGCAGAATAGGGATTCAGGATCAAAAAGATGTTATTGGTGTATATAAACGGAAGATGATTCTAATCTTTGTGCAGAAATTTTCCTGCTTATTCAGGAGATCTGGGCATGCTTCACTCCAGGCATTTCTTTCCAGGGACTCATTAAAATGAATGCTCAAGGAGTATCAGATCATTTTTATTCAGCTATGTTATTAACAAAATAGAAAGTTGGAGTGATTAAGCCATGAAACTGTAACTGTCCCTCAGGAACACCTCAACAGTTGTACCTCAGAGTGCTTCCTATTTGATTTCAGTGCTTTCTTCAATGGAGGAAAGAGGTAGCGGTACAATCATCTTGTGTGTGTCTATAGATAGAAAGACTCTGGCATTTGCATAAGAGTTTACATTATATGTTATGTTTAAAATGGAGAACTTAACATTGGATTTTTTTTTTATAAAGATGTTATATATTTAATTACTTTTATTGCTGTACACAGTGACTGCAAATCGAAAAATAGAAAATGTTAAAGTTTTGTAAGATTTTGTGCCATGAATTATATCACAAAATACTGTACAAATTTCCAGTATAAAAGATCTGGTATCTCACGTATCACTTTCTCTTACTGCTGAGAAAAGTGTAGCATTACAACTGATGTTACATTAGTTTTTCATCAGTGGAGAAAAAAAATCTCTTCGAACAGAGGAATGAGTTATAAAGGAGTAAAACTAGAGAAAGTTGATCTATAGTGATGCCGTAACTTAAGATCCTCGGGGAGTACGTACCTTCCCCAGTTTAAAAAAACAAACCCCAAAACAACAACAAAAAATCCCACACAATACAAAATCCCCACAGTTTTTGAAAGAAAGGAAAAGATTAAGTCAATAACTTAATGAAGGAAATACCTAATGAAATGTTAGTATTTAAAAATATTGGACTAAAAGCCAGTGGGGAAAGTAATTTGTACATGTAATCTTTCTCACCTGTCTACAAGAAAGCATGGGACTCTTCAGGGATAATTTATACCCCGTATTCTCTATGCACCTTGTAAATTAATGTCTCTGTGCTGTAACTTTCAGGACAATAAATGTGCATACTGAACCCTATTTTCCACTGCAGTTGAACTAGAAGAGGGGCTTTCTAGCATTCCCAGCTTGGCAGTTCCTAGAGGGCAGCTGAAAGCACCATGACCTTTGTAATTTATACAGCAGCATCAAATAGTCTTTGAAATACCTGAGCTGTAAAGTTGTGCATTTTGTGTGTGGTCTGTAGTCAAAATGTTCTGACCTGTTATGAATGAGAAAGTTGTTTTAAAACTTGTAGTGTCTGAGATGAGGAGTACATGTGAAAAATAAGGCTCATAACTGCACAAATCCCTTCTGAGTAATATGCAGGCTGGGAAGGTGAAACATTAGATACTCTGGTGCATACTTACACTCTGTTCCATGTAAGTATATATGGTATGTGTATTTCTTGACTACATATAGCACAAAATAGCTGGAGTATGTGGCTCATTACTGTGTCTTAGGAAGTGCCTGACAGGACTGTGTTGTCTTTAAGATTTTAAATCAAAAGTTTTGTAATGGGATGTGCAAATAAAAATTAATGAGGACTGAGACTTTGAGGCAAGAAAACCCCCAAATTTGGGAAATATTGATTTACAAAATTCAGGATAGCATTCACATGCACAGATAGGAATCTTTAAAGTGTTAACACAGATCCTGTCTAACTTGCAGATAGCAGATCTGTAAAGATAACAATCTGTGGAAGAAACAAATTGGTAAAGGCAACTCATCTTAGTAGCCTAATTAAAAAAAGAGCATTTCTAGGCTAAACCTTTGATAATTGTAATTCCAAGAAAAGGAACAATATTTTTCGCTCATTCAAACTTCATCGCCATTAAATAATACTTCTCGGTTTTCTAGTGTTCCTCCTTTAGAAGTGTGTGTTTCTTTTGGCAGGTAAGTATGCTAGAAAGCTCAGGATAGTTTGGTTATTTTGGAGGAGCTGGAGCTGTTTGAGAAGATAGGAATTTCTGTTCAGAATGGAAAACTGATCCTAATGGTCTCTTTGGAGACAGAATGGTCTTTCAAAAATTCTTTTACTTCTGGATATTAGAAAAGCACTTTTCAGTGGAAAAAAGGTTGTATGTTGAAACTGAAATATGGTGTGAGCTGAATATGTGTCCAGATAAATTCCACTAGTTACTGTTTTCAGTGTACTACTTTTGATTAAAAGTAACCTTGTAGATTTCTTAGTGTTCACAAAACCAAGGTTTGTTAATCTGGCAATGCGTGCTTTTCTTACAGTATTTATACTTCATCCACTGTACACTCTAATTTTGTATGTTCATCCATCCATGTGAGGAGTAACAGGATGACTATCCCAGCTAAGCAGTAGGGAGCAGTTTTAGGAGACTGGCTTCGAGTTACTGTGAGTCTCTGACATGCTGCAAATCATCCAGAGTTATATGGCGGGCAGGAGGCACTTAAAGAGCGACATTTTAGATGAACAAATTTAAGTGTAGCTGCTAATTTAAAGATAGTGAGGAATGGAGGTTAGTAACTTTTTTTCTAAATAGGATAATGTTTAATTAGCCAGAATCATGTGGGTCAAGGAGTGATGTTTATAGGCTGAGACATTTGTTGTGCTAGACTGACAAATTAATATATACAATTTTTTATTTTGAAGTATTCAAGTTTTTATACATAATGACCTTGCTATAACCTCGTAAGAGCCAGAAGGAAAAACTGTATTTCTTAACAGGACATCTTCTTATTTTTCTTCAGTGAACATATGCTGCTAATATTAAATCTTCAACGTGTCTCAGGTCATACACTGAAATAATAATTTTGCCCCACCAGATCGCCTTTCTTCTAAGATGTTTTTCTTAACTGCCTGGAATTAGTTGGTGTGAGTTTAATTAGGTTTAAGTGGGTACACTCTAGCTGCAAAAGAAGATACTACCTATTCATTCATCTTTGTGTCCTGTTTCAAAAGAATATGCAGTGTTTACAGGAGGATAACTGTTATTCTTTTGATAATCTGTATCAGTACTATTTTAAAGAATTTATAGTTATCCCTTCCTTGTTTTATTTCATGTTTCTTCTGTTTTATAGTTTTTTAGTGACATTTTTTCTCCTTGTAGCCCCAAAATATTATCAAATAGCCTGATGGGTTGAACACTCCTTGTGTTATGACATGCTGCTTAAAAGCCTTAAGTGGAAGGTAAATGTTACTGTGGTAAAAGAGAACTTTAAGAAAGAACAAGTGTCATACACATTTAGCTTTGAAAAAGCAGTGTAGTGCTGTGGTTCACTGCTTGTGATATAAACTGATGTGAGTAAAGGGCTATTTTATAAAAAGGAAATGGCAATTAAGGAAATGGCATGTTCCTTAATTACTGCCATTTCAGAATGATCTACAGTAAAATGGTGTTCTATGTCCTGCTTTTTGTAGGAATGTAACAGGCATGGGCTCTAAGAAACATCTGGGTTTTAAGCATTTTTGTCCTGTTTCATATAGTAGTTCTGCCCATTGGTTTTGTAGGTGGTGGAAGGGAGACTTTGCTAGTTACGTACATAAGGAAGGGAAGGTACAATAGTTCATATACAACGCCTGGAGAACAAAACCCATCCAAGACCAATGGACTTAGGAGCATATGATTAATCTAAATGGAGTGAGAAATGAGCTGGAGCACTTAAAGCTCCCTAGCTCCTGTTCCTACGCCTGCTTGACAAAGCCAGCAGAAGAACACAGGACCTCCCTCCTTTCCCACAGAGTATGACTGAGTGTTCCAGCCAGCTACTCTAGCATTTAGATTATCTCATTTAGGTGGATTTAAAAACAGAAGAAAGAATATCATAAACAAGTATGGGATCAGGTACCAGGTAGAGATCTAAGTAGATAACTTTTTTCTGTAGGCAAACCCTCATTACTAGTGAGTGCGCAGAGCAAAAAGCAGTTTTATAGGTGCATGTTCACAGCAGGAGACACGAAGAAAACTAAGCACCTTATATTAGGGTAGTTCTTGTTGGTTTTTAGACATACATTGCAGTTCCGGTCATAACAAGTAGACCTAGCTATTGCATAATAATTCTTCTTTTCCAGATACTCTTACCAACCACTGTGTTGCCCTTTGTAACTAACACATGGTAGGAATATGAACACTTGTATGGCCAAGAACTTGAGTGTTTACTCCCAGGATGAGTCTAAAGGGTATCTTTTCCCTTCTCCTAGTTCTCTATATTGTACCGTCAAAGTGAGTATTTTATGTTGAATGTGAATTCTGTCTCTGGGCATACTTAACATTTGTAGAGTACTGGTATTTTATTCCATGCACAACCAGACTAGACCTACATATTATCTACTTAAAATAGCAAATTTTAAAGATCTTTAGGGTCTGCCATACTGAATAATTTTCAAACCTTTTTGATCTAATATTCAGCAGTGCAAGTTTCTTAAGGTTCCTGATGTTTTGTCTCTAATAATATGGGCTTTTTAAGATGTCAGCTGACAAGTTATTCCACAGAAGAACATTTCAAGAGTATTTATTGACAGATAGATCCTAATGGCTCCTGAAATGCTGTATCTTGGTCTGGAAATCTGAGTAGATATCAAATTCTGTTTGTTTGTCTTTTGGGATAAGATTAATGAGTCTTGTAAATTATTAAAGACTATGCTCTCATCTTCCAGACCTGATTTCTCCGAATAGGCGCTGTATGCTAAAAGCTACTCATTCGTAGTTGAACTGATAGCTGAATGTATTTATTATTGATGACTTGGTGGGAATTTCCCTGTCTGAAAAAGGGCGGTAGGCTGATAGAAATAATTTGCATGGAAAGGCAATGTTAAAAGATTTGCCATTTTGTGCAATTATTTCTGAAGATGTGTTTGTTTGGACTCATGCCATGGGGTACCCAGCATAAAAAGTTATCACTGATTGAATCTTGTCCTGCACCCCTCTTACTGTTCTTACAGACCCATGAGATTTTTATTATAACTTTGATATGTGAGGTGTATTCCTGTAAAAGCAGTACAATTTTATTTAGCGTATCTTCATCAATACATTGTAATTTCTATCACTGTTTTACCACACAAAAACAGGCTGTTAAGTAAAGCTAAAGCAATGAAGCAGAAGAGAGTCCTAGATTTCAGCATGGCTACTCTAGTATCCCAGATATTATCAAAACCAGTTTCAAAGCATTATTGCCAGCCATAAGGCAGTGAAAGCAGGCATTATTCTGACTGAACTCATAATCCTTCAAGTTTGAACCTGCTCTTAAAGATCTATTGAGACAAAATTTCATTATTATGTATCCCATTAAGAGAATATATTACTAGTATATGTAGGATAACTTTTCTGCTAATGTACAAACTTAAAATATTTTATGAAAATAAATCAATACCTTAAAATGAAACCCAAGCCTCAGAATGCCAATTTACTTTAAGACCTGGCTCGTTCAGGATGGTTAATGGCTCTCGGTGGTGTATCTCCACTTAAGCCTATCTAAATCTGGATTGCCACAACCTTATTGTGTGACATGTCCTGTATCACTCCCACCCCACTGCCACGTGCCCAATCCCCCTGGCTCCTAGTGGTGGGACTTGCACAGTTTCCAGTTCAATCAGGTCCTTGAACTGGCTCACTGTGGGATCATGTGAGCATCTGTGTATGTACATAGGAAGGGGCAGAAGCTCAGAAGCCAGTGACAGGGGTAGGGCTTTGCCAGCCCAGATTTAGATTGATTTAAGATGTTGCACACACACACCCTTTTGAAACTTCACTCATTTGGAATATATTATCTGCAAGTTTTTGCTGAGCCTGGAAGTTTCTAGTTGAAATGGATTTTAGATTAAGCAGAGAATTTGCAAAACAATGGGAGAGAGCAAAATTGTAGCATGAGTCATAAGCATGGGACCTTCTGCCACTGTATGCTTAGAACTGTTGAAATCCTGTGGATTAGTTAACAGAATAACTGTAGTTTCCAGCATGTAATCAGCTATGTCCATTGTACTTTCAGTTTGTTGTCATAAAAGATCCAGTTTAGTCATAAAACTCTGTAGTTTATGACCACTTCTTTGAACAACATGGCTTAGATGATGTGCTAAATTAAATGCTGATGTTTGTTAAATGTTTATTGTTTTTATATGTTGTTGTTTACTTCTCATAACATCTGAGACATGGTAGGTGCATCATGAAACACAAAAAAGTGTATATTCAGAAATTCACAGTGTAATGACTGATAAAGGGAAAGGAGGAGGATACAATGGATCAAGGCATTTGTATTAAATGTCAAATAAAAAGTGGAGTAATTGTAATAGAATATTGGCTGGGGTACAGGACTTGCAGTCCACCTGTGCTGGCTAGAGGGAACTGCCAGGTTAAAACAGTGAGGATTGTAAATGGTTTGTTCAGAGGTCACTGAAATTGCAGATGGTTTAACTGAGTGTGTAATAATTTAAGAAAAAAAAAATGATACATGGAGTCAGTCATAGCTCTGACACAGCTACAATTAGAATAAAACCAAAATCTGGATAAACAAACTCCATTTTGACTGACTGTTGAAGTATATCCTGACCTTTTTATTTCAGTTTGAAACATGATCTTAATTACTATAGCACAATAATACTGAGAGTAAAATGGAGTTAAGTCTTCATTTTTGCAATTGCTTGTCCTGACTGCTTTGACACTTAATGACAGGACCACAGGAAAACAAATACTGCTTAGAGGCAGCAAAGTGGCAGTCAGTATCTAATAGGTGTGAGGCATTCTGGTTGGTCTTTCTCTGGTTTTCCTTGTCAACCATATTTATCATTGAGAAGCTCAGAAGCCTTCTGCAAAGCTTCCACAAGATTTGGATGATGTCAAAATGTCTCATTGGAGTAATTTTAAAGTTGAACTTCAGATGAGACTGTTAAGGATTTCTGCCTAGATTTGTTGCTAGATCATTTCCTAAGTAACGTTTCCAGTAACTCGTATCTCTTACCTATCAGCATGCAAAGCTCTGGATCTATGGAAATGTTAGCCTTCTGATGAGCCAACTTGACCTTCTGAACTGCCTTTTGAGGATTGGGAAGGATTTTCTTACAGCTTGACTTCCAGGCGGCTAGCTGTCACCATTATACTGCCTGGTAGACTGCAGCAGTCATTGGAAACTTGGAAAAACATTCCATTCATGGGACTTGACACCCACTGGTGTGTAATGGCAGCAGAGGACAAGTTTGTTGTTTGCTGTAACAAATGCCAGGATGTTGCTTAGCTGTTCTGTAACTTGTCAAGCAGGCAGTTAGGCATCCTTGAGAACATACTTGCAAACACCAAAGCATATTGTCTTCAGAAATGAAATACTGAATTCCACACCCATTCCTGTCCTCTTCCAAAACCACCTTTTATTCTAAATTAAGACATTTTCTTAAAATCTGGTGTTTAACCAAATTGATATATCTTTTCATGAATTTTCTGAATAATGCCATTCAGCAATGGCATTATTCACAAAAGAGATTTTTGTCTTTGTACATTCCAGAGGATAATGTAGCCAAACTTGGAATGTAACAAAATCTCAAAATGTTTCTCTGCATTGAGTAGTAAATCATTAGTTTGGGCAACTTTACATGGCACCGTTCTGAAGACCATGATATCAAGCAGTATATATGCATTGGCAAAGTGAAATGTGTTTAAGTTTTTGTGACTTGTGGAGTGCTTAAAAGCTATCATCTCAATATTTAATAATTTAACTACTTTCACTCTGTATCTGCTCCCTGCTCATCATTGCCAGATCCCTCGCTTTTTTGGTTTTATGACACTCTTTCCCATCTCTTAATGTTTCTTTAGCTTATCTTGTGTGGAGAACAGAAAGCACATTAAAGCTAGGATTACGTCTATGGTGGCACTGCAGCCCAGTAAAGCCTGACTTCCCATCCTTTCCTGGTCATTGATTCCACTTCTGCACTGCACCATGTGTTGTGCCAGCACATGTGTTTGTGCAGCCGTGTGGTGAACCGAATCAGGGAAGGGATTCAACTGGAGAAGGAAAACCCTGCCAAAAAAGACCAACTGCCAGCATAAAGCAATGTTGTCTTGGGTGGTTAGGCTGGCATAGGAACAAACAGCTGGGGGAGAAAAGGTAGGGGTTCTCTTAAGTTTGTTCTGCTGAAAAAAATTATAATGGAGCCACAGCCTAAAAATTAAGGTTTTGCCTAAAAATAAGTGATATGTAAAATCAGGGAGGGGAAAAAAAAACAAAAACAAAAAAAACCCCACCAAAAAGTCATGACCAGGTTTAAATAAAAAGGATTGCCACTTATTAGTGCATATTCTTGTGTTTATTTCAAATCCTTGTGTTGATTTAGCCCAGGTCAGTTCCTTACTAAGTTAAATTAAATCAATGAAGTGTTCTTGAGTAAATAAAGCATACCCATATGAGTGATGCTGATGAGGCTTAGGCAAACAACTTGATTACTGAAGTTAAGTTTACTGCAACAAGGTTTTCCGATGCAATTTCTGTCAGGTAGTAGGTTTGCAGGTTGCAGCCTCTTTCAGGAACACTGTAGAAGTTGATACTTGAAATGCAGGTGTGTAAGTCACTAGCTGAAGTTTGTGCAGCCCATGTATACTGGGGTCCGCCAGCTGAACCACACTAGCAGGTTTTCAGTGTTTGTACTTATAAGCACATTGCTCCATTGGCTTAGCTTTAGGTCTATCAGGGCAAATGAGGAGGAGAAAGATTCCTTGCAGATCAGGTATTCACTGTCAGTTTTGCCACTTATTTTTCATTTTTCTTAGTGCTAGAGACAAACTTGCACTTGCTTGTACTACTGTATGGCTTGCAGATAATAGTAATAGAATTAAAATAGAGCAATTCAGAAAGTATTCTCAAAGTGAAGTTATCTGTAAGGACATAATCCAATCTAGCAGCTTGCTGCTGCTAAGAAAGTTCCTGAGCACTCTGCCCTTCCCCTTCCTCCCCACCCACATTGGTGCTATGGCCTCAGATCTTTGTCAGCTGATTTAACTCACTAACTCGGCAGAACGTGAACGGGGCAAAAGTAGATAGTTTTCTGCTGTGTTAGTGAGTTGATGGGCACAGAAGAGGAGGCAGAACCACATGGCTGACAGCAAAGGCAGGGAAAGGAGCAAATCCTCAGTCTTTCAACTGTAAGGACAGCGTTGTGTAACTTCACTGTTAATGATGCAGGTAACATAGATAAGGAGCGCGTTGCTTATGCCAGTAACGCTGGGTATGTGTAAGGTATCTAACTATAGGCCTTTGTTGCAAAGGCTGTCTTCTGTGCTGTGTCACCTATGATACTGAAACAAAGCTAAGATTTTTTTAGCAGTCCTAAAGTTACTGGAATTAAGTGATTTTGTATGATAATTAATGGTAAGAATTAGGAAGAAGTTATTAGAGAATATATTACACTTAAGGAGGAACCCGATTAACGTTGCAGTCAACTTTTCTGAAGTGAGAAAGCAAGCTAAGATGTATACTGTTACGTTGGCGAACTCTCTGAAGTCCAGATAACCAGTGAAACCCAAACCAAGACTGCTCAATTTGAGTTTTTATTGAAAAACAGGATAGAGGAAGAAGTGGTTATTACAGAGTATTCCTTTTACCATCATTCTCCTTGTCAGATTATTTGAGTTGCTGTTCAGTAGGCTGCTTTAGCATAAGAGAGGAAGAAGTCTCTGCGTAGGTACTGTCATCTGCTGTGAAGGGAGAGCAAGACAACTTTGAGGTACAGGTCTGTCCTCTGGAAGTGTTCTTTCGGTGCACTGTTGGGTTTAATGAGCTGTGCCGAAACTGCTGCATGGCAGATGATGCTCTAGCCATGTGGTAAACCAGATCAGGAAACGGGTTCAGTTTTAAAATCTCTATAAAATAAATGAGAGGATGTTCATGACACAGCTTTCCCCATTGTTTGGCATCTGTGCTGCGGCAGTGGTCTCCATGCATCTGCCCCTCCTTGCTTACAGCCAGGTTATTCATGCTCAGATCTTAGCCCAAGAGCTCCTGCTTTGATTTCAAATGATCAGAATATAATTCCTACTTGTCTTCCTCCCCTTTGTTTTTCCCTGTCAGTTTTTACCTAAGAAGTACACAGTGCATAGCCAAGCTAAAACACAACTGTAAGCTAGTGCATAGCTCATAATTCAAAGAGGAAAAAAATACATTCCCCTTTGCTTACAAAACAATAGCTTAAGGACTTTTTGCTAAAAGGAGAAAGGACCCTAATGCATGTACTGTGTACTTCTTGGAATTGATTTTTACCGTGAAGCAGCAACCTTTAGTTTAAGTTCTGAAACTCACAAATAGGTGTTTGTGATGAGCAATGAAGTACAGACACCTGATACTTTTGGTTAGGTAGCTTTGTCACTCTGCTCCTAATGTTGTATTTTTCTGGGGAGCATGTTGTGATAGTGTTAGCTATCATGGCTTCTGTCTTCTGCCTTTCTTCTGTAACACATAGATGTAAGCAATATTAAACTTCATTACTTGCAAGCCCTGTTACAGCCAACAGTTTTCCATTGGTTTTTGTTCTGTTGGTTTCCTACAAGAGAGGTTTTCAAATGGGTCAGCAAAAATACATTAAACAGCTTCTTTTTAAATGCAAAGTTTGATTATATGCGGCAGTCTGTGTGAAACTAGTCAGTCTGCATGAAAGCAAGTGGCCTGTTAGATCACTTTAAAAACAAAGTTTAGGAAACAATCCTATCCAGGTCAAGTTCCCTCTCAGCCCTCTGGCATGGAGGAGAATGCTGACAAGTATGATGCTTTTATTCAGAGCGATATCTTGTACAGGAAAAAGAACTTCAGTTCAATATGTATACACAGATTTTTAACTCTTAAGTACTGCCTTCCTCAAAGGTCGGGGAATAATCAGTTTGCTTCCCTAACATAAGGAAAATCACCTTCAAATTTCTTAAATTACAAAGGGAAAGGATTTATGGTTACCTTAGTATACATTTCTAAATATTTTTACTTGTTAAGTAGCTATTTTCACAATGGTATGTGCTTTCCTCTCTATATAAATTTTGTGTAATGCTCAAAATTCTGTGTGGAAACAGGTCTGAGCTTAAAAGGAAATAATGGAAATATGCTTTCAGCCATACTTCTCAGCACCCAGCAAGCTAATGTACGTATCTGAAAAAGAGAAGGGAGAGTGCATTAAACCAATCAGAGCTGTGAAGCTGCAGCAATACAAAACCGTTGGTATTTTAAATAAATGGTTAAAATAAATTCCTGTCAGTTAGTGCTGGACTATTTGAAATTCCCCTAGGTTTAAAAGAAAAAAGGAAAAATAATTTTAACTAGCTCATTTGATAGAAGAATGACCTGCAGATGGGGTTTGAGAGAATAATAGGCAGCAGGTTATAGTGGGAAAATTGTGGCAGAGCAGCACCTCAGACTTTGATACGTTTATGCAGAGTGGGCAGCGGAGACGTGAAGAATTCCCTGCTGCAGACATTGCGAAGCACCAGCATAATACACCCATTTTATTTCTACAGACTGCTAATGTAATGTAGTTGTTCATAGCAGTATTACGCTCATGAAATCATATGCTGAAAAGTTTTAAAACACCAGAAGTGTTATGTAGTGTGCACATATCAGTGGGTTTTCTCCCATGTATGTTCATATTTTCAAGTACAGTCAGTCATATGTGGAAAACTTAGTGTTTCTTCCAGTGTTGTCCTGCTTTGCTCTAGGACAAATACTCCTTCCCTAGTTCCCAGGGTCCTGAGATGTGTTTAGTAAATATTTGATTTTATCAACACTTCATGTAGTCTACTGAAAATGGGGAAAAAAAAAAAAAATTAAACCCTGATAACTGCCAAATTAGAGGGATTTTATGAAGACAGCAAAAATTTTATAGCCACCTAAATTCAATTATAAAGTGAACTCTTAAGCAGGAAAGTTTGGGTGTGATATGGTAGCACTGGAAAAATCTTTTCTTCCTCTCCACTATCTTACTATTGGGAAAATATGAAATATACTTGCTGCAACTTAATAACAACAAAAAATTGAGATTGCTTGGGCAGACTATGAAAATTAAAACTTTCTTATGAATGACACCTGCAGGTAATTTTTATTAAATAATGGAAACCAGTATTTTTAGTGCAACTGACAGCATTTATGAGCCCATTTTTGATCTGAAGAAATATACCTTAAAATTTCTGTGGAATGTGTTCTGTGTGTCTTCTGTAGGAATTTTCTTTTTTTCTTCTTTTTTTTTCTTTTTAATAATAGACTCTCTGGTATTTTTGAGATACTGGAGGTTAGAAATGGGCAGTTTCTCAAAAATCTTAATAGAATACATTTTGTAGCAGCAAATGAACAATATCAATCTCTAGAACTACCAAGCCTCTTGCACTCACACTTGATCTTGTGTAGAAGCTTAGAACAGAGGAAAAATCTGAATGTGTGTGTGCAGAGCCTGTGGGTATATTTGAAGCACTTTCTTAATAGAAGATGTTTACCCCAGGGGGGGCTGTACTTGTAGTGACCTTACCTGACCTCAGCTGGAATTCATTAAATACTCCTTCAGTAAAGAACAGTTTGCAACAAGCTGGTTCCTACTTTATCACTAGCGTACAATCAGGTAGTAGTATTAAGCTGAGAACAGCCTGTAACAGGTTGCTCCACAGTGTTTCAGTGTGGACAACAGTGACCTGAGGGCATCCCAAGTCTGAGGGGAGTCTTCTTCCAGAGACTGAACAGCATACTAGATCAAAATGCGTTCTCAAATGTTTTGTGACTAGTTTGTACTTTGGAAGTGAATAATAAAGATCCCAGTTGACTTTTAATACTGGAAAATAAATTAAGTTCCAGGTATTACACTTACAACTTTTAAAGTATAAGATGACTAGTAATCATTCTTCATCCTCCTTTACCACCACCCACTGTCCGTTCATTTGCAATCTCTTTCATTGCCATTATTTCTTTTCTTTCCTTGCTAAATACAAATACAACTAGAATACGAAGTCTCATTAGTGTACTGCCTCTAGCATGGTTGTCTTTTTATAGATGGGGTAGAAAGTTACAAAATGCAGTGAAGTGCTCATTTGAGGGGGAAACAGAGCGGACAGAAATTATTTCAGCTCTGTAAAGCATGAAGGCACAGAAAAATGATTTGATTTCTACTACAAATCTTAAAGGTTTTTTCCCTGTTTTAAATCTTCTTTTAATAATGCTTGAACAGTTCTGTTGCTTGCAAATATGTAGCATTACAGTGAACCTTCATTTATTTTTGATGTGTTTTTTCCCCAAAAAAATTTTCTCTACCTTTAAACATGCCTCTCACTCCTCTAGAATTCTTTCACCTTCTTCTCAAAAGCATCTGAATATGATATGCAGTCTAACTTGAAAAGAATGCAAAAGAGGAATGCAGGGCAGAGAGTTGGAGGTATGGAGCAGCATCCACTCAGAATGACTTCATACGTCAGGACACTTCAAACTGGAAGATAGGTTGAGGAAGGCCTGTAAAAGAAATCACAGATCATAATGGCATAGGAAAAAGTAAATAGAGGTGATATAAAGAAACGAGTTTCTTATCTGTTTTCTTTTTTTTTTTTTCTCCCCCAGCAAAAACCTGGCAGCTCAAAATAAATGACAAAGGTACTTCAGACAAAGCTGTTAAGCTGTGGAATGTCCTTCCACAGGATGTTGTGGATATAAAATTGTACATGGGTTCAAAAGGTAATTGGATACATTTATGAAGGAAAATTCCATGCAAGACTATCAAGTACAAAGACACCATTTCTTTCATAAGAAGTCTCTAAGCTGCAAATTGCTGGAGATGGGGAGAGAGTTTGGAGAAAGTGTTGCTGTTCATGACTTTATGCTCTGGGCCTCTGCCAGAAGCAGACTAATGGACGAGCTGGACTTTTGGTCTGATCTGCTAGGCTGCTGTCATCTTGTAAACCGTTTTTGTTCTCTCTGGGGCTTTCCTTGGGGTATTTATAATCCTGCTGATCTTCTTTTCAACATCTTTGGTATTTGGCAACTTTGCTTAATCTGCAGTTTGTTACCTCTTATTTCAAATGTCATCAGCTGAATCGCATCATCCCTTCCTAGATGAAGTCTACTATGGTCAGTTCATAACGTACTGTAAGTTAATAATCTATCCTGCACAGATGGAGCACTCTTACTTTTCCATGACAGTCAACTCCTCTGTCCCTAAATTTATGTTTAGGAGTAAAATGTTTGAAAAAGTAACTTGTTACTTCAGCTTTTCCAATTTGGAGTTTAATTCTGAATGAACATATAATAAAATTATTTTCTAGAGGAGCATTTAACAGATTTGTCTGTAGCATTGGTAACTGTTTTATTGAAGTATAACATTCATTAATGTCATTTCACCCTGGACAGTTTCTTTAGACAATTTCTTTAGCTAAGCAAGCCATGTTACTTTGGCCCTGTGGTCTGCACCAGCCCGTCAAATTGCTCTTATTCAGCAGCAGTTCTGATTTTTGATCCAGGGTTCCCCCTTTATTGCTGTTAACCTATTTCCTCCTTTTTGTGTATTCCCAGTGAACTGTTTCTCAGGCATGGATTTTCAGCTGTGCATGTTATCAAGTCACTCCTTTCGCATTACTGTTTTGATAGTACTTTACTACCCTACTTTAACTTTGTCTCGTTTTTCTTTCACTGAAGGTTTCAAATAAACATTTTTCTCTGGCAAGAGAGTTTAGAATTCAAGCTTCTCGGGTTGTCCCTTTTCATATGAGTTCCCATATCAACGCAAGTGTATAACTTATGTTAAACTTAATACTATACTTAGCTATCATCTTTTTAATACTTCTTTTTTTAAATCTGAAAATGCTTTGCCCTATTCAGAAGCATGAAGTGATGCTGCAGCTAAGCTGTATTGTTAGTCTAACGACAAGCCAGAACTAGAGTAATACTTGCTGTGTATTGTCCGCTGCTGTTGCCTGTTTCAATATTGCACAGTACCAATTGTTTCCAGCTTGCAGCTATTTTATACGGCTCAATCTGTGTAGCTGCCAAAACCACTTAATGCCCAACCTGCCTTCTAGTAAGAGAGAGTTTAAAGAAATTATCTTCCTTTGCTTCAGTGTTTTGAAAGATGGAGATGCTTTAGATTATGATGCAAAATTTCCCTGGTGTGTTCAATTTGTATGTTGTGGTGAAGTGGCTGAACAATTGGTTTTAAACAGTGCAATGCTATGTTGTGCACACTGAAGAAGTAAGACGACAGGACAGTACAGGTCACAGGCAAGAGAATTTCAGATAACTTAGGGGCAAAAAACTTGAACCATTGAATACTTGCGGAATTTTGTGTCATCTAGATGCCTAGTATGTATCTTAATATTTCAGAAATATAAGTACTACTTGCAGTTCCCTATTACAGCTCTAGTTTATTTCCATCAGTATTTTTAAACTGCAGTCAGAACAAGAAAAAGTACCTTAAAATACTTGAGGGGAGAGAAATAGCACAGTGAGAAATCGCAAAGCCTCTTTCTAATGCCCTCAGACCTTTGCTGTGGGGTGTTAACTCTCATGCTGAGTGCTGTTTGCCTTAAGATGGTGTTTCAGCACATACTAACTTTGCTAAATTTGTCAGTGTTCGATTAGATTTTATATTCAAAGCACTGTAAATTTTGACCTTTCTTCAAGCTCTGCTTATACTGTTGACTGACCCTACAGTTCTGGTCATTTTAACTGAGCTGATGTTCATTTTCGGACATTTTCTCACTTATTCAATGCCAGGAGTATTTGTTGCATTTGTCTTCTGGCTGTTCTGACCAATTCAGTTTGCTTCCTGCTGTAGTTTCTTGCTTTGGACTTACATATTATATTAGTGCCTTTCTCATTGCAAGGTCAAAGGGTACTTCACTGAGAAGCCAAAATGTGTGGATTGGCTCTTGTCACAAACTTAATTTAACCATCATTTACATTCTTGGAAGTAGTCCATTTTTGATCCATTTCATTTATCTTAATACCTGCTTTTAAGTAAAACTTTGACAAATGATAGCAATGCATGGAAGATATTTTAGCGTAGTCTTTTGAAAATAATTTTCCTAAATATTAGTGTGAATTCTTGTCCAGACCAGACTCAAAATAATAGACTTTTGAAATTTCAAAGCTGGTAAAACTATTACAAAGAAAAGGAATTTTGACTAATGGCCTGTGTATGTAGCTTAACATTTAAGTAAAGATTGCATTTCTGACTTTAGTGATTAGAAAAATTCAGCTAAAGCATTTCTCTATAGCTTCCTGCTGAATTAAGTTTTCTTTGTCTGGCTATAGCTGTGGGAAGAGCTCAGTGCAACACATCTCTGGAATTTTCCAGCTTTGTCCAGGATGCTGTTCGCACTCCACTTGCAGCCATGAGCCCTCTCTCCCAGGGCATGCTGGCTTTCTGGGCTCAAGTGATGTTTTGTGTTAAAGTTAAGTCAGTTTTCTGGGCTAAATACTTCTGTGGCAACCCACATTGAGAAGGGTTGTTTCAGTCTAAGTGAATCAGGAAACGGTGTGTTTGACAAGCCAGGGAAATGGCAGGATTGAAAAATCAAGATTCCATTCTGACAGCCATCAAGGTCATTCCTAAAAATACATAATTGAGAATTGCTCTTTTTTTTTTTTAAACTTCCTGGTTTAACAACAAATCATGTACATTTGCAATCCAATATCAATCTCAATTATTTTTCTTCTTTTTTTTTTTTTTCGCTTTTCGGTTTCTCCCACCATATGACTTGATTGTCATCCACCAGAATTTTTACAGGAATTTTATAATTAACTAGTGAATGCTCTGATAAACTCTGTGCTAAGAGTCAGTCAAAATATGTACCGGCTTCCTGCCACATTACTTCATGTCCTAAATGCTGGTGGTGTCTTTGCTTGTCTGCAATTTGGTTCAAGGGACACAGAGGATCAACAGGGATGGATTTTCTATCTTAGCGAAAGGAAAGAACAAACTGCATAATGAATCAACAGTACATATGCATACAGCATAATTGACAGTCAATCCCTACAAGTTAAATGGGTTGCAGAGTGCTGTATTAACCTGCTGTCCTTTTGAAAGTGGTATGCCCAAGAAGGGGGTGTTACAATTCATATTGTGTTTATTTTGGTACTCAAATTGAGACTGTGCAAAAGTTCTTTCAAGTACGCTGATGTTAAGGACTGTTCTTTTGCTGTTGTATGTGGTATTAACCTATTTAGCAGGCCTAAAACAGTCTTCCTCTTTTCTCAGGAAATTCATTCATTTTATGTGAACAGATTTCATAAGGAGAATGCCATGCATGCATTCCATTTGCCAGTTTCTCTTCATATCATAATTCAGTGAGATTTTCTGATAACCTTTGTCGTACATCCATGAGTGTTTGTTCCTGTGGGGGGAGGGTATTTGAAGCTGACAGCCCAGTCTGAGGCAGTTCATTAATGGTAGGCTTGTTTGAGATGCAGCCCTGGACTTAACATCAGAAAATGCACTGCCATTTCACATCTCTGTTGAACTGAAACCAGGGAATCAACATTATGTATTCAAGAGCAAGAAAAATGCAATTTGCAGCAGGGTGTAATGCTATTTTTATGGTCCCGAGCATTCTTTTGTTTGCACTTTTGACTTAATATAGTCATGATACCTTGAAAGAGGGGTATACATAGAGGTGTGTGGGGGGGTTAAATTGCTTTTGTTGTTGTTGTTGTTTCTAGCTTATGTAAATGTATATATTCTGTAAAGATGAAAGGTGACCTGAAAAGAGGGTGTGTAAGAGATTTTTTTTTTTTCATCCAAAAGATAGTTTTTCAGATACAAATGATGGGGGGGGGGGAAGGGGGGGAAGAGAAATTTGAAGTTTGTTCTCTCAAACTTTGGTTTTGTTCGAAGTTCTTACTTTTGTAAGAGGTCTTACTTTTACCAGAATTGCTAATAAGCCAGTGGAGTGAAGTATATGCTAACAAAAGTAATGTTAAGTATTTTAATAAAAATCTCTCCTCCTGGCTCATCACACATGTACACACTCAGTGGTTATTTCATTAATTCTTCTGAGAGACTCCAGGACACTTCTCAAGAGCAGATCTACTTTTTTTATATTATTATTTGAAAATATATATGGATTTCCTTTTAATGTAAATCTTTTCAGGTCTACTTTATTTTTAAATTTTTATTTGCATATAAAATTTATCAAGTTAGGTTATAACAATACTGTTTCTAGTGCTTCTAAAACCACCTTTAAAGTCTGCCTTGCATGATCTGTCAACTCAAAATATTACACTTGTGTCTCTTTTGCAGAGCCTGTGCAAATAAAATATCTTTGTCTACTTTTTATGGTGAAGTTCAAGGGAGAAGATAAGCCAATTTGTTCATGACAATTTTTAAATACTGCTTAATACATTTATTTAAAACCAAAAAAGTTCCGTTATGATTGAAAGGGTGGGAAAAAAATGGCAAATCACAGTGTATGAAGCTGTAGAATTCTTGTCAAAGTGTGAGCGCTTGAGAAACTTTAAATGATCTTGTTCATTTCAACAAGGAACTAAGAATTTGCTCAGGGAAGATGTGGGCTTTAAGTTGTATAAAACAGAATCAGAACGGTCATGAGAGATGACAACAAAGTGTGTGTCTCGGGTATGGTTTATAGAGTTAAATGCAATTCATATGCATATGTGGAGAAAGTTATTTCCAGTATTGAGGTAACTCTGGGGAAATTTTTAAAAGTCCAGTTAATTTCTCTGATTCTTCAAATTTACACACATACAAACATTATTTGATGGCAGTTTAATGTTGTCTATATTTGTTACCTTTTAAATAGCAACAACATGGGAAGAGCAAAGTATTTATTTGCAGGGCGAAAAGAAAGAATGTTCATAGTATTATAAACCAAAAAGTAGAAGGTAGTGTTCCTCAAATATTAAAAACGTGAATATTTTGTGTTCATACTTGAAGTGCATTTTCTGTATTAACAAAATGTTTTATGAGATGATTTGGAGAAACCTGGAAGAAAAGTCTTTCTGTTAATCCCCCAAAAGTTAAGGTTGTGCCATTCTTGTGCAAGTAGGCAAATGCTTCTGCAGAAACACTTTGGAGGAGAAAAATATCAGAACAAATTAAAGCCATGAGGATTTTTGCCATTTTTCATCAGTGATGATGTGGCATGCCTTATGCTGCAGGCAGAAGTTACCCTGTCATGATCAAGTTCATGGTGGTAATATGTAGATCTCTACATACAAGTGACCAAATACAGTTCAGGAGGGTTGTATAAAAAGATTGAAGCTTAAGAAGCAGCAGCACACACAGGCTAATAAAGCTAAGGAGAGCATTGCAAAGCATGTTGCTATGGTATACCTTTATTTAACTGATGAATGGATCTTGCCTGGGATGACTGGTGTGTGTACAAACAATACTGCTATGTTAACCCACTTTAAAAGGTGTAGTAGAAAGAATTTCATGCTTGTAGACCCATGTATACAAACACACGCACAACTTTCAGGATTTATGGCAAGGTGCGTATGGGATATTGCATTGACAATTAGATTCTGAGGTACACTTAATAAAGTCTGAAGTCCACGACTGTCGTGTTCAAAAACTTGTAAAAATTGTACCCTGTATAAAGGAAATCACTCAAACTCTGCTACTATACTTGATCAATGTTCCTTCTTCTCTTAGCCCTCCCCTTCCTTATCTTTTGCCAACAAGCTGCTGTAAGAAAATACTTCTGCATTTCTTTTGCTTCTGTCAATCTATGATAATGATAATCTTGAAGCTGTTCTGCAGTGGCAACTTGCAGAACTTCAGTAAATTGTGTTTTTTGTCAGATAAATTGTATTGGTAAAAATTTTCTTGATCCCTAAAACCTTCATTTATCTTCCCATTAAAAATATATATATTCTCCAACTTCCATTCTTCCCCTTTAATTTGTAAAGCACAGCATATGATGTGGTTTCTTTGTGGATTTTAGAGATAATTTTTAGCCTGTCAAAGACCTTCTGTCTCAACAACTTTGAAACAAAGATTTTTAAATAGATGACAAAGTGCAGCTGCCAGATTAACAGACATAAGAAACTGGAAGGGGAGGATCTCACAGATGGTTCTAATAAAACTCGGCAAACAGCAAAGGAGTGTGGTGGTGGGTGGGGGAGTGGATTGAAATTCAAATGGTAATCCCAGTGCAAGTTTTGGGTTTAGTTTGTGAAAGAAAGTTGCATAAACAGCCATTTGAGGGTTTGGGGTTGGGTGGGGTTTTTATTGTTGCTTTCAATTTTTCCTGTTGCTATGGTACTGCTGATTTTTCCTTCTTCCTGTATCCCTATGGCCCTGTTGCTACCTGAGGCTTGTATCGCTGTGCCAAGAGTCCTCCTAGAAAGCCACATTCAGATATTCATAAGATTTTTGTGAATGTGAAATACCAGTAAAAGCCTATGTTTTCAGTAACTTAACAAAAAGAAAAATTTCTTATCTTACAGCAAAGAACAGTAAAAATTATGCAGTAGCCTTCTGTTGCTTTATTGACAGGTGCTGCTGTTGTTCATGTCTTCTATTCCACATAGCCTCCCTCACAGGACTGTATAGCTCTTTGTGAATTTAGTAAGTTCCTTTTGGCTAAGCTTGAAGCTCGCTTCCAAGCTTTAATAAAACATGTGTTTCTTATAGATTAAAGAAGTTTGTACTACATAATTCATTCATAAGTATGGATGACTAGTAGTACCTTCTGTCTTCTTTCTGCTAACTTTCTCCTCTTATTAAAGCATATTATATCTGTAATATTAGGCTAAAAATTAATGAATAAAAATTGCAGTAGGAAAGATGCCGCTAAGGGCCTGGATAATGGTCCCTGATGGTCTCAGAATTCAATCACTAGTTCTTCTTGACGTGACTGTTTCGGGGTCTTTGGTGGGAGGATGAGGGTAGTTGTTTTTTGGTTTTGACCATTTCAATTCAGACATGCCACTTTAAATATCTTGAGCTTTGGCTTTTCATCATGGTAGCTCATGGCAAGGTATTTTATTTGATAAAAGAAAATATATTCCCAATGAATGTACCGAAGATGATATCACTTCCAGGTACTATTGGCAGGTTTGTGTTCTGGAAAGTCAGTTTTATTACAGTGAATTGTTTCCAACTTCTTAGGATGGCTGTAAGATATAGTATTTTCTGTTCTGTTCAGGGTCGGCTAGATGGGGTCACAGAACGGCAGGTAGGTGTATATTCAGAGTTTGGTTTTAACCTGTCCCTGGATGATCAGACTACAAGAAAGATAGCTAGTGGCTCTTCTGGGCAGGGACCCTTACTTTCACCTCATTTCCAGAACCAAAGCAATTAATGCCTTTATTTTTCTTCCTCCTTTTGCTAATCTTTCCTTTCTTCAATGAAAGGAATAGTGTTCTGAGAGCACATAGACTTTCAGCCTACATGGTAGCCCTTTGGGATATGTCTTCATCTTGTGGTATCAAAAGCCTTTCAAATCAGTAGTTCAGGAGTAGCAAATTCTTCAAATGTGTGAGTAACAGATACTTGTTTTTAAGAGTCCTTAAGCATGAGCAAGTCATTGAGGTACTACTTCCTTTCTCTCCATGAATCAGTTCTATTTTAAACTATATTCATGCTACGTTTAATATTTTAAAAATTAAAAAAAGTTTTTACTTTTAAACTCCCTTTTTCTGAGTCTTCTCCTGTATATCTATGAATTTGTATTAAAAATATAAATATATCTGGAAAGGAAGGCACATTGCCTGTACTGATTCATTCCCTTTCTCTATTTCCTTTAAGAGTGGATGTAGTCTGTTTACAGCATTTCTTCACTCAAGGAGACAATTTTGAAGTGAAGAAGTTACTAGTCTCCGAAAACAGAATGCATCTCTCTTTACTACCTGATCAACCGTTAGCTAATGCCACTTTAAAATGCCATCACCCGAGCAGCCTATCTACGTGCACAGTAATAGCTAACTGCAGTATCCCCTTGCACTTCAGAGGGAGCTCTGGAAATTTGTGTCTTCAGATCAGTATTTTCTGTGCCAGGTGATTGTTGCAGCCTCTTTGGCAAAGCTGTTATGCAGCTGTTATGTGCGGGAGGCCTGTGAAATTTCATTGAAGGTAATCCCATGGTTTAATGAAATGATTTGGTTGTTGATATTGACCCTCTGATATTGTGTTATGCTTTGCTGATACAGTCAATTTGGAAATAATCGGTTTCCTCTCTCTTTACTGTATCACACAAAGAGGATAACCTAACATGCATATTTATAATTATGTATTTTTACAGGTTTTTGTGTCCAAGATATCAACATGCTGATACATTAAACAGCATAAATGTTGCCAGAATCCTACTAGCTTGGCAAATCTGATAGCCATCTGAAAGCCAAGAGCAGTTCTTATGATAAAAGTCAGGCAATGTACAGAATCACTAGTCATTCACAGCCCATGAAGAGTTCACTTGCAGTCAACATTAATAGGAAAAATATTTTCCAAATCATGGCTTTGTTTCCTTGTGGATTTGCTTCAGTTTTTGCCTCCTTACACAGTCAGCGATCATAACTTGTATGGTGGTTTTTGAAATGTAGACTTCCTGTTACTAATCTTGTAATTAGGTGCCCATGGGCTGTCACTCAGATTGACAGGACAGATAGCTCCCAGCGTTGGCAGTTGCTAGAAAGTAGGGGATGTTTTGCAGAAATGGCTTGTGATTCATTTGTTTAGCATTCCTCGCTCTTTGTTTTGTGAGGACAGCTTGTATGGGACTGAGTCACATGGCAGCTCTTTTCATACTGAGTTTCTACTGCCTGCAGCCTCTGCAGAAAGCCAAGGGAAACAATGAAGAGAGGGATTTATCCATGTCTTCAGTTACTCCATCCGTGTTGATTGTCTAATAAGAGCAGCAGCTAAAAGAAAGGATTTCATGTCATCTTTATCAATTAACTTAAAATGTTGTAAATTATTCTATAGTACTGAGCACTGAAACATAAGTAAATATAGAGTGGTCAGCGTTTGTGCCACAGTTTGATTATTTTCAAGTGGTAAATCGCATTTTTTAAGTCAGCATGCTGTTTGTGAGTACATTAATAAGTTTATATATGATCTCCATACTACTCGTTGACTTAGGTATCTTTTAATATGCAATATGCTTATGTTGGAGATAAAATGTTTTCTGTGGCACCTATAAAATATAATGTAATGGCAGCTTTAAAAACCACCTAAATGTTCCTCATGAGCCATGGGAACACCTGATTTATATAAAGCTGTGGCAGTGAATCTGTGCCATCTGAAGCTGTGCCAGAGCTGTTGGAGTGCAATTCTGCAAGGAAGGGCAAAGGGCAAGCAAACCCCTTCACTACTATTGTGCAAAACCCGCAGAATTTTAGGACAGAAGTAAAAATGCCTGCATGCAACTTCCATTAGGAAATGGATGTAAATGTTGGTATTTTATTATAATATTCTAGCTTATCTACATTTGAAGGAGCACAGTTAGAAATGTAATCACATTTGATTTAGTTAAGGTTTTGTTAGTTTTGTTTTTAGTTTAGGTAAGTTTCTGGGATAACAGTCCTGGAAGCAGTGAGGATGTTATGTACATTATTTGCTAGCCCTTGATGAATTTTAGTATTGCCATGCATTAAGTATGATTTCTACCATCATTCTATCTATTTTGACACAGATATGGCTATGGCCATGTTTTCCTGTCTCAGTGTTTCCTATAGAGATGTGCCCAGAGGTGCCTACAATTTGAGAACACATACTGCAGGCTGGTGGAGCTGTGGCCACCTCAAGTACTAAAGGAGGAGAAATCTAGCAAGCTTCTTTAAATTGAGCATGCTGCCTAAATCCACAAAGTTCCAATTCCCTTGCTCTTCTAGCCAGAAAAAAAATATTCTAGAAGGGGTTAAAATTTTACACAATCACATTGCCTTATTGAGAGACTTTATATGTTCGTGCCATGAAGCGTTTGCTGATTTCTCTGTTCTTCAGGGCTGTTTTTTTCTTAATTCAAATAACTCTATACTATGCAAAAAGAATTGCTGCCGAGTGAGGTTCTCAGACCACTGAGGACTGTGGTATTCTGTCACCAGTCTTGCTGGAGGCTTGGCAGAGCTCTGTTCTCCTTTCTGTTCTTCCTCTACATTGTATTTCTGGCTAATCCCACCTGCCAAAGCAAATTGGTTGGTAACTCTCAGACAGGGTGGGAGGAGAACATTAAATCTTCTCCATCCAGAGTAAGCTCTTGACTTACCTCCAATATCTCCATTTAGATGATGAGCCACAAGTTGAAATTTCAAGACTAAATTAGTGGCTATTCCTTTATCTGTCTTCAGTAGGAGGGTATTCGCCCTTCTCATTAATTACATTTTGCACATAATTTGTGTTTTCTGTTATGATGACTTTCCTCATCTCACCTGTTGCTGCTCATCTGCAAAGCTATTTCAGTATCTTCCTTTCAAATGTCCTAAAAAATGTTTTTGTTGTGATAACCGTTGTTAAGGCATTTTGCTTATGCTGCTCAGCAGTTGATGGTTTTGCTTGTCATGCTCATCAGTGCTGTCTTGCTATTGTACAGTCTGTGTATGCTCACCAGACTGTAATTCTTTTCACAGAAATTATAAAGCCCTCTGCTCCATGTTAGTTGTGGCTTTCATAATATAGATAATTTCTGTGAGCATTTCTGTTTACTTTCCACCAACTTTGTCATCCACAAATATGTTCATACTTGAAGTCATGGAAGCAGAATACCAGGGGGGAGTGGGGGGAGGGATTAAAAAAGCCAACCCACAAACAAAACCAAAAAACTAGACCGTATTGTCTACTTGAATAACTCAAAAGACCTCTGGGAGTGTTAAAGGCACAGCCTTGACACTGTCAGAAAACCAACAAATACTTCTCTGCTGTTTTATCAGGAGATGAGCATGCCTATAAATGTCTCTGTTCAGTTATGCTGGATTAAGGTGCAGGTTATTTATTTGAATAATTTACTGGAATTAAGGTCTAACCACCATGAACTGCTTATAGTGACATAAACCTGTGTGCTTACGTTCTGTTAAAACATATATGTAGCTAGTTTTCTTCATTTTTTTTTCCTAGCTCACTCCTTATACTTTGTTTGGAAATTGTAATTAAAAATAAGGAAATTGCTACGATAGCCTGTTCCTTTTACCAGGAAAAGTCCTTAATTATACCAGCTAGCTTCTACAGGCTGTTCTTCAGTGTGCACTCCAACCCATGCTTTTATTGCAATGCTAGTAGTGTGGCTATATAACAGATAAAATTAAAAGATGACTGCAACAGTATGCTCCTGGGGTTCAGAAAAGAAATTTGAACACTAAGGAAGAGGATAAAAATCTGGTGTGCCAGCTATGCAGCCAGAATTCTGAAAAGAATTCAAGTGTCTTCCTATGCGGTTCTTGTAGCATTTAAGAGATCACGACGTTGCTAAAGAAGGCATATTAACAATAAATCACATTTGAAATTTGTTTGAAATAACATCATTGTCTGTCTTTCACAGAAAATGTTGCTGTCCTGACCAGTAGTCATGAAGAGAAGGGGGTGAAGCAAATTTGTCTGGAGCAGTAGGAAGTTTTGAAATTTTCAGTGGGATTTATTGCCAGTAGCTGCAGAAGGTTTTGCAAAGCCAACCATTGATATTAGAATGGATAGAATGCCTCAAACTTAAGTGGTAACTAATTTTTTTGACATCTTTTTTATTTCCCTAATACAGTATCATAAGATAGTTTGTATGGATAGTAGAGGATATTGTTTTACTACTACCAGAGTTTAGAGTAATCTTACAACAGCCAAACATTGGACAAATCTGTAATTTTGTGAGTCCCGTTTATTAGCAAGAAGTTGGAATTTTAGTATCTAATGGCTTACTTTGTAGTTGAAGTCTTCCTGAGGGTTCATCCCATCTCTTCATTATTGAAAAACAAAATAAGATTTTGCTATTACTCTGTTAGTAACGGTTTTCCTACCAAACGCCTAGCAAAACTGCAGTTCGGAACGAATTGTAGAAGCATGTATGTACATGTTTTTAGTTATGTAGTAAGTAATTTGTGTGACTTATGAAACATACAAAAAGACACACTTATATAGTACACTATGAAGGTTGCTCAGTTCTGCTAATAATCAACATTTCCTCGAAAAATCTATTTTCTTTTTCCATTTTCTTTGCTATTCTTATTTGCTCATCCTGTTCTCTGCCCTTCATCCATTCATAATTGGGTATGAGACATCTAAAGTACTTTTATCTTATACTTGAGACCTGTACTATGTCTTTACCAGGTCAATGTACTAGTCAGGAATACAAAAATGTGCTACTTTAAAAAGTGGGAGTGGGAAGACCCTAGCTTCTCCTTTTGTCCTAGCTATCCAGTTGTAGGCTTTGTCCCTTTGTAAAGTGGGTGCAGTGTAACCAGTCACTAAAAACAGGTGGTTTACGGGAAGGGAGGAATTAACACACCTTTAGTAGACCAAGATGATGTTTCATTGTCTTGAGAGAAGAGAGTAAAAGAAGGTCTTCATGCTCTTCTCAAAGCCTGGCTGAACCTGTGTACAATGGAATTTTCCCTAGTTTGGTTACACTGATGGAAAACAGTAATGTAACTGCATATATCAAAAATGACTTATCGCCACATTTCCTCCATTTGACATGAACAAAAAAAAAGCAAATCTGTATGTGTTGTGGTTTTGTTTGCTAAAATTTCAAAAATGTTAATTCAGATTTTCAGACGTTTATAATGGTTTCTTCTTATGCTACCCTCTGTTCTTCAGAGGGAGAGGGAACAGGTCTGATGGTATTTTTACATGGCTTTTGGTAGAAAAATTAGTACTGCATTTCTGAACCTTACAAGTATAGCTGTTCTCTTTTGCCAGTCCAGGTAAAGTATTTCGTCCACCTGTGTATCATAGGCAGTGTCAAAACTTCAATGGGAGAACTGTTAGTGCCTTAGAATAATTCTGTCCCAATTTCTGCGAGAGTTAAACGCAGGATTTTAGAAACTATTCAGCATTAATATAACAGTTCCTATCTGAAATCCACATTAAGGCTCCTTATATCTCTTGTGAGAGAACAGTCACGCCAGCACTTAGGAGCCTCTCAACGGAAAACTTATGGCATGGCCAGTGCATCAGTTGGTCAATAGGCTGATGGGGTTTTTCCCTGATTTCCCATCTTTACAAGTTCTCTGGTTTGTTGCAAGAGTTGCTTGCATACTTTATTTCTCCTACTGTATTGGCAAGAAGGGAGGGCTTGCAGATTCCATTCATCTGCAGTGGTGGCAAACAAAGCTCAAAAAGTACTTATAAGAAAAATGGTTTTCTTCTTTCAAAAGGTTTTTGAACTTACTGTGCTCTTTTTAATGTTTTTTCTCTGTTCTTCTTCTTACCTTTGTGGTCCTTCCTCTTTGAATGTGTGCATATATACTTGGAGATCTCTAATTCATTGATATGTCTAATGAGAACAAGAGGAAAAGACAGTTCCAATTCTCATGTCTGTCTTTTGCAAAAGCTGTGGAGCTGGGGCACCTTAGTGTGCTTTCACATTTCTGAGACACTTTAGAGCCCAGAAATACTAGCAGCACAAGTTAAAAAGCAATACTAATCACTAACTCTTACTCATTCTTACTAAGGAAACTGTACCACCTTGGAATGTCTTTATTCAGCAGGTTAGGAGAAGATACAAATAGTTTACAGTCATCATTGTTTTAGAGAAAAAAATTGTTAGAAAACTGGAAGGTGATGTTTTGGTTTTTACCTTGTACATTGCTGCCTGGCAGAGCAACTTTTTCTTTATGTATCCAGCCTTTGTCAAAACAGTGCTAACTGTAGATCTACCAGGGATAATGGCTTCAGCTGAGGAAATAGGTTCCCATAATTGTTGCTGTATTCAAATTACTATTATTTAGCTGATAAAAGTGACAATCAGTGGCCCTGGAACAGGAATACCAATGCTATGTGATAGATTTCTCTGGCACAGGAAGATCTTAATAGGCTGAACATCAGGAGGTTTGTGTAGTTTGGGGAAGTGCTGGGTGAGCTGAGCGGGAGGAGGCCCAGGAAGAGCCAGGGGTTGCTGTTTTGGGCAGATCTCCTTTTTGCTGGCGGTGCTCTGGAGCAGCCTAAGTGGGAACTGATTGAGGTTGCCACGTGAACAGATTCTTTCTGAGAACAGCTGGAGGATGTTGCATGGGAGGTGCTCTTGGCTCAGGGTTTTTAAATGCGAGGGTTTTCTGTCATCTTGAGAACACATTTTTTCCACTTGACTCACTTGAGTGAAATCTAAATGAGTGATAAAATTTCTAAAAGTAATGTTGAATTGGTTAGAGTAATAAAAAAATTCATTTATCATCAGGAAGGAAGAGCAAAATAAGGGGAAAGATTCAGGGAAGTCACCACCTTCTCAACAATGGAAGGTTGTAGGCAGCTGAACACCTCTGTTCAACAGCCTGCCTAGTTCTCCAGTCACACAGTAATATATCATCGGAGAGAATTTTTCTGAAACTATTATCAACCTCCTCTCCCACATGCAGTACCCACACACATTTCTGTAGGGACACTTTCCATTGAAAAGGACGTTACACTATTGAATGTGTTTGCATAGGTTAACTCATCATAGGGAATGCAAGCCTATGTCTGCATGAAAGGAAACTGCCCACTAATTCCTGCAGAACCCTTTTTTTTTTTTTTCAGGAACAACACCAGCCTTTGTTTCTTCTCTTTGGCTTGGCACGTAGAGTGAGGAAGGAACATAGAATACTGGCACTGAAGCCAAGTCTGGTGTGATTGGTGTATACTGTAGATAAAGCTAGGTACCTGCAGAAGACAGGGAGTGGCTATTGGCTTAAATGTGTTTTTAAGATAACCATAACAATATTCCTTTAGTGATTTTACATCTCTATATTGCATTTCCTTTGTGCATTCCTGAACAGTTTGCCAAACTCCAACTGCTGTATCAATTACTTTGTAGTTACAGTTTGAAAAGCATTGGGAGCATAGGCGCTGTGTTCTGTGTGCTTCTTGTCCAGAAGGCCGGCTGCCTTCCCCATCAGTGCTGTAGGAATCACAGAATTGTATCACTAAACCAGGGAAGAGATAGGGTGACATTTTAACTTCAATACAGATGAACAAAAGAAAGACTCAAAACCCAAGATTTTTAGCTCTATCTCAAAAGTAGCTAAAGATACTAAATTCAGGATGTTTGGGTTGAGGGGGTTAAGAAAAGACTTTATTCTTCCCTGGAGACCTGACTTGCTAGTTTTTCTGGTCCAATCAGGCTTTTTCACTTAAGGTTTAAATGTCTGAAGGTGATGATTCAAAATGGAAACATTGACAGAGTAAGCAACAGTAACATCAAAATATTTATTAAATGTCCCTACATGCAATTCTTTCCGAAGGGCAATTCTGATTTTTCACTAGCTTGCATTAGTCTCCATTTTCAGTTATGCTTATCTATGAAATCTGTCCCATCACAGGTATGTTAAAAATATTGTCCTTGTTGGTTCATCTGATAAAAGGAGGCTGATGCTTGTGTTTGTTAAATTCATGCTGGTGTGATGGCTGTCCCTGGAAACTTCAAAGAAGCAGGACAGGCAAAATGGAAAAATCATCTCATAAATTTGTAAAGCTCCAAACCAGTACTGCTCTTCAAAATGAACAGGCTCCTGTATTTTACATCAAAACAACTCTGCTGCTGGGTACTGGATCTTCTAGCTGTTTTGTGATGGGATGGTAGGTTGCTTATTGTGGGAGCAGTGAATCTTCATTGATGGAGATAAGAGGCCTTGCTTATGGTGAGGTGTGTAATTTTCAGTTGTTCCATGTTCGTAACAAATTCACCCCGCCTTAATTTCCATCATGTGAAACTAGTGTATGGTACTTGGTCATTTCATTTATCAGCTGTTCAGTTGGTGATAATTAGTTTGTATTTTTCATGCTAGGTCCTTTCATTCTTCTCTAGCCTATTATTATGTGATGTGGTCTTGGCAAGAAACACATTCCCATTCTTTACAAAAAAAAAAAAAAAAAAAAAAAAAAAAAACCACAACAGTACTGAACACATCTCAGATCCTGCTAATTAAGAAAATGATCGACTTCTAGGGTTGACAAAGATAATCAACACAGTTGAACCTGCTGCAAGCAAGAATCATTTTGTATGAATAAGTTTCTTACTGAGTTGGAAAAGATTACGTATGTAGTTGCCATAAAAAGATTTTTTTTCTGTAAGTGCTGTCCAGATACTCAGGAGTTATAGCCTACAGTATTGGTGCTATTTTTTTGCTGCAACCTGTAAATCAAAGTTGTTACATGTTACGGGTTTGTGTGGCATGGGGTTTTTTTGGTAGCGGGGGAGGGTCCACAGGGGTGTCTCCAGTGAGAAGCTGCTAGAAGCTTCCCCAGCTCCAAGCCGGACCCGCCGCTGGCCCAGGCCGAGCCCCTCAGTGACGGCGGTAGTGCCTCTGGGAGAACATATTTAAGAAGGGGAACCGGTAGTGAGTAGTGGGATTGGGATGTGAGAGGAACCCCTGTGCAGATACCGAGGTCAGTGAGGAAGGAGGGGGAGGAGGGACGCCTGAAGAGGTTCCTGCAGCCCCTGGAGCCCGTGGTGAGACGGCAGGCTGTCCCCCTGCAGCCCATGGAGGTGAGCGGGGGAGCAGATGCCCCTGAAGATGGCCGTGACTCCATGGGAAAGCCTGTGCTGGAGCAGTTTGTCGCTGAAGATCGGCCTGTGGAAAGGATCAACACCGGGGATGTTTGTGAGGAACCGCAGCCTGCGGAAAGGACTCATGTTGGAGAAGTTCGTGGAGGACTGTCTCCCGTGGGAGGGACCCCATGCTGGAGCAGGGGACGAGTGAGGAGTCCTGCCCCTGAGGAGGAAGGAGCGGCAGAGACAACATGTGAGGAACCGACCCCGGCCCCCCTCCCCTGTTCCCCTGCGCCACTGCAGGGAGGAGGTTGAGAGAACCGGGAGTGGAGTTGAGGCAGGCAGGAGGGAGGGCTGGGGGGAAAGTGTTCTCAGGTTTGGTTTTACTTCCTAATATCCTTGTTTTGTTTTGATTTGTAGTAAATTAAATTGATTTCGTTTCTTCCCCAAGTTGAACCTGTCTTTTGCCGCTGACCATAAGTGGGGAGCAATCCCTCCCAGTCCTTATCTTGACCCACGAGCTTTTCTTTATATTTTCTCCTCATCCCACCATGGCTGGGGGGAGTGAGCGAGTGGCTGCGTGGTACTTCGTTACCAGCTGGGCTGAAACCATGACATTACATTAGCTCCATACTCTCCCTATTAGGAAATGGCATATAGGCAATTATGTAAATATCATCCTTCTGGCCTGTCTGTTAATATTAAGAGCAGAGTGAGGGAATGAGAGAACAGAAAGCAGCGACATCTAAAAATATACCTGAGCGACAGAAGTAAGATAGCAGCACTGCATGCTATGTTAAGGGACGGTGTCTTCACTTCTTGCAGCACAGCCATTTCCTTAATGCAGTCACCTAGGCATGCATTTGAAATGCTGGAAGCTGCTTGTGTTTCATGCAGCGCAGGTAGTCCCACTGTCCTCAGGTTCTGGGCAGAGTCAGGTTCCCCCTGTACACTACAGCGTCCACCTCATACAGTCATAAGCAACATCTCTTATCTCACCTTTTAACACAAAATAATAGGAATATTGGAGGCTTCTCAGGTTCAAAGGATTTCTCAGCAATTAATCCAGAATGCAACTTTTCCTTTCGAACATGAATTTCCTTAACTCTCTTCGGTATAACTCTGAAAATGCTTTCAGAAACAATTGCTGATTATGCATAGTCTTTCTTCCTTTGTTCTTACAAAGCAGGATTTTTTTCAGCCCAATCATCACTATCTTGAATATGAACATTAGCACATATATTAAGGAAAAATGCTTCATAAGTGAATAGGTAGGGATTTTAATAGACTTCAAAATAATTCCAAAAATACCTGGCTTGCTTTCTTTTTCAGCCATGTCTTGTATTTCATTCTTTATACGAGTTAACCTATTTTTTTGCTAAGCTTTTATTTTTATTCCATTACTTTCCATTTCTGGTAATAAAAATTATGTGTATTCTTCAGAGTAAAACTGCAGGTTACACTTTAACTTGCACTGTTGTGGTGATACTTTGTGATTTGTGTTACAGTGGCATTCCAAAGACATTTGACAAAATTCAGACTTTTCCTGCTGAAGGAGTATGTTGGACAGTGTGCAAACGTAATTGGGATTGTTTATTTTTCAATACCAGATAAGAAGGTGTGAGGACAAATAAAATACAAAATGAAGGATCTCTATTCCAGATTCTTTAGATTCTTGCCTCCCCACCCAGATTTTTTAAGAACACTCTAAGTATGCAACTGAGATGCATGATGTTTTTTTCTTTATAGCCCCACCCAAGATCTAACAATTATTGATTAGTTATGTTTCTCGTTGCACTGTATCTCTACCAACAACTTCTGTGGTGTATCGCTGTTTTTACAAACATCTTTAGCAGGTTAAAATATTTCAAATTTTTCACAATAGATTTCTTGAATTAGTAATTAGAAATAAAAGTTGCAGGAGCTACCACTTGATAAAAAGCAGTGACAGAATGTTTTCTTCTCATCAGTGCAGCACTAACTAGCTGTGTAATCAGAGGGATTGAATCTGTCTAAAAATTCATATTTTCAGGGAAAGGACTGCTGAAAATAGAATTAGGAAAGACAACTTTCTCTTGTTCGTACTGACTTCCTCTTTCAAATCTGTTTTTTGCTGCAAATACAATTCAGGTACGTAACAATTTAAAAAAAATATTTCATTACAAGCAGAAGGAGGGATGTGTTAGCAGTTTTGCCTTCCAAACATTTCAGACTTCTTGAACGCTATCTCTGCCATCCTCTTTTGTAATAGTTTCAGAGTATATGCATTGGCAGTCAAATCAGTATATTTGACTTGGCATAGTACTGTTTGGTTTCAACATCCATATAAAGCTTACTTAGGAAGAAACACAAACCCACAAATTTTAAGATGGCATACTGTGAGAAATAAATGTGTATTACTACAGTAATGCCTATCGGAACATTTTGGGGGTTATTTTATTACATCAGTGTTGTGGCTTCAGTGTATTTAAGTTTAGGGCTTAAACTAAGTGAATTTAACAGGTATTAAATTAACAAAAAATTATGAGTTTGCCTTTTTAAGGGAAAAGACGTTTCTTCTGCAGCTAAGAAAGATAGCGCCAAGATCACTGAGGGAAAAAATAATCCTTGCCTAACTGTATGACTGTGTGTTACTGATTCTCAAGACTTTAGCTGATAATATCCATTAAGCTTGATTTCAGTGATGAATACAAAAATTAACCTTGAATATCTGAGTGGTAGTGACATACTTGAGTCTTGCATCAGTCAGTATTTGGTTAATTATCTAAGTATCACTGCAAAGAGAGCAGACTCCAGCTGGCTGTAATTAGGGCTGAATTGTTCCATGCCTTCAAGACAATTTTTACATTCATGGGATCTGCAGCTTTCTGTTGTCCTCATTTCTTGTAACATAAAAGTATTTGTATCTCAAAGAATTAAAGGGGGGCACATACTAAGAGAGACTGCACAGATCTTATCAACATCCTTAGAGGTCTGACTGAGAAATATGCATTGCAAATCTAAAAAAAAAAAAAAAAAAAAAAAAAAAGGAAAAAAACCCACCATGAGTCATAGCCAAAAAGTGTTATTTCAGTTGATTAGAAGAAAAGGTGGATCTTTAGAAAGGACAGTGGGTTCTATAAAATCTGAAATCTGTGCTCTGTAAATCTTGGTCTTAATGAGAGACCACCAGTCTGTGTAGGAAGAAACTTGGATAGCAAATCAGGAGTGCATGTGACATAAAACAGTCAATGAAGATTCAGTAATTCAGTAGCCATGGGATACAGCACTGAAAGCGCGATATATCACATCCAATTTGTTGAAGTAAGGCTCCCTTTTTTTGTCCTTATGCTGCTGAATTACTAGCACTGCAGTACTGGCATTCACTTTTATGGATGTCCTAGCTTCAGGAAACACTCCTCATCTTGCTTTCTCTCCTCAGCACTTGGGTCATCGTGACCTGTGCTCTGTGCAGCCTCTGTTGTTATCAGTCTTTATTTCCACTCATAAACAAGACTAGCAAGTTTTCAAATTATTACTCTTTTTGGGGAAGAAATAACCTTTTGTTTAGTTCGCATGTAAAGTTACACATTGGTATTTCAGTGGTATCCAATGTGGAAGGTATATGCCAGGAACTGTGCAAAAAAAAAAAAAAAAGGCGGGGGGGAAGCAGGCAATGAAATTATATTTTAAAAGCGTCTGTAAATAGGCAATACCAGTCCATAGCCCCACGTGAAGTACACTAGTCTGTATCTTGAGAACCGGTAAAACAAGGTCACATCTTTTGTAATTTACCTGAGTCACTTAGAGTTCCCAAGGAAAACATTTGGCCCTAGGGAATCTGTTGGACAGAAGAATGGTGCTAATATGGCCCTTGCAACAGAGGTGACTGCTCGGTAATTTTAAATGACTGAAGTATTCATTTGAAAGGTATACTTGAACAGAATGGAAAGGTTTTATGCAACACCATAAGTCAGTCAATGTAAGCCCAAGAGCTTTAGAACAGTACCTGTCTGTAGGCCATGATGGCTACATAAAACTTGCTGTTCATCTGCTGAAATCTCTCTGCTTCTTGGGGTGCAGAGGGTAATAGAGCTACAACAGCTACCTCAGTGCTGCTCCTAGCCATGCAGCATTGTCCCCTCTGTGCTGAATGTTTGTTGCTTATTGCTTATCTTCATGAGCCCATTCAACTTGCTGACCTGACAGAAAACGACTCTTCTTCCCCATCCACAGGTTGATTTGCTGCAGTTTGAAAGCTGAGTCTGTTCAGAGGTGTTAGGAGAACAGCAGAGCCAGTACAAGAGAAGTGGTGAGGGTACGTGAAGGTGAGCATCTTCAAGTAATTTTAGTTTACAGATGTCCTGTAAGGGCCTAAAGGAAGTTAACAAAAACAATAGTTGATAGAGGAAGATGTACAAGTGAAATGCTGCCGCCTTCATTAAAGGCAAATTAAGCATTTTCTTAAGGAGTAACAGTTGCATGTGTCTTTTACTGATTACCTTCATATGGGTCTGTATTTTCTTTTCAGATTTAGATCTGTTCAAAGAGGCATGTCCAGCAGTGGCTGTGCGGGTATCTCTGAGCTACATTTAGAAAGTGTTTTTTGCAATGTGGTCATGTAGCTGTTATTACTCAACTTTCTGCATATGAGCAATTATTCTTCAGTGCTGTGGCACTGTTCACTAGACAAACATAGGTAATTAGTGCATCAGAGCACTTTTAGTGTTGCAAATCTGAAGTATAGAATATACGCACAAGAAAATAAATTTTGTGTGCCAAAATAAACATTTTCAATTTTCTTTTGTGTACTTGATTATGTTATTAATAGAGAATTAATATGCATTTTGCTATTTAGACAAGAATGCTTTATTTACCAAACTGCTGCTGTGAAAGTTTATATTCTCTAAGCATAGAATTTAGAATCACAGATTCTGTTTATTGACTGAAACTAAGTCTCTTAATCCTCAGTATCTAGATAATTTCCTTGAAACTTTACTATGATGACTATGGAAAAACAGCTGAACAGATAAGTAACTGATATCCAAATCTATATGTACATAACTTTTTCGGCTCTAGCCATACACTACTGAATCACTTATACATGGTCTGATGTTAGTTAAGTCTGTTTAGTAACTAGCTGTGAGCAAAGGGAATTGATGAACTGTCCTCCCGCATTATAGAATCATAGAATCATTTAGGTTGGAAAAGACCTTTAAGATTGAGTCCAACCATCAACCTAGCACTGCTGAGTCCACCACTAAACCATGTCCCAAAGCACCACATCTACATGTCTTTTCAGTACCTCCAGGGACGGTGACTCCACCACTTCCCCAGGCAGCCTGTTCCAATGCTCGACAATCCTTTTGGTGAAAAAATTTTTCCTAATATCCAATCTAAACCTCCCCTGCCGCAACTTGAGGCCATTTCCTCTTGTCTTCTTGCTTGTTACTTGGGAAAAGAGACCAACCCCCACCTCACTACAGTCTCCCTTCAGGTAGTTGTAGAGAGCGATAAGGTCTCCCCTCAGCCTTCTTTTCTCCAGACTAAACAACCCCAGTTCCCTCAGCCGCTCCTCCTAAGACTTGTGCTCCAGGCCCCTCACCAACTTGGTTGCCCTTCTCTGGACATGCTCCAGCAACTCAATGTCTTTCTTGTAGTGAGGGGCCCAAAACTGAACACAGTACTCAAGGTGCAGCCTCACCAGTGCCACATACAGGGGGACAATCACCTCCCTGCTCCTGCTGGCCACTCTATTTCTGATACAGGCTGGGATGCCGTTGGCCGCCTTGGCCACCTGGGCACACTGCTGGCTCATATTCAGCCAACTGTTGACCAGTGCCCCCAGGTCTTTTTCTGCCAGGCAGCTTTCCAGCCACTCTTCCCCAAGCCTGTAGTGCTGCATGGGGTTGTTGTGACCCAAGTGCGGGACCTGGCACTTGGCCTTGTTGAACCTCATACAATTGGCCTTGGCCCATCAATCCAGCCTGTCCAGATCCCTCTGTAGAGCCTTCCTACCCTCAAGCAGATCAACCCTCCCTCCCAACTTGGTGTCATCTGCAAACTTACTGAGGGTGCACTTGATACCTTTGTCCAGATCATTCCTGCAGGCCAACTGTTCTCCCTCCCTTTAGCCTGGGCTAGCATTTAGCCAAAGGAAAGGGAGGTGCCGGGGGGTAATTATATTCCTTCCCTCCCCACATAAGTTCCCTTTCTTCAGTTTTGGTTTCCAGCAGGGGAATTTGCTGCAGGGTTCCACAAACACCAATACTGGAGGCACAGCTGCATGGTGGCTTATAACATCAAACATATAAACTCTGGGACTATGACAGATTTCACTGTGTTTATAGACCACATAGCCACAGTCTCCATTTAGCATGTTTATATTTCAGTGGTTTTCAACAATCTAAAGATGATATGTTCTCCAAGCACATTAAAAGAATTCAATTATCCTGACAAAATGTTAAAGGTACAACTTGCAACAAAATCCAGAAACTCTTCAAAACTTCCTCAACTCTTTGTGGTTCACAGGGTTATTAATCCTACAGTGACCCTGCGTTCCCAGCGGCCTCACCTCATGCAGAAGTTTAAGCATGTATCTCGCAGTTCATGTTGCAAAGATCTATGTAACTTCCAGCATGAGGGATAATGTTTCATAATTGTTCAGAGTTGAACACTGACTGCAATAACTGCTGACCTCTTTCTACAGCGGTGTGCCACAGAAGAAATGGCTTTTGTGTTGAAACGTGATTGGAGGACACTGTAATGTTCAATGCGTCGTTTTAACAGTGCTCTCAAAAAGCCTAGTATCTTGGTATGTTATTATCTCAGACTCTGCAGTTGTTTCTTATTTAAATGTCCTATCTCACTTGAGATTTAATGTAATTATAACCAGCCTGTGGAAAAATCTTTTCCTATTATGTCTTAGCTATTGTTGCAGTCAAGATGGTAAAGCAAATCAAACAGGATATAATGAAAATGATAAAACCATTTGCAAGAGGCAGTTTTCCTGAGGGAAGTAAAAGGCAGCACCACTTTTCATTTTGCTTTGTATTTCTAAACATGATTATGTGCTTTGAATAACTCTGCTGAGACTTGTCCGATACGCCTGAGAGCAGAGTCAGGTACATCTGACAGCAATCTGACTTGACTGATACAAGAGGGAACCAAAAGTACCATAGCAATAAGCCTCTTCCGCTATCGATGTTGCTTTACCACCCTGTTCAGCCAACACTAGGTCTACTTGCCAGCCAAGGTATGTGTGAAGGAGTTGGGTCTATGTTAATAAGCATTTCCTTGGATTTTTTTTTTCCCCTATAGCTATAGCATCTTGAATGGGGAGGTATGTCCAGAGTGTAGTATCTGAAAAGATACTGCAAAGATAGTCATACCCAAAGCTATAGTGTAACGCGTTTCTCAGACAAGAAGTGATGTTCCTGGTACAAAAAGGAAGGTAAAAGCATGTCAAAGGCAGAGAGTCAGTTATCTTGGTCTGGCTTGGAGGCAGGATCACAGCGAGGCAGGAGGTCCAAGCCGGTCCCTCACTGCTGTCTCTGCTTGTGTGATTTCTGAGGAGTTCCAATGTTATTACTGTACATCTTTTAGCTTTTATATTAGGTTTATAATTTTATGTCAAAGCTGTATTTCAGTCTTCTCTCTTTTGTGCACAAGGCTCTTGTGAACAGGCTTTTGTATTGTCAGCATGTATTACTGCAGTCTATATTAATTCACAGTACTATTGATAAACTTTAAGTCAGAGAGGCTTAATCAAGAGGCTGCATGCCATAGAATATAGTTAAAAATGCACTGCTTTCAAGGGGTGATGGCAGGATTTTCAGTTTTGCTGTTTTAGCTTACAATAGCTGTGTATTGATGGATCGAGTTTCTGAGTTGCACAGTGCCTCGCCATTGCAAAGCAGCCATATTTATCTGGTGCTGTGACGTTAGGTTTGTCTTTGACAACAGGGTTTTCAAAATGCAGAGAAGTATAGCCAACTAAATCTGTCTTCATACAAAAGTCAGAAGCAATAGATCAATCTTGTTTTTCAAAAGCTGATGACATAGAAATTCAAATGATCAAAATTCAAGTAATTCACATGATCAGGAAATCATTAGTTTAGTACCTGCAAACTGTCTAAAACTTCAGGTGTAATTTTTTTTAAAAACAAAAAAAAAATCTCCCTGAAAAATTTTTCATTTTTAAGTTTCTGGTTTTGGTGCTGTCTAATTTATAGAGCACTTGTGCACAAGTTTGTCTTTTCTGTTGCCTTGAATGTTTTGGAACTGAGGAAACAGTAACTTCTTCCTCTCCCCTTTCCCCCCATTCCTTTTTTGTAAAGAAATGATTAAATGCTTAGAGTAAAATGTCACGCATGAATATTTGTAAGAACTTGTATAATGTTTAGCAAGGCAATGTTTCATAGCTGTCTCTTTCAGAATGCCCATAATAAAGTACCCATAATTTATTTGAAGCTGCACTTGCTCTTTATTAATTTGATCACAGATTGGTAAGAACTGTAGGCTCCTCGGGGCTGTAGGGCTGCAGTTGTCAGTGATGACGAAACACAGAGATCATTGCTGTTCCCTACTTCTCTGTTTAAAACACTTGTGTTTAACACTTATTAAGAATACATTTTTCATGCATCGTTTACATTTAAGTTGCATAAAATTGCTAGGTAGAAATCTTGTTACCTGCATTGGATAAATACCCGATTCCCTGTATTTATACTTTGGTCCTGGAAGAAACAGAGTTAAATGTCTTCTGCTTGAAATACTAACGCTGTAGAACAATTGAATGGCCCTGGAGCACACTCTGCAAAACACTTGGAGGATCCTCCTCTTAAGGCAAAAATTGTTTTAGTCTCCACTTCTTTCTCTGTGTATTGTCTCTCAGTAATAGTGCATCCTGTGAATACCTAATAGTGTATATAATGCCTCAAAGTGTGATGCACCCATTTCTGAAAAGCAAATGGAAGCTAGTAGCTGTTAATAGCGCTATTTATCCCTGTGACATCCCTAAAGAATTTTGATCAGATTAAGCACATGAGCAGTCTAAGGAGAGGAGAAAGAAGAAAGACTTTAGAAATAGGCAAAAGGGAAGGGCGGGAAAGAGTTTATTGATTTATCAAAGCTGAAGCTAATTTTAGAACTGGATTTGGAAGTTTCTTGCTCCTAACACTGTATTGTAACCTCTCCTTTCCTCCTAGTAAAGAAAGAAATTGCCATAAATTGCATGTGCTTGTGTCCACAAAGCTACTATATTAATTGAAGATTTACAGTGCTTGTTTAAAAGCTGGATTGTATTTTCTGTATCGGAAGTTATTTTTTAGAACTTTGTAAATGATGTGTAGGTCTGTATTAATGAGTGTATTTCAGTAAATACTGCACAAAAATAACCTCCTTCAGCCACCCGTACCAGCCGAAGTGCTACAGCAAACAGCTGTTGCTGCTTACATTCACCAGGGGCGAAAATTTTGTTTTGAATGTTTCAAAAGGTGTGGTGGTGAAATGTTCCTGATGTTAGTGTTGGTACAGCAGACCCACTGCGAAGGCAACAGTGGGAATAGTTCTAAAAACCATTGCTGTGGGCAAAGCCATATAATCTCAGAGGGAGTCAGGTACAACAGGTATCCACGAGTGACTAGCTGGGTTTTAGTGTATTGTTGCTAGCGATGTTCTGATAGACTGGTTTCTGTAGAGATATGTTTTAAATATTCAGTAGGTTTACATCTTTCAGTGGGATAAGCTGGCTGTCTACGTTAATTTTTCCTGGGATTCGTTAGTAGTATAGTTTTTTCTTTTTTTTTTAAATCATATCTTCTAAGTCCTCTTTTATCTGATCACACTTATTTTAGCTTTCTGCCTGTGATGTGTATGTCTTACATAGATCTCAATCTGAAGATCTCAGAAATATACCAACATATTTCATATTTGTGAATTTCTTCCTTTTTCTGTGTTTGTTTATACATATGTATAACATATACTTCTCTGCTACTACAATATACAAACTACACAGGTGTGTTTTTAAAGAAGGCACTATTTATGTGACTTTAACCCCTAAACTACTACTACTAAATTTTCAGATAGTGATTTCAATCTCTTTCACAAATGTTTTGGGCACAGCAATTTTTAGAATCATTTTCATGATTAGAAAAGGAGAACTGAAAGAGACAATATCAACAAGCAGTTTACGTTTCAATTAAAGCTGTATACTTGCAGTATTCCATTTATCCACATCTATTACAATAATAATATTGAAGGAAAATAATACTCTCAGTTGTGCTTTAGTTGTGCAAAACTTTTAAGCCAGCCACCTGATGCATAACCTTTGAACACGTAAGATTCACAGCTTGCTTACCAGGGTAAGAAAAGTATGTACTCACCTGAGATCTGTTTGAGTATGTTTAGCAGTAGTAGTAATGCTGCATCTGGTATAAAAATCCAATATTTGCATCTACAAGAAAACAAAGGTGTTGTCCATATTGTTCTGGAAGAACTTATTAAATCCATCCAAACAGCTTAAAAAACCTATAATCCTTGGACAACAATAACTACAAGAGTTTTTCAATCACATTCTTCATAGGGAAGATTGAAATTGGACTTTAAAAAAAAATTAGTTTGACAGCTCTTCCTCATTTCTTTCTTTACACTTTATTTTCAGAGTGTAAAAGTAAAGTGTGCACCAGGAAATGAATAGGCATGCCAAGCAGTAAGATTCCAGGGACCTTTTGAGACTTTTCATTTGTCTGTGGATCCTGGCATATTAAAGGTTCACCAAGATTTGCGGCGGAATTTATTACTTTTACATGGCCTCAAACTAGTTCTTCCATCACACCATATAAAATAAAAACCCTCACTCAAGTAGTGAACTTGCTGCTAGAGCTTCCTATCTCACTTAAAACTAGTTACTACAGAACACTCCATTGCTAGAAGAGAAGGCACTGGGCAGTATGAGGAATCTGCTTTTTTCCTCTTTTAGCTCAGTGCTGCAGACATTAAAGATGGTGTTGCCTAATTTCAGCAAGCAGCCATCTCATTATCTGTGTGAAGTCTCTCTTCTGCTCCTTTCCTTTCCAGTTCTTATTTCTCCAAGTTTTAGCATGTAATTAAAAGAGTACAGCAGCTGAAGAGTAAAAACTGAATTTTTCCAAATGCTGTTACTTGTAAAATGTAATACATCGCCCACACATCCCAAGGCAGTGATTGAAGATCTCGTCTAATTTGTCTTACTTGAGATTTAAGCGAAATCATCTGCTGAGTGTTTCAGACTATCTGTGTGCATTACAATTCATCCAGGCTTCTCTGAAAAGAAAAATGTGAAAATAAGACATGGTTAATGTACCAGTCTTTTATGTCTAGAGAACAAATTTAACGTAGGACATTAGAGATACAGGCCTACAGTCTATCTTCTGACTACACAATGCTAATTAGCGTTATGAAACCGTCCTTTTGTTAATCATGTTGAATTATATCAGACTTGGAAGAATTCTCTGCTGGAACAGACGTATAGTATGTTGGTACTGAATTGCATTTGGCAAAATGCAGCAGGATTGGCAGCAGAACAGCAGTCAACTGGAGCAAAGCAGAAGCGCCACTAAAATGGTGCAACTGTAACTCGCTGCACACCTGCTTCCTGACAGCAGCCTAGAGAAACTCAGAGAGTTAAAGCAGAGTGGGTCGGCTCTATCGCAGTGGTGCCTGCTGAATGCTGCCATATTTTATAAGGCAATATCTTGCTTTGGCAGAACTAGAGGTGAACGTAAATGAGAGGTTATATGAAACTGCTTTTTACCACCACTGTATTCTGAAAAATGCTGTTAGCTTTTTTGTCTTTCCACTTTTCTCTTTAGTCTTCCTGTCCATGCAATACCATATGAAAGTAAGGAAATTATTTTGCTCTCTACAGAAAAGGGGGGGGGGGAAACGACAGAACTTCTATGTAGCAAAAAATTTTGTATTAATATGTATTTTGAAAACCCACGCAATGCAGAGCAAATCTGCTGTAGTTTCTCAGCATATTTGTATGAAGCAACACAGGGGTTGAGTCCTACAATTGCATACAGATGTGATAAGCAGCTGATAAATATCCTATTACTGAATTTTGTAATTTAATTTCTTTTTACATACTGCATTCTGGCATCCAATCATAGTTCTGCCTCTGTTGAGTTTGACATATTGCAATTTCTACCAAAATTAAGGCTTTGGGATCACCGTTAGCATACTTGGTTTCCGCAAAAGGCTTTTTAAAACAGCTGACTTAAAAAAGCTGACGCTTTTCTGAGTGACTGTTATATCAGAAATTATTTGAGTACGGGGTACTTAAAACAGCCATAGAAGGTGAAGCTAGTGATTAATTTTCTGGTTATGCCAAAAAATATTTCTGCAAATCTCTGGAAATCCAAAAAATTAAACCTCGAATCTTTATGCAAATTACTCAGACTGTTTTTTCTGTTAAATAATTGCCTGATACTATTGCAAACCAAAAGGTTTGCTTTTTAAAATAGCTTTAAAATAAAACACAAATTCATTGTATTTGCAAAACCACGTGTCCTTTCTTCCTCATGCCTCTCTATGTCTTCTTTCCAGATGCTGAATTTTAGTGAGCTATGAATAGGTATCTTTGTTAACAAGTGTACAGAAGGCTAAATTAACTTTTGAATACAGTATGTTTTAATTTCATTTCATATTTTGCTATGTTGTTAAGAAATTAAAATTATAAAAATGCAGTATATATTACGTGGATTAGGCCTGGCTATAGGTGATAGGTGTGAAACTGATTCTAAGTAGGAGGTTGTTACCGAGTTGGCATGGGATGCTGTGTATTAATCTTTGTCCTAAAATTAGTCAAGGGGTTTTTATGAGTAGTCTGGGAAAAAAAAAAATTTAAATAGAGCAGAAAATTTGAAAGCAGAGATACTCACTGACTGCATTGAAAAAAGGCTTGAGCGCAAATAATTTGTATTTATTATGTGTAATTGTAAACTGGGAATAAGGACTTTAGGCCAGGCTTGCCTGACTCCACTGAGAGAAGTGAAGATCCTCAAAAGCTTGTGGAAGTCATGACCACTGTATTGTCGTGAGTTCCGGGTAACAGTCTGGACTTAAAAGTACAGTGCCTGGACTCCACATGCAGAGGAATCTATTTCAAGAGTAGGAAGGGTTTGTTTCCATTGTGTTTGTCACGCGTATGAAGCTCCAGGAATGCTGTGTTGTCTTTTGGAGCAAGAGTCCAAGGGTGCTAATAACAATTCACAAAAGTCACTAGTGATTAAAGGTTTGAGCAGCTTGTTATTAAAAAAAGGCAAAGTAGAACCAGTAGTACTTAAATATGGGGGCAAGAGGAAGGAGTAACACTGTGTTGCATAGCTGTTGCAGTTACCATCGCAATTCACTATTTGACTAACAGTTGGGATCCCATATACTGTTTATATAACATATGCCACCATGTGTTATTAAGCACGTTTGAGCCCATAACCTTGAAATCTGCTGTACAGTTTTTTCTTCTGTAAAAATTGCAAGATTAAGTACTACAGAAAGCCTGTAGTCTCTTCTATGGACCATACTTGGGAGACCTGGCATACACATCACCTTCTTGTGCATAGTGTTGATGAAGCAGCATCAAGGAAGTATGATTTAGATTCCTGAGCAATTTTTTTTATTTGATGGAGTATTGATACTGTCTTCTGACCTGTCTATAGAGGCCGAGCCCAGGACCTCAACAGGGAGCAGTGGGAAGAGTATTGCCACTGCCTTGCAACTTGATGCTGCTTATGTGGACGGGGGGGTAGGTCTTGGTCTCTCAGTTTCTCTTAGACTGGTTCTTAGTATTGTTAACAACTTAGTTCAAAATGGCATAGTGTTGCATATGGTAGGAATAAAACCTCCCTCAAGACCCTCCAAGAAGGCAGGTAATAGTAGCCTTGCATATTTCACTCAGGTTGGCAGTGACAGAATGTAATTGCCCTGAGCTTAGTGTGGTTTCTGTGAAATCCATTCCTGCATAATTGTGGACTCATAGCGGTCCTGTGTGCTAATAAAGTATGCTGTCATAAAAACCTTGTTTGAAAGGCAAAGAATTCAGATGAGTGTGATGCTGCTTTTACCTTCAGATCCCTGTGGATTAGTATTGAGTCATCTTAGCAGTACAAGACTAGAAAATTCACACTGTGTTTTTTCTGGATAGAAGAAGCTTTGCATTTTTAGGATTCCGCCAAGCACAGGTAGCAGAATTTACGTTTAGCAATCAACTCCTTTAGGAAGACATTTATATCTGTAAAGAAGAGCTAAAGAAAAAGAATTTAAGAGTGCCATTTCTGCAAACAAACGTTCATGTTGATTTTCTTTTCTTTCCTTTGCTAGAGCTTGTTTACAGTGTTTCAGCTTTGTTGTTTCACACTGTGTCCTGACCCATGAATGAGCACTGGCTAGGTTTCAAGCTTGTGATTTTCAAGTATGATCAGGAGCCTCTTAATTAGTATCGGAGCGCTCTGACAGCATGGCTGTTCATACGTGGAAGGAGCAGCTTCATGGGCAGCCTGGGCTCACAGGAACGCTTGGAGCAGAAGGGACTGTGGGAGCAGTGGTGGTGTGCCAGGCTCAACTCTGGATGCGGTTGCTCTTTGTGATAAGCCACCTGTTTTTTAAGTGGCTGGACACAGCTGGATGCTCCTGCTGCCCACAAAGCAGATTGGTTCTTAGGGTAGGTTTTGCCTGCATGAAGTCAGCCTTCTCAGAAGCAGTAAGCGATTCCTTCTTTCCCTTTCCTCGTCTTACAGCGCTGGGTAAAAATTATAGTGATTTACATACTCAATAGGTCTAAACAACTATCTTTGAAAACGAAGGCTATTTCTTCTCTCAGGAAGTAAATTGAGCAAATTCCCTAGCTGCAAAAAACTGTCATCGAATGTAAAGATAAAAACTAATACAGAATTTCTATTGCATTTCTTTTCTAATTCTGTCACTGCATAGCTCTTCCATGTATGGATTATTTTTAAGTATGGAATCAGATTTTGTCGACTAAAATAAATTACTGGGTTTTGGTGCCCCCCCGCCCTACATCACATCTTTTTTGGTAGCCTAAACAGATGACTACTGACTGTTAGATGCCCTGTGTTTTGCTGTTAGTCCTTTTCTGTCACCATGGAGGGATACAGCTGCATCCCGGAGCCCCTCCCAAGGTGTCTGGAACACTGCTGTGTTGTGGACTTGAAGATTTTGCAGAGGCTGCGATATTGCTAACTTGACAATTGGGCTAAAGAGCATGGAAACTACCGGGTTCTTCTCAATGGTCCACAATGCAGTGTTTAAAATTAAGTAAGGTGTTGACTTTCTTGGCTTTTGGGTCTGTCTCCAGACTGCTGTTACAAGCGTACTAGGATTTTGTACTTGGTGAATCATTTATAATGTAGGTAGTTGTATTTAATACCATTATGGTAAATCCACTTTGGTACCAAATGGTAAAAAGAAGCAGGAGGCTCTGTATTAGCAGAAGGCTTGTTTTCTCTGTACAACTGAGTTCTCTGTGAGAACCTGTGCACACAGAGGTATAGAATAGCATCTTTTCCTACTTCTGACTGATACTGCTTTGCAAGCAGCATTGCGTAGTGGAAATCTGTGCAGGGTAATGCATAGAGAAACTATGGAGAACGCAATCCTGGTGTTTAGGGGTGTGTTATCCTAAAACAGAGTCAGACACAAGACTAAATCATCAGAATAAGTAAAAAATTAATTCTTGTTTATTATGAATGCTAAAAGCATACATTTTCAGTATCTGCTAATTCCTTTCTCAGTTTCACCTATGGTGGTGCTTTTTATCCCTAATAGCATTCTCATCAGTGGTGGCTTCCCATTTTATGGGGATGGATTCTAGGCAAAGCATAAGGAGTACCGAAGAATGTCTGTTGTAAAGTGTCGTTGTTTTCTTTTTAACTTCAACACTAGTAAACAATAATATCTTTAACCTGACTTACAGCTCATCACTCATTTCATTGCTGTGGCTTATGACTGCAGATTAAAATTTCTTGCATTCATCATGCCTGGTAAAGTAGCTTTTGGGGATGAATAAATGACATACTAATTACAAGAGCAGCCTGAGTGAGAATAAGCTGCTTAAACTAGCTTTGATGGCCAAAAAATTACCTGTAGCTAGTTTCTCAAGATTATCAAAGAGATCCTCAAATTAGAATGCCTGTCTTTGATCGCAGATGCAAGGAACAAGGCAAAATGACTGCACCAAGTGGAAGGCAGTGGGAGGAGATGGTTGCTGTGGAATGGGAAACTGAAGGAGTTTTTACAAAGATTCAAGCCCTTTCCAGGCACTTGCTCCCCCAAGTAGTGAATGAGATATCAGTATGTGGCTTATTTTTATTTATCTTTTCCACCATAAACTAGTAATGTATGTGTCTTGAAAAGTTAAATTGTTCAGGTTAGTTGTACAGAAAAAATCCCTTTTATATCATTCCTTTGTCATCTTACCCTGATTATTTTGTAGTAGCATGACAACATTCAAACAGTACTAATCTTTTGTAAGACTTCCATCTGGCTTCCTTAGCTTTGTAATTGCCACCATCTTACTTATGCATTGCTATGGATTTGTATGGATCATTGCAAGGTATGTGCTAGTGTAACACACAGTTACTTGGCCCAAGTACTTTATAGCCTGAGGTCCCAGTTGCCCAATATCAAACATGGTCATGTAGTCATAAAAAGTAGAAACGAACACAAAGAATGTTTCCAGGGCTGAGGTATAAGCCTGGCACAAGAGTGACAAAACAAAGTGTGGGATGAGAAGAGAAATGCCTTACCACTGGGCGATAATGGGATATTAGTATTATTTCACCATTTAGTTATTTTGCTATATTAAACTAAAAACACTGAAAGTGAAGAGTAGGATCTGATAAAAAGGAAGAAACAGAATCATATTGTTATCAGAGATTAATTTTGAGAAGGCCCTTGCCAAAGGAAAGCTTACATAGGTAAAATCCTAAACAAAAGGGGCATAGGATACAGAGGTGGAAGGGATATGTAGTGCATGTTGGATGGAGGAGTATAGACCAGGAATCTTTAAGACAACACCTTGTATTCTGTGGTTTGATGCATCGGATCTGGTGAAGTGGGAGAACAGGATGTGCGAGTGTGAAGGGACTGATAACGGGTGCGCGATTTCATGAGACGGGCACCTTGCATGCAGCTGCAGCGTAGTGCCAGGAAGCGTACTGCAGTGAAACAGTGCTGGCTGTGGTCTGGCACCCAGATGCCAGCAGTGGCCCTGTCCTTCACGCTGCCCAAACTTCCTAAATGGACAATAAAGAAATTATTTCCTAATGAGTGAATTTTCTTCTCAAATAGTTAATGGTTTGTTTAAGCACTGAAATTGGAAGCTTTGGGTTTACCCTACCTAATACAACTGTCAGCGTCTCATCCTGTGTATAGAAGTCTAATCTTTTTTTCTGAATCCAGCTGACCTCTTGATCTCAGTGCCAGCTTGTTTCAGGAAGCATTTTATATGGAATAATTTCCTTTTTACTCATGTAAATACGCTGCATTAAGTTTGTTGCTCTCTTTTTTGAGAAGGACACTAAATGGGAACACCCAGTCTATCTTCTTTATGTGATGGATCATTTAATATAATACTATTTTTATTTGTCTCAATTCTAAACTAAACTATCCTAATCTTTTTGTTTCACTTAATATGGAAAGCTTTTCATCCCTAAAAATATTTTTGTGGTTGTTTAATGCTGCATTTCCTCCTGAGATGTCATAAATAGAAGTGAACACAATATTCAGTAAATCATGTCATTGATTTTCTTACACTGAAAGCATGTGATCTGGTGGTTGCCTTGCATATTATGTTGCACCATTTGCATGTCTTACAGTTAGTAATTTGTGAGAACTTTTTAAAAAACTTAAAATAAAATTGTGCCGTTTCCCTTTTGCCCATTATTTCATTGTTTGGTGGGAAGAAGAGCAAGTTTCCTTCACAGAAGTCATGATAAAAACCATGTCCCATTCATACTGTGCTTAGCTCCTTGCTGTCCTGATGCCTGGTTCTGATAAGGGACCACATAGTTCTATGTGTAGCTCAGCCACCTGGTTCTCAAGTTTCTCCACAGTTCTTGGCTTTACACAGTCCAGCCCTCCTGTGCTTTTGCTCTTAATTTATGAGTTATTTTTAATATCTCATTTTTTATAATGGCTGATAGTGTTGTATTTTTAAACTTAATTTTCTCAAGTCTTTATTAAATAACTCATAAGGCTCTTGCAGAGGGGTTTGAGACTGATGGAGTACTCATCTGGCTTCTCTGCAGTGTTTTCTATCTTCTGTGTTGTAGCTGACCTCTTACACTGGCTGCAATCCACTAGTTCTCTCATAAGTTACCTGCATCTGACACTACAGTGTTTTGTTTGTCTTTAGCTACTTTTTAGTAAGGTCCTTCATATCCTTTCTAATACTCTTTTGTATTTTGCTATCCACAAGTTACTTTGCTAAACTGAAATTGATGTATTTTTGGCAATATTGGTTTTTGCTGCATCAGGGGTTCAGCATAAAGATCTGTGGAGCCAGAGGTTGCAGTAGTCCAAGGGAGAGAGTTTTAAGTAAATTGAAGTTGCAGAATTGATGAATTCAATAATACAGTGATGATATACACTGTTTTCATTCTCAAGCTGTGCTCAGCGGAAGGATAACCACTGCTGTTACTGGGTTTTGTAACTATAGAAGCAGTATAATGTTTTTCAGGTATTTCTTTTTTCTTTGTTGTGAATACATTTTGGAGAGGTTTAGTAAAGGTTTGGTAAAGTTTATTCTTCTAGATGATTCCATGTGCTTAAACAATGGGCAAAAAAGATCAAAGGGCAGTGAGCCCAGGAAAGGTAAATCAAAGATAATGGGATTGGTCAAGGTATAGTCGTAGGGGTGCATTTTTAATATGTTGTGAAGGGCTTAATTCTCATAACTTTGCTAAAATAGAGTTGGGACAAACTTAAGTGCACTGAAATTGAGGACTTTTAAATTTTTTTTTTAAATTATAATTATCATGCTTGTTCCTGTCAGCTGATGTGCTTACCCTTAATTTGCTGCTAGATCTTGGAATGTTGTACACAGCCCTTTTTAGGAAGCAAGGTAAACAAACTAATTATAAGTCTGGCTTATCTTACTGGGTTTTTCTTTTTAAAAGGTAAAAAATGAAAACTCATTTTCTGTGCAAGTAAAGTATACCTAAAGAATATACTGTGCTACATTGTCTGAATGATCATTGTAACATGATCATATTTATATATGTCCAAATACTCATTATAAATTTAAGTTTTATTAATGCTAAATGATGATTTTTCCAAAAGGGAAAAAAAATTTTTTATTAGTTTTCTCCAGTTAAGAATCTCTTCTTATTGGAACTCAGAAGAGTTCATATTCAAATACATGCCTTGGCTGCTCTATTGGGCCTCAGCACCAAATGTGAGAGCTTGTCCTTATTACTGTTTTTTGTGTTCTCAGTGTGATGATGCAGAATCTAATCAGATTACCTGGGCAGATCCTGAGGGTATTTCTTGCCTTTTCCCTGATCTGTGGCATTATCTGTTTGGGTTAGGTAAATCGTAAAGAAATGCCTGTTTTCTTCTGAAGCGTTACAGATTGTCTAGCCCTAGGCAGGTTTTTGCTCCAGTTCATTGGTTATTTCCATGAAGTTTTATTCTTGCAAGTTTTAGGTAGAAAAAACATATTCAAGGGTTTCCTTCACTAACTTAGTTTTATGAAATATTTATGTAATTTAAACTCATTTTAAAGGAGAGAAAATACAGTGTGAGAGGTTAAAAACAGAATCAGTTTGAAGTTGTTTTCCTGATTGTTTCATACTGTCTTGGAGCAAGTTTGCAACTAGGCTTTTTTTTCAGTACTTCGGGTGGAAGTGATTCTGTTCTCTCCATCCATCATACCCCTTATATCTTAGCAGCATAGTACCATGGTGCTGAAGAGTGGTTCTAAAGTATGTTGGCAACTTTTTAGTCAAGGTCATTGCCTTCTCAATATCCACTGCAGATTCATTGCATTTTCTGCAGAACTGTCATTTTATGGCCTTGGACAGTTACCAGGGCACTCGGTTCTAACTGGAAGGAAAAAAATCAAAACTATCTGCAACAAGATAGAACTTTTCTTTTTTAACAGAAATGATAATGCCTAGCATTTATGGAAATCTCCATCTGTGCTGTCTGCCATAGTCACAGTTCTGGCTTGTTACAACAATGATCCAATATTAGTGAATATTAGTCCACTTTGGGAATAAAATTGTGGCAGTCCATAATGCCATTCGCCAGTATTTAATTTCACATTTTTCCCTGGCATACCTCCTGTGAAGTAAGTGCCATGACTGAACTGGGCATCACACTTAAGAGTCAGGGTCTATTTCTTGATCTTTCACCAAATTGTTGAGTCACTGTTCCTCTCTACAAAAATCTGTATTATAAAATACTCGTTCTGCGCTACTCACGTTTTTTAATATTGATACTTCAGCTTTTATTTCCAAACTCTGCTGTGGTGCTATATAGCGCTTTTTGTTGTTGTTCTTGATATACATTTCATTAATTAAAGTGCTGCAAGGTTATTCAAAGCACAGTGCTGCTGGTTACTGAATGTAAACAAGTGTGTTTCTCAACATGCCTTCAAATTGGGACCATGACTTCTCTGGCTGTGAAGCTCTTCTCTCTGCGTTGTATTTCATGTATCTAACAGATGTTGCAGTTAGCTTCACTTGGGGTTTTGCTCCCCTTTGAAGTTGGACGAATAATGTAAAATTTAAGATGACATTTTTTTTATGGCATGAAGGAGAAAAAAAAACTAATTAGCACGTCACATCTGTTTGTGGTCCCAGTTATCTGTGCTAGATGGTTCAGTGGGCCTAAGTCAGTAAGTCTTGACACTCTCTGGGAGATTGAGTGTTTCCACAGCCCATTGCGACCCAAGCAGAACCATATGTGTGAAGTTGGAGCATTTTGGTTTTCCCAAAAAGTCTTTTAAAATGTTTATAATTATGTTAAAGTTTAAAAGAAACAGAAATCAGATACTGGCAAAGAATAACCATCACTTTATTCTTGTTATGTTAGACTTGCACTGTTGTTTATGATGATCAGTGACTGTCCAGATCCCTATAAGTGGTTCAGACGAAACCACAAAGCCATAGTGGTTTTGTGGTGTTCGGGCACTCCTATATGCGAAACCTAGGTTGGATTCACATTGCTGATTTTTTCAGTCTGAGGACATACCTGTCAATGGTGAGAGGTTCATGGGTTGTTCAGTAGCAATTTATTGGACTGTTGTCCGATAAGAAGGCTGATCAATGCAATTTATTCTGCAGCATAAAAATTGCAGGCCCATTTTCATGGATAGCAGTGCTAAAGCTAAATGCCTTTTCCCTGGAGGAGGACAGACAAAAGGAAATCTGTACCAAGTATCTAGTGATCTAAGAAGAGATCCAAGAGTGATAGCATTACGGTTACAAATGATGAAATGCACACTTGTGCATATTGCTCAGTAATATGGCAGGCATTCATTTAAGGGGAGTTTTTTTGCAGCGTACAGCATTGAAAACACATGTCTAATAGGTGCATTCATTTTAATATGCTCATTCATTGAGCAGGCCTGATTAATTAGTGCGTGTCACCATCTGGTACTTACTGAGACTATTCATTTTTAAAATGTTGAAATTGTAGGGAATGTTGCACACCAATTAAGTTCCTTTTAATTGGATTATGTTAGTATAAAGTATTACTGGAGAAGGCCTTCATTGTGATTCAGCCAGCATACATCTAAAGGAGACTCGCCAGCCTGAAATTACTTAGAACAAAGGGAAAATGCCTGAAATGCATGTTTATTACTATCTTTGTGCACTCGGCAAAGATGATGTCAACAAATAAAAGCCACAAAAATACTTCTGCATTTCTATGCAAGGTTCAGTTTCCTGATGTGGATATCTCAGCTGATTACTTCGTCATCTTTGCACTGCAACTCTGAATCTGTCATTTTCTCCCTCTGACCTGGAAAGTGAAATATGCTTTTGTGTTTCTGTTTGTTTGACGTCAGCCTAACATGGCCAGACTGAGCCTTCCTGCATGCAGTTGTGCATCAGCTGAAAGGAGGAGCATTATTGTCATTTACACAAAGAGTGATTTGGCCTTTAAAGCTGATAAACTATCTGTGCTGATTCAACCATTTAGTGAATGAAGTATCACGATCTGCTGGCTGCAACACCACATTAGGAGCAGAACTTGTCCTGTCACTGACTCACTTGGTGAATTTAAGTTACTTAATGTGACTGCACTGCAATGTTTCCATGTATAAATTGTGAGTAGTTAATGTTTATCAACCTAAGTAAAAGGCTTTGAGATATAGGGATGAAATGCACAATGTTGATATTGTGTATTTACTGTTAATGCTCTTTTTAGAAGCCTAATGCTGTTTTGTATTTAATATCCAAGGTTATTATTGCCTTGATTTTGCGGAGATTGTGTATCTTCAAGTAAGTTCTGTCATCCAAACTAGTCATTTCAGAAGAGCTAGGAGCTCTGCACATTCCCTCTTGTTCCTTAGCAGTTACCTGGGCTGTCATGGAAGCTGGGAAGTTATGGAAGAAAGAAACCTAATCGCTAGCAGCTTAAGAGATCTGATGTGTGACTGCCTGGATCTCTTGTTGACCTTTTTTGTTTTGGAGAGTAGGGTAAGAGTCTAGAAATGAACAACGTCAGGAAAATTTTTTCTTGTTGTACTTGTGTGCATTTTCATTATCTTCAGTGGACTCTGCTGCCCTCTACCAATTTGCAGCTGCTGTTAACAGCAATGGAAGCAATAGCCTGAACACGTGAAGTATGTTTTACATTTTTTAATATTGAAAGAAGACTTCATATCTGTTATCACTCATAATCACTCTCACTACAGTTATCACTCATAATAGCAAGTCTGTAGTTGAAACAGTAAATATATTTTCTTTAAAGGGAGAAGAAAACATCAGAAAAAAAATGTACAATGAAGAAACTGCCTGAATCTTTTTTAGAATGCAAATACTTGTTTAGATATATAAAGGTCACTATGAATTTAATTTGTAGTAGCACAGGAGTTGTTCTGATTTCAAAGTATGAAAGTAGCACAATGTTGGAATTCTTTGGTTGCTCTCTTAAGGTACATTTCCTCTTGTTTGAAGGTGCTCATTTCCCCTTTGTTACAGCTGCAGGCAGCGTCAAAGCATGCTACAGGAACTGCTCATCTGCATGTGCGGAAGCCAACTGGAAACCCAGCTGTAGTTTATAATGCTGAGAAAAGTCAGTGGCACTTGTCTGTTTCACAGACTGTGTCAAAAGTCATGTTGGAGAGCATGGTTGTGTTTAAGCCATTTCCATTAGGTGTTGAAGAGCAAAAGATCTAAAATATCTCTACAGGTCTTATGTATCTTCTGTGCACAAGTTGCATGTCTGCATTTACAATGGACCTGTCAGCATGTATTTTATTTTCAAGTTAAATTGCTGCAGGTGGTACTCCTGGAACGTGGGATATATGTTTGCACAGAGCTACGACAATGCCATAGTTTTTACTCTGGAGCATTGTGTTGTGGTTCTGTTAAGTTTCCTATAGTTTACATTCATATGTTGAGTGTAGGACTCACTTGAGTTAGAGGAGAACTGATTAGTATCGGTGTATGTGAGCAAATGAGAGTGCATACAGCCAGCGGTAAAACATAGAAATGTAGTCATATGAAGGTGTGCAATAGAGTGCTTTCTCATTTCTACCCCAGCGTTATTAGCAGAAAATGCTTAGTCTGGAAGGCCATAAAGCTGTCTGGTTTGTGATAGGATTCTAGAGCAAGTGAGCTTATGCAGTTTCGGAGAAATAATATCACCCAGTTAAATCTTAAAAACCACACACATACACACTAACCCTTTTGTTTAAATTGTTTCTTCAGAGGTTTTATGTAATGGAGAAATATTTTCCAAGAAAACATCTAGATTAGATTCCCATTAGTGTAACTTTACTCCTTTTATTTGTTAAATACATGAAAAGAAGGAGCTAACCAGAGTATAAAATTCTAGTATGTGCACTCATTCTTGTGCTCTCTCTCTCTGTCTGATTTTAGGAGAATTATTTCTTAATGTAATTTTTCTGCTTACAATATATGGGCTTGCAAAGTCTTGAAGCAACAAATCTTGGCAGAGACCAAAAAAATACAAAGGCATTTTACTTCGTATATATAAAACAAAGGCTGAAAGCTTGGGCAGATCTCTATCTGGCAGACTTTCTATCTCTTAGGTCATAGAGAGAAAGCTTTTGGCACTGATTTTTTTGGCAAAAAGCTTTGTCTGGAAATGTATTTAGTCAATGTATGAAATATGATAGCCCTAGTACCATGAATGTGTCTGAAGATCCTCTTAATAGAGTTAGACTTCAGCCCCATCTGGTGTTAGAACAGGATTGCTATATTATAGTTTTCCAGCACAGGACAGCCCTTTGCCAAAACACAGAACAGTATGTGAGGAGACTGACAAATTCATACAAGTGTCAGTTTTACTAATGGTTTCTATTGTTTGCTACACTGATGGAAAGCAGTTGTGCCCATGGTGAATTCCAGCATAGCCGTGCTGCTGCCGGCTTACTAGCCATGGGCTCTATAGAGAGCTGCATCTTTAACTGAATGGGTTTATTAATACCCTTTCAGTGTACCTGTGTGATCAGCAAGTATACTTTTACCTGAAGCCTGTAAGAATATAAAATCATTGATTTTCAATGCCTGTGTTTACAGAAGTATCAGTGGACATACGGATTCTTTCACCTCAGTAAAATGTCTCTAATAATTTGAGTTATGCAACAGTGACGAAGAGACCAGAGTTGTGGATTGGCTTAGAAGGCTTAAAATCTTCAGGCATTAATTCATGAAAGTCTCAAATCCTGGATACTGCAATGACTGTAAAGCACAGCAGATTCATGTTTGGTTTTTACTTAAGGCTGATCGTTTCAGGAAATAAAAAGGTTTGCTTTGAAAGAGATTTTCAATTCTTTTTCAGTTGTTATTTCTGGAGGGGTTAGGTAGAAAAGCTACACGTGAAACAAATCAGGGACTAAAATCCATAGCTTTGTTGTGAGGATATGAGAACGGTTTATTGCCACTATTGTAAGCTAAAGGAGAAGAAACAGTGACTTTCTAGAGAGCTTTCCCTACCATTTTTTATCTGACTGTCCTGGTTTCAGCTGGGATGTAGTTAACTGTCTTCCTAGTAGCTGGTACAGTGCTATGTTTTGAGTTCAGTATGTGAAGAATGTTGATAACACTGGTGTTTTCAGTTGTTGCTCAGTAGTGTTTAGACTATAGTCAAGGATTTTTCAGCTTCTCATGCCCAGCCAGGGCACCTGACCCGAACTGGCCAACAGTGTATTCCATACCATGTGACGTCCCATCTAGTTTAGGAACTGGGAAGTGGGGGGCAGGGATTCGCCACTCGGGGACTGGCTGGGTGTCGGTCGGCGGGGGGTGAGCAATTGCCCTGCGCATCACTTGTACATTTCAATCCTTTTATTACTACTGTTGTCATTTTATTAGTGTTATCATTATCATTATTAGTTTCTTCTTTTCTGTTCTATTAAACCGTTCTTATCTCAACCCAGGAGTTTTACTTCTTTTCCTGATTTTCTCCCCCATCCCACTGGATGGGGGGGAGTGAGTGAGCGGCTGCGTGGTGCTTAGTTGCTGGCTGGGGTTAAACCATGACACTGACTTTTCCAGGATAGCAGTCCAGCCTGTCCCTTCAACCAAAATACCTGTCCAGTTATAATTTCACTCTGATTTAAAAAGTGCTAAAATGGCAGAGTTTGGAATTGCTTGAATATATTTTGTCAGTTAAGCTGAGCTCATTTACATTTGAAGCTAAAACACATGATCTCAACTGCATTTAGGAGAGTAAGCATACTCTTACTTTCCTGTCTCATGTTTAAGTAGTTATGTTGAAAGCAATGTGCACTAATCTTCCGTTTTATATCCTCTTCCTAGCTTTTTTTTTACTGGGCAAAATTAAAGGTCAATGGTCCTGAACTAGACAAGAAAATTATTCTAAATTCTCAGTCATTGCCATTTCTCTCACTCTTTCTCTGCTTTCAGTAATACAGGGCTTAGCTGCCAAAGTTTTAATTCTTTCTGTATGAGAAGAGTGATATTTGCAACTTTTTTTGTGTTACGTAGTTTTGTAAATTTAGGTAGAAAGAGCTAAGACATCAGCAAAAGGCTACTTGCTTATTCCAAGTTGTTAATAGTGTAGAAAATATAAGTATAATGAACAACCTGTTTTTTCCCCGTTCTTATCTTCATTCTCTTTTCTGTTTCAGAATGATCGCTGCTCAAAACAGTAGCTATACTAAGTGAACAGAGTGGAAACATATGGATGAAATTCTTACCATGCACTGAACAGCACAGCATCAAGCGCAACACTCTGGGAAAATGTCTGCTTGCAACACTTTCACTGAACACGTCTGGAAACCTGGTGAATGTAAGAACTGCTTCAAGCCCAAAAGCTTGCATCAGTTACCCCCAGTATCTGAAAAAAAAACCCTCTCACATGGAAATCTGAAATCCAATGCAAACCAAAGTAACAGCCATCGTGGGAGAAATACAGGAAATTTCCGACCACCTGTGGCAAAGAAACCCACTATAGCTGTGAAACCCACCATGATGGTAGTAGATGGACAGGGTGTATGTGGTGAAATCAGCACACCAGATCATTGCGAGAATAAATCAGTGCCTGCAGGTTGGAACCGAAACAAAGCTGTCTTGAACAAAAAAACACTGAACAATAATAATGAAAATGAAATTGAAGGTTATAGCCATGTCCAAAGGCCTTATGGCAATAATGATAGTGTAGGTAAGATACCGAATAACAATAATAATGGACTGACAGAAGTTTTGAAGGAGATTGCGGGTTTGGATACCACACCTCAGCTAACTGGAAATGATATGAACTCAAGAGAAACCTTTTTGGGAAGAATAAATAATTGTTATAAAAGATCATTAGAAAGAAAGATCCCTCCAAGCTGCATGATGGGTGGAATGAAGGATTCACACAGTAAGCATGTTATTCTGAGTGGAAGCACTGAAGTAATAAGTAATGAAGGTGGACGTTTCTGTTATCCAGAGTTCTCTAGCGGAGATGAGAGTGAGGATGACACGTTTTTTGGCAGCATGCAAGAAGAGCATGAGAGCTGGGACGAAAGTGATGAAGAGTTGCTAGCAATGGAAATTCGTATGAGGGGCCAACCTCGCTTTGCTAATTTTAGAGCTAACACCCTATCTCCTGTTCAGTTCTGTGTTGACAAAAAATGGAATACTGTGCCCCTTAGAAACAAGTCTCTCCAGCGGATCTGTGCAGTAGATTATGACGACAGTTACGATGAAATTTTAAATGGTTATGGTGAAGAGACTGTGATTCTTTATGGGCAAGAGAGCATGCAGAGCATGGTATCTTCTGATTCTACATCTCCTGATTCTTCTTTGACTGAAGAGTCTCGTTCTGGAACAACCAGCAGTTCTTCACAGAAGCTCTGTAATGGAGGGTTATCTCCTAGTACTCCTCAGGACCTCAAATTGATTGAACCAGAATATGAAAGTCTTTGTGATAATCAACAAGTGCAGGATGTGTCAAAAGCTCCCAGAAATGTTCCAAAAAGTCTAGAAACTCACAAGGCAGTCCTTGCGCTTCGACTGGAAGAGAAGGATGGCAAAATTGCTGTGCAGACTGATAAGCAAGAGAATAAAAGTTCTTCAGATATTTCTGGACAAGCTGTAACTATAAATTTGGTGCCTGTGGAAGAGCAGGCTAAACCTTACAGGGTGGTGAATATGGAACAACCAGTTTGCAAGCCCTATACCATAGTAGATGTATCAGCTGCCATGACCAATGAATGTAAGGAGAATCAGACTGAAACCTTAGAAACCAAAAATACATCGTCTAACCCAAGCTCACCAGTAACTCCAGGCACACCTATTACATCTTCTGTAGCATCACCTGTACGAGTAAATACTAATCTGAAAAAATCCAGTGCAATCAGGTATCAAGAGGTGTGGACTTCTAGTACTAGTCCGAGACAGAAGATACCTAAGGTGGAGTTAATTGCTAACAGCTCAGGACCTTCTGTTCCTCCCAGGAAGACAAGCCACAAGTCAGCCCCTACTTCACCTACAGCTACAAACATTTCTTCAAAAACTATCCCGGTTAAGTCTCCCAATTTATCTGAGATAAAATTCAACAGCTACAATAATGCTGGCATGCCACCTTTTCCTATTATCATTCATGATGAGCCCACTTATGCTAAGAGTTCAAAAAATGCTATTAAAGTTCCCATTGTAATCAACCCAAATGCATATGATAACCTGGCTATCTATAAAAGTTTTCTAGGGACCAGTGGAGAGCTATCCATCAAAGATAAAACTACTAGTGTAATAAGCCACACATACGAAGAAATAGAAACAGAAAGCAAAATGACTGAAGCCATAGGAAGTAAACCCACTGAATTTTCCCAAGCGAAGGGAGTGACTAATAGCTCTGAATGCAGGCTGGGTTCTGTGGCTCAGAAGGTCCAAGAGTTTAATAGCTGTCTCAGTAAAAGTCCGATATCACCACAGAGAAGTCATAGTTCTGACCACAGCTCCCCATCAAGAGTTCAAAAGACAACACAAGAGCCTGCAGCAAAAATAGACGTAACACCAGAGGCTTCTGTTGGCAGCAGCAGCGGTAGAGAGAATGCAAGCACGGTGCTTTCACAGATTGTGGCTTCTATCCAGCCTCCACAGTCTCCTCCAGAAACGCCTCAGTCTGGACCCAAGTCTTGTAGCGTAGAAGAACTGTATTCCTTACCCCCTGATGCAGATGCTACTAAAAACACCCTGGTACGACCCAAATCTCTGTTTACGTCACAGTCTGAGATAGAGTCATCCAAGACAGTGGAAAACACTGCCATTAAAATGCAGAAAGATTCACTTTCACAGCCAGTTGCCACTCACTCTCCAAAGCTAGTGAGAGCCACCCCAAATACCACAAGTCCCAAAACAGAGCAAGCACCGCCCTTTCCTCCTCCACGGTCCACTTCTTCACCCTATCATGCAAGTAACTTGTTGCAAAGACATTTCAGCAATTGGACCAAACCAAACAGTCCCACCAGGTCAACAGAGGCTGAGTCAATCCTTCATTCAGAAGGTCGGCGAGCTGCTGATGCGAAACCCAAACGCTGGATATCGTTTAAGAGCTTCTTCCGCCGCAGGAAAACTGATGATGAGGAAGACAAAGAGAAAGAAAGAGAGAAAGGAAAATTGGTGGGTCTTGATGGAACTGTTATACATATGCTCCCCCCTCCTCCAGTTCAACGTCATCACTGGTTCAGTGAGGCAAAATCAGACTCCAGTGAGAAGCCGTCGATAGTTTTCATGTATAGATGTGAACCGGCACAAGCTGAACCAAAGGCTGATCATCAAAACAAGAGTGGAGCAGAGTTTGCTATCACAGATGCACTAGCAAAAGACAAAGGAGAAATGCAGGAAAAGTCTCCAGAGAGCTCTGAACAGAAAATAGCGACCCATTCATCACCACCTCAGATTCCCAAGAAAATCCCCAGGTAATCTGCTAATCTTTTTTAGTCACTTATTCAGTTGTGAACTGTCTTGTATATACTGCTGAAAAGGGGAGAAATTAAGTGTAATTACATTAAGTGTAATTTTTTCAAAGTGTATTTATTTTAGGTAACATAAAGCATATTTTTTAAATCTTTGCATTACACTGGATATCAGAAAAGATTTTAAAAAAAATTATTAGAAACAGTACCTGGTATTTGGAGTTTGTATTGCAGGTTCACTAATATGTCACAATAGCCATGTCACGTTGAATCAGATACATTTCCTGAATGTCTAGTTTAAGAAAGTGTTCTTATGTTAGGGAAACTAAAGAATTTCTCTGCAAAAATAGAAGGCAACTATAGAAAAGTATAATAGAAATTAAAAAATCCGTGACTCATAAAAGGTGGTGTGCTAACTTTGTCTCACATACCCAAGAATACAAGAGATGCTAATTAACTTGATGCTACACTGCAACGTTACTGCAGCACTCCCAAAATAAACCATGTAAAAAAGTAATAATAGATTATAAAATAATCTATCTCCATTTTGCAAGGCCTTTAGTGATGAATATACTTTGCCCCCTAACAGTATTGGATTCAGCAGACCTGGTCATTCCATTTCTGCCTGACAATTTTATTCAGTGATTTAATTTTTTTTTTTTTTTTTAAATCAGCGTTTACTAAAATGATTCATTGTTTCAATTTCTGTGAAACTATTTGGCCAGCAGATACTTACTTCACTCCTGTAAGTTCATGGTAATTGAACATTTTAGGTGTGTCTCTTGGTTTAAAGGTCTGTTTGTTCCCTTATTAAGGGTACACATGCTTTCCTGGTTGTCTCTGAACACAAAGAACCATGTTTACTTTCAGATATGCATTGTTTTCAACATACCACTGAGTTCCTATAGCTCATGACAGTGCATAACCTAAGAGAGCTGGAGACAATTGTTGCAGTCAGTCAGGTGGGCATAGTATGCATTTCACTGGGTACAGACCACAGCTGTGGATGTATTAGAACTATGTCTTCCAATGTTATTATACAAACCAATTCCAAAATAGCTTCAAACTTGCATTAATTCATTATAATAACCTAGTGGTAGGAGATTAAAAATTTTAAAAGTTTTAGCTATGTGTGAGCCTCAGAAAATGTATCATGGCAGTATTCTTTGTTTTTCTTTCTCCGTTGTCTATACAAGAAAGTTGCAATGATTTTTAGTTAAAATGGTTTAAAAGTTGACTTAAACTAATAGATAGCTCTGTGTGAGCATAGTTTGAGTTTACCATAAACTGATTGCTGCTTGTCTTAAAGTAAAATAACTATGTCTTAAACTAACCAAGAGTGACTATTTGCACCAAGTGTAATTAAATCACTTTTATATCACATCTTGGGAACACTGATGTAGCATTCTCATGAAGATCAGGACTACTTTTCAGACAGTTTACCTTTTGTCAGACATGGACAGTTTGGGGTTTGAAACGTAAGGTGGTGATAGGGTTTATTACAGTATGATGTAAAGCCAGTTTCTGTAGATTTACATTTGAAGTAATTGCCTCAAATACAAGATAGGATGGTCTCCAAAACCGTAGTGTATTGTCTGTTTCTGCAGACTTGCATGAACTGCAAGCTCAGGGTCAAGAATTTTACTTAAAAACAAAAAGAGTACATGAACATAACAAGTAGAGTTTAAAAAAAATGCCAGTACAAATTGTGGGTGATGGTTTCAGAAACATTAGGCACTTTCACAAACTATTAAAGTCAGTAGGAGCTGTAAGCATTCAGCATTTCTGCAAGATGTACAGTACCACAGTAATACAGGGGTGTGGGTGAAGGCAAAAGGGGGTTTCCCCTGTATTTACAGTGCATAATACAGTTTAAGGCTGAAGACAGTGGGGAATGTACCCAGGGCTAGAATAACCCTTGATAGGAGTCTAGTCTCTCTAGACTTACCCCAAATTAAATGGGGAGAAGTAGGCAGCTTTAGAGAGCAAGTTAAAGAACTGGAGAAGTTTGTGCTCTCAATCGCCCTTAGAGCAACTCATTTCTTCTATTATCTCCAGGGGAACCTAGAGAAAATGAGGTTGTACCAACATTTTTTATTTTTTTTTAGCAGCATTACCAAATACGTTGCCATCAGGAGATTCACTTGCTCCCACCTCCTTAGTGCCCCACTCTTGTGCTGGCGAGACAGTTCATGTGGTCATCTGTGGTGAACCAGACTGGGGGAGTGCTCCAAGTGAAAAATAGCTTTGCAGTTATTTGTCAGCCAGATCAATTTGCTGATGTGACAAAGGGACCAGTCAGGAAGGAGCAGCTGCTTATCTCTGTGGTAAAGGGGCAATAACAGGTTAATGGCTGCGGTCATAGTTGGCACATGTTCTTGGACTATGACAGAGATGGTGCTGTTACAATGCTTTATATTTTTGCACTATTACTGGAATACCTTCTGCCCTTACTATTGAAGGCAATCGGTCATTCTGCCCTGTCTCATTCACTTATTCCAAAAAGTATTTTTACTCTGTATTTTTCTGCAAGTCATGATGATATTGGTGAAAACCATATCTCACAATTTTCCCTGGTGAAAACTGGTATTTTCCAAATGTTAGAATTGGAATTTCTTCTTTCTAACAGTATTGTTCTATGGTTTCTACAAATTTCAAAGAAAATACACTGAGGTGCTGAGAAATACGTTGTGGGAACACTGGCCAATGGATATCTTTATCCTTCAGTTATTATATTCAGTTACCTTAATGCAATTTGATGCCTTATTTGGGTTTTTTACTTAATTTTTAATATTGTTAAGGAGACCAAGTGAAACCTTATAGTGCCAGAAAATGAAGGTTTTTTTATTTAAGGATTTTGGCTTTTGTTTTTAATATCCCAGTAGGCGAGAATCAGGATTGTCAACTTTCATTTTTGCACAAGCAGGAGACCTAACAGATGAGATGCTGTACTTGTTCTGTGTTAACTCTTTAGGTATTAGTAAGAGGTTAGTGTTAATTCAGGCTAAAATACGTGCATGGAAAAGACGTTTAAAATCTTCAGTTAAGCTTGCAGAGGCTTAGAGGAAAACAGAAGACATGAAGATGGCAGTCAATGAACGTGACACTTTCTAACTCAAAATGCCAACAACAGTAAGCTCACTGAAAAACCAAACCAATGACCTGGAAAATAAGATAAGCTTTAAAAATGTCAAGTTACTGGAGGGGGGTCTTGAAAGCAGATTAAACGAAGATACAATATTTCCTTACCTTGCAATGGATTACAGAACTGCTAAAGATTGATACCATAATGACAAAACAAGGCTGAAGATATTTAAAGTTATCACTATAAAGGTCAGTTTTTCCCTTTGAATGGCACTTGCAAAATACTTTCTTTGGAAGGCTGAAAACTATCTCTCTGTTACGCAAAAGAACTTGGTTTTGTTTTATCCATGTGATTGTTTCTTTCTGTTTGATGCCAGGATGCACATATGGTCATTCAAAAGGAGCTAGCAAATACTAATGTATTAAATTTACCAAAAATTTGTAGCTAGATTAATTTTTGCTAAAAATCAGTAGTCACATCAGCTTTATCATTAACTGCAATGAAAATCAGGTGTTCTTAGAACACCTGTAGTTCACAATGCAGCAGTTGTTCTCAAGCAAAACCTAAAATTGACCTCTAAAAATGATAACATGACGCTATTTCTGGCCTAAGTCACTGTAATTGATGAAGGTGGTACAGCACAGTTTTTGAACAGAAGTTTAAAAAAAAGATTCTTCAAAGGCTTTGTTATTTAGTGGATCAGACTGTTGCTCTTAGAGTTTCACAAGATAAAGGTTTCTCTTCTTCATTGAGAGATCACTGCTCATACCCAGTACCAGCTTTTTAGATTGAGACGTTTCCTAAAAGAAAACTGTAGCACAGCATTCTGATTCTTCCTTTCCTATCTCCATAAACCACATCAGAGCTGAACTAAAACCTCATTCAGCACTGTTTTAGGTGGCAGTGCCTTTGTAAATCAAGGTACAACTGATTTGTGCAGAGCCATTTCAATTTCAGTTATGTATTAAACTGAATAGTTTCCTTTCATAGCTACAAGTCAGCCATAACTTTCTTTTATAGGATCTTTGGGTCAGACTTGGATGAACTAAAGATAAAACTGTATGTTTACTGAAATACTTCCTTCAAGTAGTGAGGTCTGTATATTCATTCCATTCTCGTTTAGGTAAGAAAGGACTCCTTCATAGCTAAGGTTTAGGAATTACATTGGTAATCCCAAATGACATTAACTTTGTCAAAGGGATTTGCGCTCGTACAAGTTCTGTTGTTCATAGCTACGGAAGATCACTATCCTATTGTTGTATCTTCCTTCCAAAATGAGTGAAATGCTTATACATATTTTAAAGATTTGTTTTGAATGTTTTTCTTAAAAAGCATGCTTCTCCATTGCAGTTACACACTACATCAGTAATTTGCATTCTTTTAAGGCTTTTTTGTTGTTGTTAAAATAGCCTCTGGGCATTTCACTGGACACTTTCATGGGTTCTATACTTATCAGAGGACATAGATATTAAAGCTTTTGAAATTGTCTTGTTATTCTTCAAATCTTACCCCAGTGCTGTGCTCATAGTACAAATAGTTCCCCTTAAATAACTTCCAGCCAGATTACTGCTCCTGAAATTAAAATAAATGTGAGTGACAGATGAGAATCTTTTAGAAAACTGGCCAAAAACTTGCACAGTTCCTGCCTGCCATGGAAGCTTTTCAGTAGTGTAAGTGATCCTCAATTTCATTCTGTTGTGCTGATTGTCTTGAGCTTGCTGACGACTGTTCACACTGTTTGCTTTAAATTACAGTAAGCCAAATGTGATTTCAAGAATCTGAGTTAGACATTGAATTTCCATATACAGGCAATGGAGAAAGACAGTTCCGGTGAGGTGATTTAGAGCACCAAGACTTAAAAGGCCCCAAATGGATTATCTCTTCAGTGGGTTTTTTAGTCATTTCTGTTATGCCGCTGTTACTTAAGGAAAAAAATACAGGTGACTGGGGCTGGGGGTGTGCCACAGTGCACATCATCTGTGGCCCGGACCTTGAGAACCTGAACAGCATAGGAAATGGAGCTTACATGTAGGCTCTCTTAATTCAGTGGGACAGGAGCCATGAAATTACTCTGAGTGCTCTGTATATCTAGAGGAATATGAATGTTGTAACAGATTACTTGGTAAAAACAAATGGAATCTTTGTTCTTCAAAAATGTAGTCATATATTAAGATCAGGATCACATTCAGAGAAAGGCAGGAATAACCACCACTGCCACATTCCACTTTCTCAATCATTGATCCAATCCTGCAGATTCCACAGCTGCTTCAGAAATGACTTGAGAAGGGAACAAAATATTTTAAATCACAGTAGGGCTCTGTTAGAACAAAGTCCTTCCCAGTTTAGAGGACCTCTTGTGTAAGTCTTAAGGTAAGGTTCTCACCTGACTCCAAAACCTTTTAGGTGTAGCTTGGTGAGGAGAACTCAAGGATGTTATACCTGAAAAGAAAAGTATTGCTTGAGCAAGTCTAGTGAAATGGGAGAAATTCTCACCTGAAAAGTTCAGGTGGGACTGTCAACTCCCCCTTCTCCCCAAATCTATCTTGATTTGCTTTATTCTAGATATCAGCAAGGTTTATTTACCTTACTCAGCAGTGTTCAACAGTGCTTTTAAGAGCATTAACCATGTATCTTACCCTGTTTCATCAATGAAAAACTTACGTGAGATTTTTCTCTAGAACATCTCTATGCTAACAGAATTAGAAATTATGCATGTTCATTAAGCAAGATGCTTGGTAACATTTTATGTGAAGATTTGTAAACACCAAGGACTGTTAAAGAATCAAGTAGAAGGGATTTACCATTTATTACTTTATAAATTTAGATTAAGAAATAGTAAATCATGTATTATTGTTCTTAACTCCTCTAATACTGTTTGTAAAATGGAAAGACTGAGAACTTAAAATGGATAAAGAAAAATGCCCTTTTTTGTAATGCACAGTTAATCTGTGGAACTCATCGCCGTTAAGTTTCACTGACACTAAAGAGCTTAGCAGGATGTCTTTACTGGATTATCAAATGTGTTCCCTTTATCTATGCAAACACCGCATTATACAAGATTTAAAAATATATATATAAAAATTCTCACGCTTCAGGACTAAGCCAACTTCTAAACAATAAGAATTAGGAATAAACTTTATGGCTTAGTTATTTCAGATTGTCACCTGAGAAGTTTCTTTCGCTTTCCTCTTAAGTGACTATTTCTGGCTAATGGTGGTGATAAGGACCTGAACTGCATGAGCCACTGGAATGGGTTTTCTGTACCCATAACGTACTCTGGTTGAAACCTGGGCATAGATCGTCTTTGCTCAGTGTTTTGCAGAAGTGGCCTGTGTTCTGAGTGGAAGTTCCTGTGTAAGGTGGCCTTTGACCACCCTCAAGCCATTAACCTCTTTGCATTTTTCCTCAAGCATTATTCAGTTAGTTTAGGCTTTATATTAGCTTTATTAGCTTAGAAGTGTAGGGCCTGAGGAGATCTCAAAGGGATCTCTGAAACTAAATATATCTACAAGTAACACAGATTTTTTTTGTGTGTCTGTGTAAAACTAAGTCATCTTCCTTGTCAGGCTCTCTCATCTCAAACTGTACGACTACCATTGATTATTGCTTTGCTGATGTCCACTCAGGGAGGAGAGCAGAGTCTCAGCTGGCTTGAAGGCCCCATCAGCTTTTCTCTCTGTTTCTGCCACTAATTTCTGCCACTTGGATTTATGCGCCGTCTTACACAGAACTGTACTCACTCAGCTTGACCTCTAGATCTGACCCTAATTCAGGAATGCACTCTCAGAATCACTTCTTTATAAGTATTCCACTTTATCTCCCTCATATTCGTTGCTGTTTATTAATCACTCTAATTGAGAAGGCATGCTCTGATTGGAGGAAAATACATGTCACACAATAGCTGTGATTCCACTGTCCTTACAAAAATTAACACACTACACAGGCTGCTTTCTGGGTTCTTACTATTCCCAAAAGACCGAGGCAAGTTAGACCACATCATCTTTTGGCTATCCTCCAAAAACTGTGAAGGAGGAGAGCCTGTGGGAAGGAGTTAGGGGCATTGGTCCCTGCAGAAAAAAAACACTTCTGAACCAATTTTGAGCTTGTGGACATGTGAATGACAAGTATGTGAATTCAGTGGGTTGTTATCTGAAGGACAGTCATTTTTCCAGAAAATTTTTTTGCTGCACATAATCTCAGCTTTTTAGGAAAACAAATGTGTTCTCTGTGTGCAGAGGGCTGCTCCCTCCATTAAGTGAATAGTTTAGTTTTGGCCACATGTGCCCAAGGAGCAGAGGTAGTTCATTTTCTATGAAGTTTGTTTTTGAAATAAAAAAGGGAAGAGAAAAAGGCTTGGACAGCGGAAGCTGTGCCCACTATGGTAAAAGCTAAATATGTGCTTTTATGCAAGGCATCAAAGAATCCATCCTGGCAAAATATCTATAAATATCCCAAATAAGGAGATAGCTTTAAGTATCACTTGCTATCAACAAGCAGATACAAAGTTATCAGGCTTTAATGGTTCTAATCTCAGAGCCCTTATTTAACAGCTGCTCTACTTTTCTTGAAAACTACTAGTTTTAACTGTTTAGACTATTTCATGAAGCAAAAGCAACTGGTAATTTGGTTCTTGTAGCTTACTGAGAGAGGATGTTTTTGCCTTTTGTTCCTTCTGTGTTCTGTCGGATTGGCTTTTTGCTCATTGAGTCACTGCACTGCGTGTGTATGCTTGATCTCTCTGTCTTTACTGTTAAGATACAGGGAAGCATTTTCCCACAGATTTCATGGTCTGACTTCTAATTACTGTGATTTTGAAAGTATTCAATTCAGACTCTAAAACTGGTTGGAATACAGATTTGAGATATTCACGTACTTTTTAACAGTAGGTTAGTCTAAGTTCTTAAAACTCTTCTTGAAATTTGAGCCTGCTTTTCCTTAACTAATTAACGTGACTAAGACCATAGTTGTCATACCAAAACAGTGATGTAGTAGACTGTGAACTATTTTTCATCCACGAAGGCAGTGGAAGAGTTAAGAAGGCAGGGCTGTAACTAACTGGTTTCCTGGGGCGCTCTGGCAAGTCCCTGGGACCAACCCCCTAAGGTAAATATTAAGGTGCAGTAGGTGTATCACTCTGTGCAGAGTTCAGCCCTGTTGCTTACAGCTTGCACAACTTGTAGCACATCAGAACACTGTGGAATCAATGGCTCGCCAGAGTTTCAAGACATGATTAAAAGACTCAAGAAGGCCCTGAAAGAATTTCCTTTAATGGGGAATTGTGTGAGTGAGTACAGTGGGTGAGTTGGTATTTTTTTCTTTCTTCCTTTCTAGCTGTTGGTTTACTTTGGCAAAATGCTTCTGAGCTTAGGTTAAGCGTATGTGCTTGCATGTGTCTGGTTTGGAGAATGAGTCTGTTCTGTACCTCACCAATTGATACTAAAAAAATTACTTTGAGATATGATAATTCCTGGTTTGTGGCAATGACAGAACTGTAAAGCTATTAGAACCTATTTCTTCTTAAAGAAAACATTCTTATTGAGGAATGCAGGTATGTATATGATTTACAGCAACTACAAGTCTTTAGTTTAATTTCTCATCATCTTGAGAGCCTTGTTACTGCTTTAATTTTATGTATGCTTTATTCTGAAATTATATTAGGTTAACTCTTTAATGTGGATATATTTATGGCACATGGAATGTTCTTCACACCATTCCTATGCATGGTACTAAAAATGAATAAAAAATTTTATGCTGATTAAAGATTACATCTTTTTGATCTTATGCCATTTTTTCTCTTTTACTAACAAGTTCTAATGAGTTTTGTTTGTGTCAGCCTGCAGTTAAAATCCAAGAGTCTGAGTAGAAACAGCATGCGCGCGCTGCACCGTATATGGGGTCTTGTACGGGAAGTACTGGCATGTTTTAATCTTTGTAGACTAGGATTGCTAGCAGACTGTGTATCATGATTTTTGGTATTTTGGCTTTGGCATAGAGAGACATGCCTATAATTTATGTTAACTCTTTGAGGATATAATCTCTCTTTCCACTATAAGGATTTGTATTACAGAACCTCAGCTGCTCTGCCTATTTAAAAATGCATAAATTTTGTTTCTGTCCACCAGAAGTTATATTAAGTTTTAAATCTTTAATACAGAAATTAAATATCTGTACAGCTATGTGATGTGGCGATCATCTTTTGAAGGAAGTGTGTTAGTCCTATCCCTTAAGGAAGTCACAAGTACTTAAAATTCTTGCTGTTCTATTTGATCAGGCTGTAATAATGAGAACTAGTGAACAGGACATATGCTTTTGAGATTTGGCCTATAATGAGTATTTGTTTCTGCAAGTAAGAGAGCATAAAGACACAGAAATATTTTTGCTCTGACATTTTATGTGGCATATTATTGATAATTGCTGCTATGCTTTCAATAGGATTGGGTTTTTTTAATAAACCTGAACATTTTTAAATTTTTTTTATACATATGTATATAAAAAACCCACATAATTTCTAAATCATACTGCAATAAATACATCCATGGAAAAAGACTGAATCTGTGATTTTCAGTTTTGTGCTATAAGCCATTACAGTTTGATTAAAACTTCATAGCTAAGAGCAAGCACAGAGGAATGTCTTCATGGCCTTTTGCAATTGGCCTAATGCATATGGATTTTAATCCTGGATAATTTTATATGGGAAGTAAAGTATTGGCTTAGATGAGCTACTAGTCTGTTTCCCAAAGTGTCTGTTTCCAAATTCTACCAGCAGATGAAAATGTATCATTAAAGTTTTATGCATTTATTAAGACTTAACAGCCCTTTTGCTATACTTTGGTATCTGTGATTAAAGCAAAATTGTTCTGATTGGTAAAAAGCACCTTAAACTCTGCTGCTGTCCTACGAGTCCTACACATTTTATGCAGAATCATGCCTGCGTATATATGTGTACATATGGTGATTGTAGTCAGCTGTAAAACATTTTATTATCCCTTTTGTATGAAAGGCATGAACTACTACATGTTACTATTTCAGTCAAAGGTTGTTTCTTCTTAAGGAAAATAAATATTGTAGAAAGTTGCTCTTAAAAAAGGGAGGGAGAAAGGACCTTATTTCTTTACCAGTTCATTCCCTTTCCTGAAGATATTTAATGGCTAATTCGGTATTTTGCCAGTAGGATCTAGCACCCAGCTTTGGTCTCCTGGTGATTTTGCTTTGTTTGTTTCAGTCAAGTGCCTGATGACACGACACTGGAGGATTTGTCCCCTCGTGTTCCTAGAGCTGTGTTCGTGAAGCAGGATAATGGCGGCAGTGCCTCGGTCATACCAGTATCATCTGTCCGTGTCCCACAAGGGGAGGAAGAAAAGGAAGAAGTTTCAAATTCTCCTGACTTAAATCCTTGCAGTGCTACATACAGCAATTTAGGTAAGTGTATTCTCACAGAAGAAAATTTAAATTAGACCAGATTTTTAATACCTTTCCAGGCTGTGAAGAACCTTGGCTTCTGAACAGCTCCATACACTTTCATAGGATTAGTTTTTAAAGACAAACTTTTTAATATTCATTTATAGAAAATAAAATGATGTTGTCTCATTGTGAGATACACAACTAAGAAAGCAAAGATTCAACAAACTCAAAGGTTTTCTTTCCTATGATTTTAAAACTATCTTTGACTTGCCCTTAATGATAAACATCTCAAATACTTTTAAAAGACACATTGTTTTATCTGTTGGAGGAATTTTTATCAGAGAGGTTTAAAATACAGAGCAAACTACCTATTTTTTTTTTAGAAACAATAAGTAGATTTCAATATTTTTTCCAAACTTCCAAACAAAAGATAGGACTTTTTATTTTAGAGGACCAATAACTGCTAAAATATTTGTAGTCATCTTTTGTTGACTACAAGCTTTCTTATCCTAGTCTGAAAGTTTACTTTTGCTCCTTCAGAAGAGTTTAAGATATGAATATCCTGAAGGTACTGCACAGTCCATTCAACTATCACTGAATTCCTGACTCATATTAGAGAGATGCATGTATGCAGGCCTTCTCTGGAAGATAAGTGAGCCAGACAAATAAGCATCTCTCGATCAGCCTAATTTTCTAAAGCATTTTGATTTGAAGTACTGCGAATTTAGGAATACCTACAGCCAAATTTTCTAAAAGAACAAAAATCTCTCACTTATTTATGTTCAAGGATATCTGAATATATGTTTTTCAGTAACACTCCAATCCTCTAAGCGTACGAATTTATTAAGCATTTGGACAAGAGTGAACTGACTGCATTGAGATGGCTCACAACTACAGGGGTTTGGCATGTCCACACAGGTTTGAAGGATCAAGGACTAAATTTTAAACCCTCAGGTGCATACATTCCTTAGACATTTAGTGATATTGTTGCATTTTTTTGCTTAACTGTGAATTAGTGGCAAACTTCTTAGTGTGTTCTGCTAATGAAACACTAATTAGGTATTGTTTATAAAACTTAAAGAGGAAAAAATATGCTGCCCAAGAGTGATACTAACGTCTACCAAGAAATTGTAACTTCAAGGAGGAAAACTAAAATTTATATTTTTATGGTGGAATTATTCAAAGTTCTAATGAATTATTTTCAATTCATTGAGATATACATATATATCTGTATCTATATATTTTCTGTATTTAGGATGTAGCTACATTACAGATAGAATCCAGGCAGTAGATCTAGCTACATCAAAACTATCTATAGCATGGTTAGCCCATGTTGCTAACCAGACTGACATATAAAACGATCAAGCTAAGGCGTAATTTAGTGTATGAAATATCACTTATTCCTCATGGTGAGATTGCTATTTTTTAGCCAGAGCGCTCATACATTCAAGGGATTACTTGCATTTCATGGCTGAAGTAATGATATTGTGAATATTCTGTTTAAACATTTGCTCAGTTTAGCTCAATTTTCTTATGCAAGATGTTACACCTGATGGCAGCTGCTTCATCATATACAGTTAGATATGCTTCTGTCCATAGATCTCTGTCCTTCCCGCAGCATCTCACAAACTGGGAGTAGTAAACTCATGGAAATGTAATCAAATATCGTTAAACACTGGAACAGGTTGCCCAGAGAAGTTGTGGAGTCTCCATGTGTGGAAATCACAAAACCCAACTGGACGTGGTCCTGGACAACCTGCTCCAGCCGACCCTGCCTAAGCAGGGAAGGTTGGACTTGACCATCTCAGGAGGCCCCCTCCAACCTAAATGCTTCTCTGTGATTCTCTGATCACTCCCATCAGTCCTTGTTTTTGTCAGTGTTGTTCCTGTGTTTGAATGCTCCTTTGTAAAACTGTATAAAACTGAACCCCTTAGCATTTTATTCAGAATCTTCTCATTCTTGGGTCACTTTCAGATTTGCTGTCACCAAACTAAATTTTAGGTATGAAAGAGTTAAATTAACTTTTAGGCTTGACTTGGTCTGGCCTGGCAAGCTTACTGCTTGTTGTTAAAAGCAATGCTACCCTAAATGGCACTGAGTTCTCTGGCTGCTGTTCCAACTTTATTCTGGTTTATTTTATCAACCTCACTTTCTAAATCAGTTAGCTATCAAGAGATTACTAGGTAGGGATATAGAATAATTCCTACTTGTTTTCACATCTTACATCACCTAAGCAGCAAAATCATATATTTTGTAGAATCAACACATACTGATGTGTGTAACTGAAAGAAAGGATAATATGAGAATATGTAATATAATTAAAGTTACATCACATTTGATTCTTGCTTCAATTGCAATTGTATCTACAGTTAGCTTTTTATAGCTACATACTACAGTTTGTAGTTTGTAAAATAGATCATGTGAACATTGTAATTAGTAGCATAATGCAAAATATTCATTTTTTTAAATACTAATCTAATACATATTCTATGTTTTTTATTGAAAAGCAGATAGTACTATGTCCTTACTTTGATAAATGTCTAATCTTCAGTTGTGACATGTCACATGAAATTTTATGAACAGAAATAATGGCAAGCTTTGGTGAATTTTCATCTGCAGTCAGGTAGTAGTTTATATCGGGTATTGCCCTAAATATATTTGGTTTTGGCCTTCCCCTGTTCCCACAGGAGTCGTTCCATCATCACTTTACAGTCCTGCCCAGAAAAATGGCAAGCATGCCAGCAAGTATTTGTCAGGAACCACACTGCAGATGCAAAATTTGAGAATAGCTCATGTATAAAATATGGACTGTATTTGTTAGTTCATCTAACATGTAAAATCATACATCTAGGAATTAAAAAAAAAAAATGCGGGCAAGCCTTACAAGATAGAGGATTCTACAGCATAAAAGACTTGGGGCTTTTAGGAAACCTGAGGTCCCACCATGATGATAGGCCAAAAGAGCTCAGTGTGTTCCTGGGTGTATAAACAGGAGGAAACATCAGTAGGAGTAGAGAGGTTACATATACCTCATTTTTACCCTGCAACTGCCATGGCCATGCACAAGCCCTGGTGACCACAGTTCAAGAAGAATGTTTAAAAAAAAAAATTGTACAGGCTCTAAAGAAAAGCTTTGAAAATGCCTAGTATTGTGACAGGCACTTTATAGTGACTAATTCAAGAAGCTGAGTCTGTTAAGCTTATCAAAGAAACAGAGTCTGGCTTGATCATGGTGTGGATGCTCATGTGGTGAGCAGAACTGTGATGAGGTATCAACAATCAACAGATTTAACAAAATCCAGTGGCCATCAGTTGAATCTTGATGCAGAAACAAGTGCTCAAATGTGTAAGGTAGGGCCTGGATGTTTCTTTTTTAAGGTGTACCCTTATTCTAACAGAAGTTAATTCAGGTAAGCCCTGTAGCTTATGATAAGGAAGACAATAGACTAGATGATTAAAATCCTTTCCTTTACAAATCTGTGAATTTTTCTATCTTTGAATTTTTGGGGGAAATTGACGTGATTGAATTTGCATCACTGTAAGCAGATTAAGAGATTCTCAATATACTCAGGATAGTATTTCTATAATTTAAAAAAGAATAGGTTATTTTATTATCAGCTATTTTTCTCTTTACACCCAAAAAAAAAAAAAAGAGGGGGAAAAAAGGAGGCTAAGTTTCTAGGTTTTAGGATTGCTGATACTGAAAAAAATCCCAAATCACAGCATCTGCCATGGAGTATTGCCTCAGTCAGTATGTTAGACCAGGGCAGTGTGCTTTAGCCAGGTTATAAATAAGGTAATGAAATCATTGTTGACTGAAAGTGACAGTTCAGTGACAGGCAGTGATTATAGTATCAGTCTGATGCATTTTTTATAATACATAATTAGTACAGGTAATATCTTTAACATGGTGTAATGGGGGACGGGTAGCAAGACCTGACAGATCACCAAGGCAGACAAGTTGTTGCACCTGAAGTTTTTATTTAATACCTGCAGCCCATCTTACTGTAGTTCTGTGCACAGTCTCAAACTATTGGTGAGAAAGTGGAGGTGCATCATGAATGTTACTTAACAAATGTTAGCTTTCTTTTCTGTTATATATTATCATTCTGGTTAGATTTTTATCTATTAAATTAACAATAAATGTGTAAATAACTGAGCATAATATAGGATTAACAATCACATTCATGTAAATCTGTGTACTAAATAATCTTATAGAATAGTGTTGTACATGTTCTGCATTTGTTGGAATTGGGGCTGTGAAGCATGCTGGTTGCTTTTGCAGTAGCTGGAAGATACTTTTATGCATTTGTGGGTTTTTTCATGGTTTGATTATTTTTATCAGTCAGGGTAAAAGTTTATTAAGGAGTGATGTATTTTGTACTGGTGTTAAAGACCAGTATAATTGATCAGAGAAATCTTTTCCAGGCTCCATATTATAATAAAAATGCAGATTGCAAAGGATGATCAATATCCAAGTACAACGGGGGGGGAAAAGTACTAGGACAAGGGTAGAGAAGGGGAGTTTGTACAATGGAGAGGTGGCGAACCTGTGGATTTTCCTTAGTGATTAATCAGCCTTTGTAACTGGACTTTGTAACATGAAATGGGGATGTACTGACATGAGAATTACTGGGACATCTGACTCCATTCTTGGCTGTGGGGAGAAACAGGTCAGCAGAGGCTGCCAAAGCCAACGCTGTTGGACTGCTCCAAGATCCAGTAGTGTGGTCAGCCCAGCCCTGTCTTACAGGGGGTTTCCTGCAGACACATAAAAGCCACTAAAAATGCCTTTCTTGTTGGTCTCCACTGTAGAGAGTCCACAGTTTTGATTTTAGTTCTGCTGGAGTTTTGATAGATTTGGTCTTGGAAGATTGGTTACCCATGTTGTACATGCATGATTATTAATTTTTGCTGTTCTTGGCAATGCAAAACGTGGAATTTCTGTCAAACTGATGTGATAAGTTGGAGAATGGCAGAAGTGAGAGTCATTTTGGCTACTTTAGCTCTCTGGGTCCAGTTCATTCATCTAAATCCCTGCACTAGGGGATTAGGGATTAAGGAGTATTACAATGGTTACTAAAACTGAGAACAGTTAACGATCATGGCAATAGCCTAGTTACTACTGTGAATACTAGAGTATTGTTTTCAGCTCTGTTTTCTAATTCACATCTTCCCACAAGAGACATTATCCTTGGATGAGAGATGGTAATGGCATATAATCAGAAAAAAGCTTTCAAGAATAAAGGAGAATGTAGGATAGATTACCATGTCAAGAGTAAAATGAGTCTGGAGAAAGCACAGAAGCAGCCTGCTGTTATTGGTGTATCGGGCTAATGTATGCTATGTATGATAGAGCAATATACATCTCAGGAATAGTTCTATTTAAGGAAGGATGGAAGCATGCAATGTGTCACCCACTTGGCTTGCCTAATTCACCATTAGTTGTTTTCTCAATTAAAGAAGCATTTTCCTTCACAGTTCTGAGATTTCTTGATAATGTATACTGCTGATCTGGTTTAAGCAAAAAAGAAAGATACATGGAGTATCAAGAAATCTAAACAGTAATTATGCATGTCATTATTCTAAGAAAAACATGCTTATGGAATATAAATTTGAACTAAACCTGAGCTCAGTGTGTCCGATTGACAGTTTTGTGAGCTAACATAAACAGGTTGCAATGCAAAGTCTGATGATAAATCAGTTACTTGGAAAAATAAAATTTAAGTGCTTTTTTTTAGAGCTGATTTAGAGTTTCAGACCTCTGCATGGTGTCTGGAGATCTAAGTATTAATATTTAAATAGTGTAGTGAGATTCTGTAATGGAAAATGTTACTGAACTGTAGAATTACTTAAAGCTCTCTAGAAAGCTGCTGTCTATAAAGAGTTACATCCTCTATCCCCTGGAAGCCACTTCAAAGATCTCTGTTAAGTGGCAGCCTAGTATTGTCCCTGTTCCTCCTTTTCATTTGCCTCCCAAGAGTGTAGCTCAGGCTGAACCTTGAAATGTTGGAGAGTCTGTGCAGTAGGTTAAGGAAGTGATGGGTTTTTAAGCATGCAAGGGGAGAAGGAAGCAAATGCTCTGCCGGTACTTTTATGCAAAAGAACATTCTTGTGCCTTTGACAGGGACAAAATTTAAGACAACCTTTTTCTTGCTAGACAATGAATTTTAAAAAATGTGGGACATGAAGTATCATGCCATGCTTGGGGAAAGCTGAGCTGGAAAGACTGGCCCAATGGTCAGGAAAGAAACGTACAGCGTTAAGAACTCAGCATAAGAACAGTCCAGATATTAAGCTTTTCAAACACATAATGCAGATGATAGATTTCAATATGGAAAATTGTTTTTGTGGGGAGAAACTATACTGTAACATGACATGTCTTACAAATTCATGTTCCTCCGCTGAGAATACTTGAAAAAGTTAACTACATAATGACTTGTACATGCAGTTCTCTGGATCCTGCCACTCCCACCAGATATCTGCAAAGACAACTTCTGGTTATGAAAACCTTCAATGATGTTTTGATGTCACAGTTCCAATAGCTATGCAAAAGCAACACCTAGCAAAAGTCACTGGTTGCAGTTGCAACACTCTTCTGTATGAATGGCTTTTGGAGGATAGGGCCATTAAAGCAGACAGAAAATAAGAGACTCAAGAAGAAATGCTGTTATAAATCTTACCTTTCTTTGAGAGGGCTTCTGCTGCTACTGCTTGAGATGTGCATCTTGCTGTAATTTGTTTTCTTGCTGTTTCCCTCTAGCATGTGTGCAGTCCTTGGATTACCAAGTCACACAAGCATCGCATATTAGGAAACTGCCTCCTGAAATAAGTAGCCTTTCTCAAAACCCCAGCAGTTAGGCTATTTTAGCATAGCAGGGAAGAGGGTAAGAATGAGAAAACAGGCAAGTGATCTTTACCACAGAATGTTGCCAGCAGGAGAAGTACATAGGTCACAGATTTCGTAAGAGTAAGCAATTGTGGAAGACAACATATGTTTGGATGAGTTAAGAAACTTGGATACAAAGTAGAAATGAACTTGTCTCTGGATATGCAAAAGACTGTGGCATCTGGATGTGTGTGTCTGGCATGTAGACATCAGTTCTGCTTTTGACTCTTGAATCATGCTACTCTTCGTCTCTGCAAAAGGTACCTGATAAGAGTTCCTGTACGGCTCAGCTGGCACCAGTGTTATATGCTGCAGCATATCAAATGGTGAGAGGAAGAGCTGCTATTGTAGAGCACGCTCACTGCAATACCAAGATCAGAAAGGAGCAGTAGAGGGTCCCCTGAGTGTTACGGGTGTTTTGAGGCAACCTTGACAGTGATTCGAGAGATATGCAGGGATTCTCCAATATTTCTAGCCTTTGCATATTTTTATTTTGTAGTAGCTAAAAAGTGACGATGCAGGGGAGTAGTCCTATGCGATCTTCCCTGATGATCAGGCATGTACAAAGCTAATAGAATTTCCTGCTCAAAATTCAGTTTTTTAAACATTGGAATATCTAGGGTTATTACAAAATCCATAAGGCTCTTCGGAGGGTTTCTTGAGCTTAAACAAAAGATAGAGATACAACTTTCATTTGTGATGTCATCTCCTTGGAATGATTGAAGAGAGAATGATTGTTAAGAATTCAAGAGCCAAGGCTATTCTGTTTGTGGATACATATAAAAATACAGTCCTCTCTGATCTTCTGAAATTAGGAAGTCCTTTTCAGCATTCTAACCCAGCATTCTAGGGTTTTGTGCATCCTGGCCAAGAAGATCTTACATTCTGTAGTATTCATAAAAACTGTAACAACATCTCTTAAAGTGTAAAGGGAGCTATCTTTTTTTTCTTTTCATAGACTGTGAAGTCATTTATTATTAATTAGGGACCAAAGTGATGTAATTCAAATCTGAATCCGAGATCTGCACTCCCAGTTTGGTTCGGCATTCCAGTTCGGTCCTCTCTTGACAAGGATTCAGCACATATAAATAGCCAAATAGTCGTAGTGTCTGTTTACTTGCTGTTCCCTTATTAGAAAAGACACTCAGCTGCAATTATACAGAGCATCCATTTCATGTCTGCTGTGTTGCAACTGTAAAAATTGTCTTCCTACCTTACCATGCTGGTCAATGAACCTCACAGGAGTAGTAGTAAACTTCTAAAATAATTTCTCTGAAAATAGCAGTTCATTATTAAGACTGGAAAAAATCTCATTTTGATATGAGTAACAACTGTTTAATTGTCCCAGAGCAGCAAGTTGGTCATTTGTATAGTCTGTTTATTGTTTTTTATTCTCTCGTATGTTATTGTCATTTATTTATTCTTCATTTCCAAGGACTCTGGCAGTTATAAAACATAACTGTCCTCTCTAAAAGCCATCCAAACACATGACAGGAAGTTCATCTTCCCTAGAAGCATACAAAGGTTTGAAACCAGTCTGTCAGTGGAAAGGCCATGCTTTTGTGTATGTAACCTGCTGTTTGGAATCTCATGACTGAATCTAGGTCAGGTTATCTATGAACATAATATTGCCAACAAAGGTACAGACGGCAAGTGAGTAAGGGAAATGTATTAGATAAAGTTACGGTTGGGGGGGGCGGCGGGTGAGTTTTAAATTGTTGGTTAAAAAAATATTTCTAGTTTTGTAATCTGAAAATATGATCCCACTCTCATTGAAAGCAGTGGCAACACACTTGTCAACTTGAGTGAAAGTAGGCTTAACTTCCTTGTTTTCACCTTGTGAATCTGCTAGGCAATCCTGACTTTCTGATGTGACCGCCGTAGTATCTGAATTACATTATTTGTGTTTGAAGTTTTCTGTTTCCATTCTGAAATAATGCTTTCAGCTTCTTTAGCACATTTCAAATCCAAGTGATCCCAAGTGCTTTACAGACTACTATGAGGATATATAAAAAAGATCAACTCACCTGCCAGAGAAATGCACCGCTCAAAGAAATAGTACACAAAGCCACTTAGCAGCAGCAACCCATAGTTTTTGCACACTGCAATAGGAACTAAGGAATAATATTATAGTCGATTGACTGCAGAAGGAATTACGGGAGGCTGGGTATAATTATTGAAACTGGAATTTGGCCATAGTGCCAAAACTGACATTTGGTTTTTGCTTGCACTTTTTGTCATTAAGCCCATGTGATGTAAAATGCCAGCATTGCTAGCACTGAACCTGATTTTAATATATAGGCCAAGGTCAAATAAAGACTGGCTGTATGTAACGATATATATGTGATGCTGATTTGGTCATTTTGCTTCCCTATTAGTTCATCTTTTCATGTATGTATTTAGGTTTTCTTCAAATATTGGGGGAGTCCTAGTCAGCTGGGGTTTTTTTGCCTTCAACTTTTTTGCAGAGTGCAAATATGAGCAGCAGATGCAAAGTACTATAATCTTCTATTACTATTATCTTCTTATTACACAGGACAGTCCAGAGCAGCCATGATACCTCCGAAACAGCCAAGACAGCCGAAGGGAGCTTTGGATGATGCCATTGCCTTTGGAGGACTAGTAGACCAGGAGCCAATGAACAACTTGCAGCCAACACCACCTCCGCTCCCAAAGAAAACAATTTTGAGAGCTAACACAGAGCCGACTCCCAGAGATCTCCAGAAGCAGGCTCTGGAGAACAACCTGTGTGTTGTGGCCAATCCCACCTACGATATTGACACCAACTGGGAAGCAAGCAGCGCCTGCTCTTCGGTCAGCCTGGAGCTCAAGGTACTGGACAATGAGTCAGGAGATTCCTTGGACAGGCCTACAGAAAAACTAAAGGCAACCACCTCAGCAACTAACAGTGTTTCCAGCCTAACCACTATCAGTATTAAGGACCGGTGTTCCAATAGCATGGAGTCTCTAACAGGGAGACGCATCTCACAGACTAAGCAGGGCAAAGGTGTCCAGAAGCCGCAAAGGCAAGCACTTTATCGAGGAATTGAAAACCGAGAAGAGGTAGTAGGTAAAATCCGAAGCCTTCACACTGATTCACTGAAGAAGCTGGCACTTAAATGTGAAGACTTGTTCATGGCTGGACAAAAAGACCAGTTGCGATTCGGCGTGGACAGCTGGTCGGATTTCAGGCTAACCAGTGACAAGCCATGCTGCGAGGCAGGTGATGCAGTTTACTACCCAGCTTCTTATGCAAAAGATCCTCTCAACAATTACGCAGTCAAGGTAAGAGGGGCTTGAAAAACGGTAACCCTAGGCATCACTGAAAAATGTAACAAAAATAACAATAATCTGCAACACACCCAGTAGTGATAGGTCCTCTAAATATGTGTACTGCTTGCAGCTGCACTGTGTGAAAAGTAAGATTCCCAAGATACAGGCTCTTCCTTCTACCAAGAACCATATGTGGCATTGGTATCTGCTGTTTAAGTTTCAACTGTTTTTACTGCAGCTCCAAAATTATTAAAACAAAATCAACACAACTCGGGCTTTACCATGATCATTGGTTAATGAAATATTGAAGAAGAAGATGTATTATTTTAACATGTGTCAGCAGTTTTTTGGAAACTTGCAATAACAAAATCCGTAGGTTCATCTGCATGCAGATGATACTAAATCATCACTCTTAGTTAAGAAAGAGTTCAAAGTTTTCCATGTCAGAGCCAAATAATTTTAAATGTAAATTCTAGGCTAATGTATCTTTATGTTCCCATATGTTTTCACCAGCATTCATTACCAGCCTTTCAAAAGCTCTCTCTAGCCATCAGTGTTGCCTTATAAGCTGTAGTAAAAAAAGTGGAACTTGTCAGTGTTAGTTTGGTGCCCTTTTACTAAACAAACAATTGATTTGTGTCTAGTTTATACTTCAGCTAACACATAAAAGAAGTAAGGTTTATTAGATTTACTGCTAATATATTAATGAATAGTTGGTAGCTATCTCACTAGATGTTGTTACTTTATGGACTTTTATATAGGTAATTATTTCTGAGCACTGTATCTCTACAGTTCTCAATGCTTGTATGGTAGGGTAATAGTGAGAAAGCAGCTGAGACTCACAGCTCTGTCAGGCTTCCTGTGTGACCTTGAGCAAATCACTGAACTTCTGACTCCTTCTTGCTGAAACTGAGGTAGAACATTTATTACCCAACACAGGTGTGTGAGGCCTAATCAGTTATTCCTTACAGAGATAGAGCATGTTGACATTCTCAGAAGGGTGGTGCTTTACAGTAACAAAATGTTGTTACCACTCCTGCATGATTGTTTACAAGAAAGATATAAAGAAATAAAAGGTAAGATTGGTGCAACTGATATGTTCTTCTGAAACTTGAAAAGCCACCTTTGTAAGGCAGATTTGTGGGCATAACTATTTATATTTCTTTAGTTATCAAGGACCTCTTTTTGAAAAGATATGAAATGAAATATGGATGTTTTGTAGATGCCACATCCAGTGGTACCAAATGGCTGAGAACCAGACCATGAATATATCTGGCAATCTACTCTGGCTGCAGAATCAACAGTCTGGCATTACTCAGTTTGCGTTTTTTTGGTTTTAATGCAATGATGCAAAAATGGTTGTTTTTAGGACCCAAAGTGGTATTTTTCTATATAGGCAGGTTTGGGTTATCACTAATGTGATTCCTCTTTGCACAGTATGGATGTGCCCTTAAACTGTGCCCTGACATGCAAGACCTATGTAGTTGTTTTCTTACCTACTGTCCTTCTAAATACATTTCTTTTGTAGAAAGCCAGTGAAAAGAAAGAACAGCCATGTAGCATGGTCAAATATGTGCTGTATTTTTTTTTTCTCTTGTAATTCAGATGTCTTAAAAATAGTTGTCAGACTAACAAAATTTATTGCAACGCAATAGGTGTGATCATCTTGAGAGTGAAGTACCTTGACCTGGAGGTCACCGTGAGCTGTTGTGCCATTAACAATGACAGGAAAAGTTACTCTTGAAAATACCCTCCTTAGCACTTAATGTGATATAGGAAGATACTCTCACTACAAATGTTCTCTGATTTCTTTATAAGCCAAGCAGGACCGGCATACAGGACTACTGATGTCTTTTCATTTTCTCTTTTACATATCTTAAGTATGCATTCAGCTAAGTTGGGTTCTCTTCAGTTGTCTGTTTCTTTGGTGTATATTTTTATTACTGCATTCGCTATGCTAATATTGAATTATATAGCATTTTTTAAACTGTGGTTACTGGACTTTTTTCCCCTAAAATCAGTTATAGTAAATTTCAACTTTGTCTTAACATTTGCCCCAAGTTGTGGGGACTTATCAGTCCAGGATCAGATTTGTACAAAATCTCATAACAACAGATTGCTATTACATTACACAGAGATTTGGGGAATTTCACTTTAACGAATATACGAGTTTTACTATCATGGGTATTTTTTGTCTGAGCCAAATTACTTAATCATATACCTACAACAAATAAGCTATGTATTCCCGCCATTTTAAATGCCTTGTCCCCAAAACAGGATGGCAAAAAATAGTGAGATTAAAGTTTCTGGTGTGCCTAGAGAACCAAAAATACAGTCTTCCTGTTATTTTTAATCAAGTCTTAGAAATACATTTTGAAAGTGTATATGGAGCCACATCTTTGGACAGTGTAAATTTATGTAGCTCTTCTGAATTTTGTAGAACTACCCAAGCAATACTGGCGAACAATTCAGACACTTCTTAAGTTCTATGATTTTAATATTAGGTTTGAGAAAAAAATGTGATAATGGGATTTTTAAATTATTATTCTCTTTGTAGAAAAAAAGAGATTCCCCCCAAACGGTGTTGAGTCTTAATGCATAAGTAAAAAAAAAATTACATTTTAATACTGTTATCTCCAAAGGTAGAATGACAAAAGCACTGCTAAAAATCAAGCTTTATCCATTTGACTACTGCTGAATTAAATTTAGAAGAATGAACCTTTTGTGCAGATGAATGTACCAGCGCACCTTTACATTCTAGTGGTATCGCCACCAAAAGATGCTCTGATAAATTTGGTGGAGAACGAACACAACTTGCTCTGTTGGTGTGGATATTAGAGGAAACATTGTTCATAGGGGTGTGTTGTTTCAAAGCATTGTATGACGCTTTTTGCTTCACTCTCACCTAATCTGCTAGTAAACATCCTGTGCAAAAAAGTTGCAGGAAGCCATATGGAAATTACTTTGACTGAAACATTATAAATAAAACCAGTAAATAAGTCATGATCAGAAAACTACTTTTCCAGATGGAAAAAAACAGAAGTTCCCTTACAAGAAAGGCTTCCATAAAATTCCAGTCCCTAAGGTATTTTTCCTTCACTAAGTGCAGTACCACCTTCTAAGTAGTTGGTGGATCTGGGACAATATGCATAAACATTCCTCTGAAACCACAGTCTTATCAGTAGTTCCAAATATGTAGTGGAAAGGTTACACTAAAGTAAAAGCAGCGGAGAGCACCAGCTTTTTGTACAAAGTGGATTGGATGAGTCCAATTCTTAGTATCCCTACACAGACTAAGTAAGGCAGTGATATGATAGGGATCTTTTTTATTTAAAAAAAAAAAAAAGTAGAATGAATAATAGTTAGACAAGATAATCACTGTGCCAGTGACGTAAACTCTTTCCACTTTCAGTATTAAACGCTCAAGGAAATTACTGTATGATATCACAGACAGACACATAGAAATCATGATTCAGAGTCCACATGGAACAATACAGACATAAAAAACCAGCAGGGTTATGGTCTGCAGTGTGTGCGTTCTGGCCACAGGCACATGTTGCAATGCTGTTCAGGCAGGATAACAGGAATTGCAAAGGTGCAAACAGCTCAAAAGGAGCAGTTAAAATTTATTGCTTTGATTGCTACAGGGCAGCAGAAGTTCTTCTAGCAGTAAAACCTTAGGATTTCTTAAGGTTCCTGTCCCAAGTATAAAATAGAGCAATGCAGAAGTAAATAGTATTGGGCTGAATGTGGCTGACAGTTTCCTAGTTGCAGCTGACAATTGTTTTCTAGTTATGTTTAGTTTGTCACAGTGTGCTAAGGTGTTTTTTTGGTAATTCAGTTTCCTAGTGGAGCTTCTTGGCAGAAGTGTTATTAAAGGCTATCCCAGAACTTCATGGCTCAGATCAAAATAAAGCGATGCACATTAAACTTTTAGCCCATTACAAGTTCAGTCACAGCAGCATAGAATTCTGTGCTTTGACACATCGTTAAAAAGTCAAAGCTGTATTCCAAGGTATCTTTTAAACCAGGACACAAGGCCAGATCAAGAAAATGAGGTCAATCAGAGATCAAACTGGCCTCCTTGGGAAACAAGGTTGTGCCAAGAACAAGCTATCAATTTGGGATTAGCAAGCTTTCATTCTAAGCAGAATTTCATTTGCAGTTGTCCCTCTGTGCAATACAACAAAGCAGCACAGATGGTGCAGTCTTTGTGATCTTCTGTGTTTCTCATTTTCAGCACTTGTGAATTCATTTCCGACAATATTCATCGTACTTTTAAGTTCACTGATGCCCTGTAAAATGCATAGGACAGAGTGGAAATGAGATTCCCTGCTGGTAAAGTGGAAGTCAGCTGATGGCACAGTAGGCTACTGGACTCATAAAGGAAAAATAAAAGCTTATGCACAACAGTTTTTAGAAGCTCTGAAACATTAAAATCTTGCTTCTTAGGGATGGGGGGTGGGGGCGCAGGAATTGAAATGGCAGGATATAAAGAAACCTCTCCTGTCCCTATAAACGTGACCAAAGTTTAGTTCATATGGATGCACTAAAGAAAAGATACATGATGACAGTGCATTCCAATGGAAGATGGAAACTTTCTGTTCCTTCCTATTCATATCTCCTTTTTTCTCATTGCTTTCTTGCATCATATGGAAGGGCTTTTTACCAACATTGCTTCATCTGTTGAACAACCAGCTCTTCATCAGCTTTAGTAATAAGGCTTGCCAAGCCCTTATCAACAGCTTTCTTTCAGCTATTATCACATACCATATCTTCATAGCTCAGCTGACTGTATTTCATTAAAGCAAATGGTAAATGACTGATTGATCCTACTTTCTGTCCATGTTTTAGTCAAAAGTATTTCCACCTTTTTCTCTTCCTGTGCTCCATAATAGGAATTCAACATACTATATATGTAAAAGGCAACATGATTTCCGTGTTTTTTAGAGTAGATGACTGGAACAGACAGAAGCTTTAAAAATCATGCAGAGAAAACTGGGCCATATTATTTACACAGTTTTGACAGCACAAACAGAAAAGAAGCTTTGTATCTACTCCCTTAGCAAGTCATCACAAGCAGTCTAAAGCACGTGCTAATGAGGCCATCAAATTTCACAATTTGTTCCCTAAATCTTTTCAAATGTAAATGTAGACTTTGGTTGCATAACTTACTATAACCATTTTGAAAATTTTATATCTTGGTCATTCAGATGATAGTTTTAGGTGATAGTGGAGTTATTCCAATACAAAATGCTAGGGTGAGCACTCTTACCCATTAATGGTATTAAACACTAGCATTCACTACTCTATTGCAAAATGGTTAATATAAAATAGAGTTCTGAGTAGAAGCTGCAACTCAGAAAATTATAAAATAGAACAAGAAGTTTGTCAGTATACAAAATTTACATTCTATAAGCTGTTTTTGAACAGATCAGTAAGAAAACTTAGTTTGTCTCCACTGCTTTCAGTACATTTTCCCTATTCTAATAAGATATTGGTAAATGAGAACCTGAACTCTGCAGTCTAAAACCCTAGGACTTATCTGGACTCATGCAGCTGTATTTCACAGCAAAACTCTGAAGAGTAGCCAGACGCTTACAGGAACATCAGATTACTGCAGGTCTGTCTTTTAGAAACTGTTTTATGAATTCAGACAGGCTTCCGATTTGTTCTCGTACTCCAGGTTTTGGGTGCTGCTTCTAGACAGCCTAGCTTTTCACTGCCCTTGTCAATTACAAAGTAGCTAGTGTACAAATTTTAGTGTTTGTATAGTCAACAATTTAATCAGCTCTAAATAACCCAGCTGCCTCTTCCACTTCTCACTTCATGTTGTTTGTAAACAAAAAGCCAGAAGCAGAAAATACATCTCTAATCAGATCTCAGTTCTCTTGTCTTTGTAGATACTGGATGCATGTTCGTGTACCCATATACTGCCCTGTATTAAACAAGAGAAGTGAAGGTGTCCAAAAGCCATCACTATTGGGCATTTGTGTGAATAGAGATTATTTTTTTTCTTTATTGGTTATCTTCTTTAACAGTAGACTAAGGAGGGGAAAACTGTATTCATGAATGCAGTCATTTTAGTATTGATTTTAATCATAATACTATTTAGCCTTTAATTTCTGTTTTGTTGATGTGAAGAGAGGAGTTTGAAACAAAAACTCGTATTTAAGAACTGACATGGGGTAAAGTTTGGCTCTGCTGTGGATTCAGACTTTAGAGTGGACACTGCTCTGAAGGTTTTCATGAACCACAGTAACAATGGAGTTAATAATGTGACTTGTTCATTTCTTAGGAAAGATCCAGCTGGCAACATACAGATCAGATTCCCCTTGCAGGCCGGTTCTGCTGGCTCAGAGGAAAAGGGAATGGGTGCAAAGGCAGCATACTCTGCCCTAATAGCTGAATGCCTTTTGGTGCAGATGTTCTTGGCCAGCCATTTCTAAATTAGAAGGATGCATTACCACATCCACAGAGGCCTATGAAAGTGTGCTTTTGTACTATCACAATTCTAGGATTGGCAGTATCTTCTAAAATGAGTGAACCAGGGCTGATTTTGAGAGATGCAATGCCCATCTCCTATTATTTTAACTGAAATTCCAGTAGTAAATTTGAGAGCCCTTTTCTGAAGTAGGAAAAAGAGGCTGTCCAGGACTAAAATTAGAAACTAGGAATAAGTCTCAATTCCTTTGCTTTTCTTTTTCTATAGGCAAGGAGAAATCCTTTTCATAAACTTTAAAAAAGACCTTGTATTCACCAAATTGAGAAGTATTAATTGTTTTAAGAGCAAATACTCTGTGGAATATATATTCCTAATAGGATATCATTTTTAGTTGACAGGTGGTATTAGAAATCATCTGTGGGTAACATGAAACGTCATACAATAGCTAAGGGCCAGTGCGTATTCACACTTTTCTTATTAGCAAGTAAGTTTGACCTTAAAATTAAACTCTTTCAGAATGAGTTTATATTTTGGATTATGTCAGTTAAGTATTTTTAAAATATAAAGGCTGGATTACAACACATAGAACCTTTTCTGAAGTTGGAATTGATTATCCCCATGGCTGGTTGTACAAGAAAAAGGCCATGGACTTGAAGAGCATAGAAGACAAAACTATTTTCATTGTCCTTAACAGCTGTTCTCCCAGTCAGATTTGATACACATTGGTAGGGTCTACGCAACACTTTTCTACTTCTGTCTTTTGTGCAGTTTTAAGTATTTACTAAATCTGGGGGTTTCAGTCTCCAAGACACTCAGCTGACATTTTCTTTTCATATATAATTCAAAGGTTAATGCTGGTTTTTTACTGTATTTGTTTAAACTTTTGTAACCCTTGAGAGAAGGCATGGGGGACTTTCCATTGATAGCTTACTTCACCTCTAACAGTATGAAATACATTTGAAAATTTAAATTGGCAAGAGCCACTGTACAAAGAGGGTACCTATCAACATTTCCAGAAAATGATGACTTTCCTCTCTTAAATAAAATTGACTAGAAAATGCATTTTTCAAATTCGTTTTGTTTCTGCATGGCAGTTATAAACAGGCAGTTTAAGCTATAGTATACATAATACGTAAGGAACTTTAAATGCTTGTGAAGTATGGAAATAGGCACAGTATCAAAGACAGGAGGACGATCAAAATACTGTTACTACTTGTGTCTACTTTCATGATTATCTGACACTTGTCTGATCAACAAGCATAAAAGACTAACTCTCCTATTAAACTACATTTCTTAACCACATAAACACATAAAAGATGAAAAATCATTTTCTTTTTTCAGTTTTCTTGGCAGCGGGGGGTTGTTGGTTTGGTTTGGTTTTTTAGCGAAAGGTAAGTTTATAGTGTATCCTACATAAGTTCCTGAGAAGGGGTAAAAGGAGAAACAGGGAGAAAAGTCACTTTATGCTTATATTTAGAGCTAGTATGAGATTTGGGGTCCTTGGTTGTTGTGACTGTGTAGAAGTAGTGCTGACTTTTACCAGCCTTAGTTATCTGGCTTTCCCTGGCATTCAGAGATGAGCTAAGGGAAGCTGTAACTTCATCTGAAGAGAAATGCCTTCCTATTTTCTCTTCCTCTGAGCTTTGCAGTTAAGACCTGTTGGTGCATTATACCAGCTGAATACTTAGGCTCTAACTTTGTAAAGATTAAAACATACACTTAATCTTATACGCTTTGAACAAAGTCACTGAAGTCAGTAGGACTACGGTTAATATCCAGAGGTCAATGTGTCTGAGTCTTTGTAGGGCTGTAATTTTAATCGGTAAATGCCTTAGAACAGAGGTCTTAATAGAGGTTGTCCAGTGACTCTTGTAAGGGGGTTGGAGCTGCCAGTTGTTATGGCAGGGCAAACAATTAGTAATGTACGTATCAACAAGATACTTCTGGTCAGAAATTAAATACAGCTATATATGGCAAAATAAAAACATATACTTAGGATCTTGATGAATGACTGAAAGCAGTTAAGGTACCATGTTTCCATTCACCATCTGAGCCACAGGAAGTACGCTTGCCGACAGCCCCTGCCACGCACACATACGTCCCTCACTGCAGACATGAAGTGTTAGCTTGACATGGCTGCAGCTAATAGCTTTCCATTTCCAGTTTCAGTGGGCAAGGAGCATGCATCCAGTCACTTAATTCAGCTGACAGGTAGTAACTTGTTATGCCATGCTAACTCAAGTCATGTGCAATTGTTTGATCGTGTCCTCAGATATTCTGTGTATGTTTCTTTGTATCTCCTATTGCTATTGATTATTTTTATCTTGTTCAAGCTTTTCACACAAGCCTGAGAGAAGAACATGAAATAAAATGGTATGGATAAACAAGTAACTGTAAAGTAAGCTTCACTGTGCATTTACCATATATCAGCTGCTATTCTGACTGAAAGCACAACCTGCCTGAACTGTATTTTCCATTGAATAATTGTCCTGGTTTCAGCTGGGATAGAGTTAATTGTCTTCGTAGTAGCTAGTATAGCACTGTTTTTGAGCTAGGTATGAGAAGAATGTTGCTAACACTGATGTTTTCAGTTGTTGCTAAATAATATTTAGTCTCAAGTCAAGGACTTCTCAGCTTCTGATGCCCAGCCAGCAAGAAGGCTGGAGGGACACAAGATGCTAGGAGGGCACACAGCCAGGGCACCTGACCCAAAGTGGCCAAGGGGGTATTCCATACCATGTGACATCACATCTAGTATATAATATAAACTGGGGGGAGTGGGGGTGGGGGGATCGCTGCTCAGGGACTAACTGGGCATCGATCAGCAGGTGGTGAGCAATTGCACTGTGCATCGTTTGTATATTCCAATCCTTTTATTATTGCTGTTGTCATTTTATTAGTGTTATAATTATCATTATTAGTTTTTTCTTTTCTGTTCTATTAAACCGTTCTTATCTCAACCCACGAGCTTTACTTCTTTTCCCGATTTTCTCCCCCATTCCACTGGGTGGGGGGGAAGTGAGTGAGCGGCTGCGTGGTGCTTGGTTGCTGGCTGGGGTTAAACCACGACAATAATATATGCACAGGGAGAACTGCCTGCACATATCAGTCTGCAGTTGCCTACTGTCCAATGGAAACTGTTCGTGTGCCTTAAAATAGTCTGCCAAGGTCAGTTCAGTAAAAAATTCCTCAGTGCTTGTGTTTAGGGCTAGACTGTGGATAGCCATCAACAAAGTACATATTAACAAAAAAAAAAAAGGATATAGAATTTACAAATTTAAGAGTTACATTATGTCTATTCTGTTTATTTTCTTCCCCCAGATTTGTAAGAGCAAAGCTAAGGAATCCCAGCAGTATTATCACAGCCTATCTATCCGGCAAAGTCTAGCTATCAACTTTAACATCCAACAGGACTGTGGCCATTTCCTTGCTGAAGTGCCAGTTCGTCTCCTTCCATGGGAGGATGCCGATGCACCAGAGGTGGAAGAAGAAGAGCGGGAAGAAGTAGAGAAAGAGCCAGAGCAAAAGAACAGAGACACTCCTTCCAATACAGAGGCTTCACAGAAAGACAGCTCAAGCAACCAGGGGACCATCAGCAAGCCACGCAGCCGTGTTGTGGTCATCACGCGGGAGGTCCCATACTTAACAGTGGCCGATTTTGTGCGAGAATCTGCGCCCCGCCATGCAAAAAGCCCAGATTTATATGAGAGGCAGGTCTGTCTACTCCTTTTACAGCTGTGTTTGGGCCTGGAGCACCTGAAACCCTATCATATCACACACTGTGATCTGCGGTTAGAGAACCTGCTGCTGGTTCATTCCAGACCAGGAGGCAGCCCTCTGATCTCTGAGTCCATGGAACCCAGTCCCAACACTGCTTGCCCAGCCAGATTAATAGTGAGCAATTTCTCCCAGGCCAAGCAGAAGAGTCACATGGTGGATCCTGAGGTCCTACGGGATCAGTCCCGCTTGGCTCCAGAAATCATCACTGCAACGCAGTACAAAAAGTGTGATGAGTTCCAGACTGGCATCCTCATCTATGAAATGCTGCACTTACCTAATCCCTTTGATGAGAATCCAGAGCTGAAGGAGAAGGAGTACACTCGTGCTGATCTCCCCAAGATTCCCTGCCGTTCCCTCTACTCTCAAGGGCTTCAACAGCTTGCCAGCTGCCTGCTGAATCCCAACCCTTCAGAGAGGATCTTGATATCAGAAGCCAAGGGAATCCTTCAGTGTTTGCTTTGGGGTCCACGTGAGGACTTGTTCCATGCTCTAAGTACATCTTCCAACCCCTCACGGAGAGATGCCGTACTTCAGAACTGGCTGGATATAAAAAGGACACTGCTGATGATCAAGTTTGCAGAGAAATCTTTGGACAGGGACTGCGGAGTTATTCTGGAAGACTGGCTTTGTTGTCAATATCTGGCTTTTGCCACTACAGACTCACTTCATCGCATTGTGAGAATCATGCAGCAGCACTAGTTTGCAGAGCCTGTTGCTTTTCATGAAGCACCCCCCACCTCCACCCCAGCCCTCACTTAAGCCTGCCGTAGGGCTCACACTTTGTACAAGTGTTAAAAAATAGCCTAGATATCAAAGCCAGCAACTCTGAGCAAATAGGTTCTAACTGGAGAAATTGCATCCTGTACCCAATATGACAGAAACTTTACATTTTTGCCAGGCCTGTTAGGGATTGATTATATATACGTGACTGCATTTGGATCAGACAGTATGTAACTTGATTAATATCTGGCTGAAAAGGAGAGCAAACTTTGATACCACTATTCCTAGCACTGCAGTAAACAAATTGCCCTCCTCTTCTGGGTACTTTCTGTCATTTCCGTATGTAGCATTGGTTGGTGAAGAGCAGTGACCGTAAGCAGAGATGGATTAGCTGTAAGTGTGAGATGAATGATCCACCATGCCACAAAACACTCATTTGCATCTATTCCACATATCGTGCAAAATTTTCTCTCAGCTTAGTCAGTCCCCCCCGAAGTGAGCTGGACTCCTCCTTTCTTTGGTCTCAACCAGTCAGATTCTGATCTATCTCTTACGCTTCATGCGTTCTTTTTTCCTGTCCAGATGTGGTTGTTCTGCTGACTGCGGCAAGTGTCAGTGGGCAGTAAGCATCTGTGTTCAGGCCTCTTCCCTCCTTCTCTGCCTCTGACTCACTGCCTGCCCGCCCATATCCTTTCTAACCACAGATCCCTGATTTCAACAATGCTGCCTTAATCAGACCATTACCCTTAGCTCAAGACCTCTGCATTAAAAAGCAGAATATGCACGCTTTGTCTATCCCATTTCCTACATGACATTCACCAGTCTGGACTGCTGATGTACTGTAGCTATAACCACGTTTATACAAGAACAATACAACACATGGTGGGCAATTGAATTTCCCCTTCCATTGCAAAAGGTACTAAAGCCTGACTTGAAATGGATAGGACGTACATAACCTTCTCTGACAATCACTGCTATGAACTGGGGATGAAAATAACAGCCACCTCTTCTGTTTTATTTTGGTCTGCTCTTGTCACTTGTGCCATATTGCAAAGTGGGACTGAAATTGGCTCTGCTGGTATGTTGGCAGGAGATAGAAATGTTTAGAGCTTGTCTTGTGTGTAGCTAACAGGCCACATGGAGACACTTTTGCTGCAGACAACAGTTCTCTAAAGGGTAAAAACAAGGGGGCAAAAACACTGTTGTTTAATTATTGAGGGAGCTGTTAAGTTTGGCAGCCACAACTAACAGTATTGTGATCCATTTTTCCCACAGCGGTGTTTGGCTGTGTATCTCTTGTCTGTTGTAACTAGTGTTTTCCAATGTTGCTATAGACAACACCTCAAACATGGAATGTTGTCAGAATAGCTCAAAGAGCATTGCAGACAGAGTTTTGGACTAGAGCAGGAATTAGGATTAAAGAGACAGAATTTTTAAAAACTCAGCCTGAAGGAGCTTTTCACTTTTAGAGGCCGCTGCTGACTTCCTTCCCTGACCTAACGGCCGTTTCGTATGGAACCTCTGCAGTTGTACAGACAGTGTCTTTGCTCAGTATTGCTAGGCTCTGATTTGTTTCCTGAATCGCTCTGAAGAATTGATCTCGATGCAGGGGAAAATGTGATACTGAATATTCTGACCCGGGTGATGGAAATCAGACAGCCCTAGTTATGAGCCTGTGCTTCTCTCCTATGGATCTATGTGCAATTCTTGTATGTATTTTTTAAAGCTGTACATTACAGTGTTCACTTTACACACCAGCCTTTACCTGATGCTAGATCTGCAGCCCCTTCTTTTACTTTCCTGGCACATAAATGCACAGATATCTATGTGTTCTTTTTATGGATTGATGTTTCATTTTAATTGCTAAAACTGTGAGGAATCAGTTCACTTCAGCCTTGAAACAAATAGCCACTTTATACAGCATATGCATGCTTGGACCAGATGCACGGAAACTGAACAAACAGTCCTGCAGGCTTAAAGTCAGCAAAACTAGCTCTGGATCCACACCATACATTTGGAGGGGTTGAAATGTCTGTATTATTCTTCTCTGGCATCTATCAGAGCTAAGCTGAATAGTGTGTGGAAGCCTACATCGATTGTGCCGTAGTATAGACTGTCTTTGTGACCTTTCTAAAGATTTTTTTTGAAACTTCTGATTATTATTCTTTTGTTTGATTCACCTGTATCAGTGAAGGATCAGGCAAGGATAAGGATAATGTATTTTAACGTGATATATATTTTTTCTTTCTCTCTTTGGCAAAAAGGTTAAGATGGCAGCGTTGATGCAGAAAAAGAGGACAGTGCATTAAAAGCCCAAGTGCAATGTATGTAGTTGAGGTACTTCCACTACATCAGGAAAGAAAGTTTCTACATTGCTGCTGAGCAGCTCGTAGAATAACCTTTACAAAGAATCACACACACGTTCAATGCAGCCCTGCTTTATCTGGACACAGGAGGGCAATGCTCTCATAGCTTAAATATACCGAGCATGACAAGTCACTTGCATACTATCTACTAGTTATTAGTCACAATGTGTTGAGCTACAAGTAGGGCTTCTTGTTCACTGTGGTCTGGTTTTGTGTTTGTTTTGTAATGCGTGTGCGCACATAACTTCTCACATAACTCCTATAGGCCGTATGAGCAATTCTTGGACCACTTGCCGTTGCAGTGGGCTCATTTCTTGAAGCTGGTAGGTGTTCCCGTGTTTAAGGACACGTTCTCAGTGTCACTTTCATGTCAAAACGCACATGCAAAGTTGAATTTTGAATGTTTTACAACCATACATACTTAATGCAGCTGGTCCGAAGCCTTTGTATCTCTAGCTATCTAATTTCAGTTTGTATCTTTTGTGATGAACCAATACTCATTTTAGCTCTGCAGTATAATTAAGCATGGATAGATGTTCACTACCAATCTCTTTCTTGTGCAGCACTGGGTAAACTTTAGCAATTTGTAATGTTGTGTGGTTTTTTTCTTTAAAAAAGAAAGAATGGTCAAAGTAGTCGAACACAATCTGGCCTGAGCTATTCCTTGGGGAGCCTGAGGCTGACTTTGCAGATATGCCCATAACTGATGATTGTAACTGCGTTTCTGGTGGTTCTCCATCCCGGCAACAGATTGTGCCACATAAATGTACAAGAATGTATACATTAAACTGATTGTAAACAAATCCTAAGAATGCTACAGCATAATTGCTAAGCAAAAGGAAAAAAACCCGCTCTGTTTGTAACTGGGATCCTGTGTATGACAGGAACAAAACCCCTGGCTGTGCATGTTATAACTTACTTGAATATGTGCACAGATCTTGAATTATTTTTTAGCAATGTCGCACTTTCAGTTGAGCTCAAGAAATAGGAAGAGCTGCAAATCTAAGATAACAGTATTGACTGTAAATATATATTTTTCTATTAATAAAAGCTGTCATTCAAATATTTTTAACATGAACTCTACAGATTTTTCCAATGGAAACTAATTTCTGGAAAAATCAAATGGTTGTTTGAAGAATTATGATGAGTGGTTTCTGATCCTATTAGAGCCATTAAAAACCTCTCTAATGTTACAGAGAGAGCACAGTGATTGGATTCACTATGTTTAGTGCCTTGTCAAGAAACTAAAATGTAGCTGGTCAGTTGTTTGAAATCTTATTCTAATAGCCCTAGAAATAATACTGCCCACACTAAGATGCAAAAGACTTTACAAAATTAAATGCTATACTTTATATGATACTGAGTTATCTATTCAATGAGATTTGGGTTTGGAGTTTATGTGAACAAGTTCCTTTAAGTTGCTTGTAGTACAGCACAAACCTGAAGTAACAAAATTGTGAGCTTTCAGATTTGCAATCTGCACAGGGAGAATAATAGTGGATAACAAGTCAATTGGTCTAGACTGACCACAGCATCAGAAGCCTATTGCTTTGACAATCTACTGCAGACACAACTTCTAGGAGATGAGGAATTTGATTAGTCTGAAAGAAGCAGTGAAGGTAAAATGTGCTGCTCCTTCTGTAGGTAGTGGATGTGCTGCACACCATACTCTGTGGTGTGAAATGCAGACCTCTGTTAAAACAGGAGTTCTAAAAAAATTAGTCCTGAGATATTATGGAAAATGGTTTTGGGTTGTATTTCTTAAATGGGAATTACTTATTCAATAATTATCTTTCAAATCTCAGATCTGATCCAGTCAATATGCGTAACCAGGTGAATATAAGAGCATCTGCTAGTAAAAACTTGCCTACAAATTTTCAGGAATGAGGGAATCCAGAATTTTATTCTGGAGCCTCTGGAATGTCCAAATGTAGAAGTCTGGTCTCATATCAATATTCAGATACAATGAAATCAATAACTCAAGCTAGGGTATCATGCTGCTGGCCCACAGACAAGAATGCATTTGGCATTTACAGAAGTGTTCCACCTTAACTCTTTTATGGTCCACACATCCTGGCAGCACCCACAGGGTATGAATGGATTATCTTGACATTTTAACACATGGGAATTCCCACATATTAGAGAGAAAAATATATGCTTTAAATAAATCACATGTGTGTTAGGGTTCAGCTACTTGGAGAATTTATTCAGCAGCTTCACACTGTAGGTCCTTAACTTTAGCATGTAAAAGTAGTATTTGCTGCTGAAATAAAACGTATCTGTTTCTTAATTCTTGTGCTGAGATGCCCTACCTTAATTAATTTTTTTTTGTTTGTAATAGCAATTAAATTCATATGTAAATAAAAATTAGTCCTGTTTGTTTAAATCAATTGTAACTTTTCTGAGGGATACAATGGAAACTGAATCAGACCTTTTAATGCACTTTCCTTTCCCCCTTTCCCCAAATAGGAATTAAGCTGTTTCTCTGTAGAAAAAGTACATGACCATTATTCCCTGCATGACTAGGCCACCTATCTTACTCTGATTTTGCAAATATAGTGTTGGTTCTGCTAAAACTCCTGTAAAACCTAAAGCACAATCACAGCCCTTCAGTCCGTGTAGAGAGAGATGTGATGATGATTTAGTTATGCAGTAAGATAACATCAAAGAAGTGCAGAATAGAATTTTAAATACCTCTATAAAAATACACCTGTGGAAATATTCTGTAAATAATCATCTGGATTCCAAACACTTCAAGGGAAGAATAAACAAAAAATACTTTTCAGAAGAAATCCTGGGGAGAAATTTCTTTAGGGCACCTTCAACTCCAAAAGGAGGAGCAAGTCCTTCCCACTGCTGTGTTGCAGAGAATTCCTAAGTAGACATTTGTATGGATTTTATTATTCACCTGGATGCAGTATTAGAAGAACATGATTTTGAATAGGTGTAGAATGTAATTTAAATAATTTCCTGTAAGTCTCCTTGCATTGGTGCTCCACTCAGCATTTAGTTGGAAACCACAGAATGCTTTCAGATCAAGCAAAGTTGCCAGTGAGAAATGAAGTACTCAACCTACCTGTACATAAGCATTTTACCACTCTACAGAATTTGGGAATTTGGTTTGTACTTCAGACTATAAAGACTTTTTTTTTTTTCCATAAATCCAAGGGCAAGATTTCAGGGATTAATAAGAGGTTGGAACTTTTTTTATATGGAGGAAATATTTGTTCATATATCTATATATACATACATATATATATGAGTGCATGTGGGCATGTTTTATTATATATGTATGTATATGAATTTTTGTATCCCAAAAGTATTCTTTGCCCCTTTTTGCTTGAAAATATATATATTATATATTGTATATATAATATATATTTAAGAGTGTGTAAATTTTAATATAGTCACTTCATAAATAACATCTCCAAAAATTACTCAAAACTGTTTCTTTGTCCTTTGGCTTGTTGGTATTAGAAGGTTTTGCAGTTGAAATCCTTGGGTTTTTTTCTTTTAAAACTTAATTATGCTGAGCATTTAAGAATATGTTCTTGTTTTTAATAAAAGGGGGAAATTTATTTTTAAATTAGGGATTCCAAAATCGATGGACTTTTATAAATGGGATTTCTTTAAATGCCTTGAATAAGGGATTTTTTTTTTTTTTTTTCAACTCCATTCTTGTAGGTAATTTGTATTTGGAATTCCTGGTTGCATTGCTTTATCTGGTGCTTCATATTGATATTTACACATTTTTATATAAATAAGTATATAAACTTCAAGCCTTCCTTTGTGATCAGGGGCAGTTACACTCTGGTTTGCTGTGGTACTTTGCTGTGTACTCTGTGGCATTCATGTTACTGTGTAAATAAACTAGTTTTATTACACTCAAAATCAAACTTGCAGTTGTCTCATTTTTTCTCTCTTCCTAGGCAATTAGACAAAAATGTGTATTTCCAAGGAAAATGCATGTGGCAGGTCCAGCAAAAGGTTTTACTGCAAGAATAGCTGGCTGCTTTGCAGCAACAGCTAGTGTACAAGCGTGGCAGATACAAGCCTCGGTTGACAATGTTACTGATTTGTTATTAGTTAGAATTTAATCATATTTAATTTTAATAGGAATATGGAACTATAAGAACTATTTAGCAAAATTATATATTGCATTTTATATATTTAACCAACAACTAACAGCTGCTGTGAAATCCCCTGTATGGCCCTGTACCAAGGCCGGAGGAATTGGTTAAAATCATCTAGTAGGAACATTTAGAACTTAGATAACAGATGTCAGAATTTCAAATTAATAGGAACTTAGGAACTTAAGAAAATGTATTATGTGTAACTGTAAGAATTTGAGTATTGTCTGAAATCAGTTAACCACGGAAGCTTTGGTAAAGATTTACTTTGATCTAATTAACGAGAATTCCAATCAGTAGAGTTAAGTGAGATTAACCAATGATTGTTTTAGTATAAGAATATTGATAAGGTGGTGTGACTGAGGGCCAATCACTAGAAATATTAAATTCAAGAATTAACATTGAATGTATTTTATGTAAATCTAATACATGATGGGAAAAATTGTACTGCGCAGAATCACATGAAAGGTCAACTATCGGACAAAGTGAGGAAGACTATGGAAGACCACCAGAGGGCTTCTGAAGACCACCAGAGACCTTCACTGCGCCTGCATAAAGGACATTTACATATGCTAATAACTTCCCAGAAATCTAATGAATATGCATAACATTTCTCGGAAATCTAATGAATATGTATGAATAAGTTTAATATAAGGTGTATGATTTTGGTGTTCAGGTGTGCGTGGTTTGTGAGAGGACTCGCCCGCACACCCAGCCGTTAATAAAGAAGTGTCTGCTTATCTACACTAAATTGGTGTTGATAAGTTCTTTATTCCGAGTTTTTCGGTAACAACAAGACTGATGCTCAGCACCTCCAGCCAAGCCACCACAGTGGCTGGGCATCCCAGCTGCAGGAATTGCAACTGTTTGGGACACTGTGCCACCTCCCATCTCTGGTGTTTTCCCCAGAAGTCTCATGATGGCTGGCACTATTTTGGCTCCATCTGGACAAGTGGCAGCGGCAGCCCAAAAATAAACTGGCCACCAGCAGCTGCTGTTGATTGAACCAGTGTCTTGTAAGGCTTTCTTGGAGAGAAGTGACTTGACACATTAATGAAAACAGAGACAGCCTCATGTCCACACCGGGGCAACTGTTATCACTAAAGGAGCTGAGCCAAAGTTAGCAGTTTCCCTAGTGTGGACAGGGCTTAGATGACCTGCTGTGAAGGAATAAAATGACTCTTAAATCAAATTTTTATATGCTCTGACAAAGCAGGATGCCTCTAAGGCAGTCGTCTGCAGTGGAATTCATTTTGTGTCTGATCCATTACCTTGAAGCATACAGCCTGATGGAGGGTCTGTGAAAAACAGATGGGATAATATGCATCTTCCATGATCATGCAGATACACTTCAGTGGCAGTGAGATCAAACAGCTCAATTTCGTACCCAGATCTTATAGGCAGCAATGGTGGCTGCAGATGCTAATTTATTAGCGTAGAACAGATGACACTGTATACATCAGAACAGTGCTGTGCTTCTGCATGACAATCACACTGCTTACAAATACTCTTTAAAAAAAAACAAACAAAAACAACACCAAAAAAAAACCACAAAAGAAGCACCCTGAGGGCTCTACTCTTCCCACAGTTACAGTGGCTTTGCACAGGTATGTCATCCATTTCAATGTGATCAGAATTTGTCTAAAGTGTAACTGTTACAGGCCTTTCACATTTATTCCTTGGACACTGTTTCAAAGCCTTTCAAAAACAGTTTAAGCTATTGTCCTCATCCTTTTTAAAAATACAAAGCTAACTGACTCCAGAGGTGTCAGTAAATATGCCTGACAGATATTTTTGGCTTTGCCAGAGTAATCCCTGTTCACTTCAACAAAGTGCCATGGACTTAGCTAAACAGAGTTAGATTATGCCATTTGTCAGTGGCAATCATTGCTCTGGAGGGAAAAAGAGATGCAAAAATAGACTGAAACCTTGTCAAGACATGATAATTATACTGGTTTAACTAAAAATCTGTTAGAAATTAATTTAGTTATGTCAGTGTAAACTCTCTTGTGGGTGTCCTTAAGCAACCGCAGTCTGGCATTCTCATTTCCAGACATCGTGGCAAGCGAAGCCAACAGACGTCTAGTTTCAGCTGATGCAAGAATGTATCAGGTTTTTCACCAGCTCAGAAATTCACCTTAGGGTAAACAGGCCCTAAGGATCTACGTTCAGCTACATGATAAACCTTTATTTTCTAGAAAATCTCCATGCATCACTTGAGCTCTGTAGGCTGCTGCTTTTGCCCAAGTCAGTGAGCTTCTATGCTGCCATATATGAATCACGACATCCTCCTCACCCAGCAGTGGTTTTAACCAGAATCGGATAGAAGCAGCTAGTTCACAAGACAAACTGTTCAAGTTAAACATTTGCCACAATCTATCCTGCAGAGAAAAGCTGTAGTTTCAATTCTGAGCTAAGACTCATAGCTCTGTGGAGAAAAATATGCATTAAAACACCACGTTGGGCCTTCAGATCTACTGCACTTCACTTGGTACTGCTGCTGCTAGCTCAGGATGCCACACTAGACCCTGGTGCTTAGCCCATCCACTTGGAAGATGGAGGTAGGCTTCTTGCTATCAGTTCAACACTTTCAAATAGGCACAAAAGTCATTGTCTGGCAAACAGACACGGGGGGAGCCACTGAGAGGGCAGTTTGGAGACTGAAGCAGATTCGTGTGTATCAAATCAGACAACTCAAAATTGTAGCTATCGAATGTGCATTTCCTATTAGCACCTCCTGCTCTCACCCCATTGTTTTGCTGTCATTAAGGTGTTATTTTTGTCACATTGCAGCTGGTAGAGTCAGGATATGCACAGAAGTGGACACTGGAAGTAAGTGACAGTCATTTGAGGTAAAGCCACAGAATTCTCTACTACATTTTATACTCTGGAAGGAGAAGGAATGGAAATGAGAATGGGGAGGCTTACTGCAAAGGTATTTATCAATGTCTGTTCTTTTTGGTACAAGCCAGTAGCCCCTGTTCAACAAATACAGAGATAGCTGCTTTCTTAAGCTGTTGCGTGGTATTTTACAGGTGCTGGGATGTGCTGTGTCACTGGTGTCACCCAGAGCACCTGGTTTGGCACCCTGGGGTGGGAGAGAGCCCATACTCCCCTGCACAGCACCATGCTGGCATTTAGAGACAAACAGTCCCAGGGACAGCACCTATCTGCGGCAGGGCAGGGGGCAGTTACAGATCTAATGTCAGATGCTAGGTTTTGCCTGATTTCATTGGAGTCTTAATGGTCCAGATTAACTGCAGTGAACAGCATAAGATTAACCTTAAAAAACATGAAATCCCTGCAGTTTATCTGTAAAAAGCAAGCTATTAACTTTGCACCTCTCCAAAGTGCAAAAGGACATAAATGTACTTCTAAAGAAAACAGAGAATTAAATCAAGATAATAAAATTCTCCTGGTTCCTACATGGGCACTAAATTTAAATCAAGTTACTGTTGGAAATGGGCCAGTAGTCAGCTCATGTACAGCCGCTGCCTCAACCATCAAAAGAAAAGAACACCCCATAACCTGTAAGCCAGTCATGCAGCTTCTCTTACCCAGGGAAGAAAGTCTCCTTCCAAACTTTTTCCATTTATATTACTGGAAAAAAGGTTTATGCTCTGCCATATTAATACTCCAGCTTACATATTTGTGTTTGTACGGGAGTTATTGCTAAAGCTGCAATCACAGGACACAAGGGTGTACTTCGGCTTCAAACAAGAAGGAGCAACAGGATGTCAGATGATGTTGGGATACCACATGAGAAATTTTTTAATGGCATTAGTAATAAATGTTTTAATACCATCCACTGCTTCATAAAACCCAGACCCAAAGCTTCACCATCACTGATCCTTTTGCAGCAGTGAACCACTCAAATCATCTCCCTGTGGCAGGAAGCATTTCTCCCCATGTATATCATCACCTTGAAGGCTTCAACACCTCCTTCCATAGAAACTTCAGCACACAGTCCTAGTCTTTTCATTGCTGTGAGTGAGACATTTTTTGTTTGTATGTTTTTGAGGTGATATAGCTTGAACTGAAGAACTAGGAGTAAGGGTATCAGTCTTCTGTAGAAATGTCAGACCATATTTCACCTCCAGCCCATCAGCACCCTATTTGCTTGTCCTGGGCAGACACCTGCATGCATAAAGCCTTGACTTTTGAAAATTCTGCATGTTCACATTAGACTGTTTAGTTTATTTTTTTTATTAGGAATTAATCTGTGTTCATCTGACTCAAAATTTTCTCTGCTGTTTTTGTCTGCTTTTTCACATAATTCAAATCTATCTGGAGTCTTTTACAACCTTCTGCAATTTATGCTAATCTTGAACAGATTTCACTTTGTGATTAATCACTTCTTCCTGCAAATCAGCAATCAGAAACACTGAACTAAGACTAGTTCTTGGACACAGTTGTATGTCTTCTCTAAAGAATTTGTTCCTGTTACAGAATTTTTGTTCTCTATCCACAACTGAAAGGGTTTTCTTTTTCTCCACTCACCAAAAGTAAAATACAAATACAATGTGAGTTCTGTGCTGATCCTAAAGCACTTTACAAGGATTGCATAATTCCTATGTCACAGATTCAGGAACTGATGCACAGCATGGCAAAGGAATGTGTTTAAGGACATAGCCAGCCATCTGAGGGGAAAAGTATGCAAGAATCCAGGGCCCGTTCAACTAAACCATTTCCTACAGTATTTCTATTTACATGCTATTCACCACTGACTCACAGCTGTCCACTTAGACTTGGGAGCCTCCATCAATTAAATCTATCACAGAATGATTTTTATAGAATTGTAAATTAATTTTGTCAATTTTAATAATAGTTGCTCGAACAAGAAAGTAACAAGATTACACTGCCTCTAAAAAGAAGGGAATTCAAAGCTATACCACTTGAGCAGCAGATCAAGCTGCTCTGACATCCATTTCAGCTCCAACATATATCTACAGTGAGACTAGTGTCCTCTGCCACTGCACCATCCTTTTCTTTCTCCCAGTGCGGTGTCAATACCTCTGTTTTGCAGGAGAGAACTCTGTCTTGGAGCACTTCTCCTGCTTGGGCCAGCCCTGTTTCCCAGCATTGCTGAGCAACCTTTCTTACAAGGAGGTCATGGAGAATGAGCCTCATTAACATGAACAGGAGTCCAGCAGTCAACTGCCTTGGCACACCATCAGAAACGTGTGTATCATCAGTCTGTGCGTTTCTTAAGTCCCAAATCTGCTACATTATTATGCTGATGACTTTAAGCAGTCTTTACTGCAAGCTTCAAAGGCCCTTGTGTGATTAGCACATACAGTTCATATTACTTCCCAGAAGAGCGTGGTCCCTTCTGAGATGGTGTATGATACCTTCCATCACCACATCAGTGTAAAATACACTGAATAGAGCTTCAGTGAGAGCACTGGGAACTTAGGCAGAGAGCAATGGCATATTGGAACATGTCAGGACACTGTGTAAACTTTCTTTTTGCTATTGGGTAACTTGCAAAACAGCAAACTGGCAAGGCTCTTTCTTCTGCTTCAGTCAAAAGGCAGACTCTTTAACAGCTTGGGATCCCTCATACTGTGCTGGGTATCATTCCAATACTGATATACTCTAAAAATGCCATCTGTTGAGCAGCAGACCATGGGTTCCATTCAGCCTGATCACTCAGGCATCGGGAGCAGTCACAGGGGAGGCAGGTGGAAAATAACCACAAGTCTCCTCTGGAGCTACTGGCTGACCAGAAGGGCTGTCGTTACAGCAGTATTGCAAATTTGCCGAGAAAAGATAGTGGACAATAAACTACCTACTTCAGATGTATTCCCAAGACGGTATTTGTAAGAAAACAAGAAAGATGCAGCACAGTCCCCTCAAAGTAAGTCCCTGTCAGGCTCTGTCAAGCACTGCCAGATCTGGCAGCCCTACAGCTGGCAGTTCTCCATCTCCAGAAACTGTGGACCTTGTGACACAAGTCAGCCAGGGACGATCAGAGAACTGGCCAGTGAGCCTGACTGGTAGCTTCCCCACAAGCTGGTATGAAGCAATTGCAGAGCTGCTCCACACTTCTCCATGTATGACCTGGATTTAACTGTGCATCAGAAGTTTTCTTGCCAGCCCTGACTCCTGCCCTGGCCCGGGACTCTGCCAGGTAGTACATTCTTCCCAGACAATACACTGGACAACAAGAGGAGTGGCTTTCCCATAAAAAGGCTACTGGGCAGGCAAATGGTGTCTACCTACAGTCAGAAAGAGAAGGTTGCAAATGATGCAGCCAGAGTTCAGTGGAGCTATGCCAGCTTATACCACTAAGCATCTAGCCTATAAATCCCATTAGTAAGTTTAAATAAGGCTAAGACGAAATGATGTTAGATTTACCATAGACCTCATTCTTTTTGGAGTTCTGTCAATACTCTCCCTGCTGGGCTGAGCCTGTTGCCCATGGCTGACACCACTGGCTGTGCATCTTGGAGGCTTGTACCAATAACAGTCACTGGCAAAAATAACTTTTCCATAATATTTCCTTTAATATTGTGTGTCTTTGTAAGGAACTCTTCTTTTCTCTTCTCTTTTTCCTCTTTCTCTTTTTATTTTTTCTCCTTTGATTCTTTTCCAAATCTTCCGTGTTAGTTATTAACTAAATGCCAACTCACTGCGTATTTGGTAATCAGATTATCTGCTAATACCTGCCTAAAGCAGTCAACATTGATTAAAAGAAAGGGTGGCCATTATGTTATTTTTAATACAAATGATTTAGGTCCTGAGGCTGAGATTGAATTAAAGGAGAGATCAAATTAATGAGGGATTGAATTAAATTAGAAACATCTGATTGCAATATTTCCTACATCTCCAAACTGCCAAGAGAAGACAGCAGTATGGCTGTGAATTTATGTTATCCCATGAAAAGGTATGAAGAACAGCTTGCTTTAACCGCATCTGGGAAGTGGGCCTTATCATGGATGTAGTTAGATAAGTGCTCAAAATCTGCAGCAATTTTGAAAGGGGATATAATGTAATAGCAAAAGATTCTATCTGAATACTAGCCACAAGGTCACTGCTAATTTCTTATTTCACACAACGTAGGCTAGATTTCCGAAGCACTATCTATTTACCCACACCCTCCCACATACACATGTGTACACGATCACGACAACAGAGAATTGGAGACATGGGTGCACACAATCCCTGAAAGCAAAACTGTACGCCACATTTTGGATGCAGGCAAATTTAATATAGTCATCCAGTTATTAAGATTGCTTTTTAATAATTTTATCTTTCCACACTTCCCAAAGTGTCTTAATAAGGAGTATGATATGAAAACATTTCACTAGTTTCTAATTTGGATGCATTTATTAGTTCTAAATAGCACAGGGAATGAAGATTTCAAGCTTGCTCTCTACAGGGAACAATCAGTAGGCTCAGGACATTGTCTGGACTGAACTGAGCTCCTTGGTTTTAAAAGTGGTCTTTCTAATCCTACTTCTTATCCTACTAATCATCAACAATCCCATTGCTATTCCTGCCCTGAATCTGACTTCATCACAGAAGTGCTTGTGCTGCACTGCATTTCAGCCATTTTAGTGAGATTCTAAACTGCTTTTGAAAGTGCTTTAACTGATTTTGATTGATTGTTTATTATCTCTTGATCATAAATGCTAATTACATAGCTGAGAAGATTGGTTTGTCTTTATTGCCATACTTTCACATAGAAATGTAGAAAATTAATTTTTTTATGATTTCAATGAATTTCCTTTGTACTTTGATCCAGTGAGTGCAGAGAAAAGATTATTCCTTCCAGTGTGGTTAAATGTGAGAGCCTGCTTTACAAAAGCAATAAGCAAATCAAAAGAAAAATCTTGGCATCCTGAAGTTGTGACCTAATTCTATCCTTCACTGCTTTTCCTCCTCTCTCCAAAACATCGTAAGTTCAAAATAGCTGCCCTTGTACAGAACAGTTCTTCTCTCTACTCGAATAGGTCACTTAAAGAATAAAGGCCATAACTGCACATAGCCCTCTGAAACACAAAACAGCCATAGTGCTTACCCGAGCAGTACATAGCTGGGCTCTGGAATGCTTTATATCTCTAGAAAAGGCCTTCCTTGTGGTAAATGCTGCTGTTTTACATCAAAGACAGAACTACTTTTCCCTGTTGATTTGAAAAATCAATTGCAATTGCAGTCAGGAAAAATGCCCAAGTTCAGTGTGTAACTCACTGGACTCCAGACTCAGAGAGTCCCTCTGCATATGGCAGATCTCTGGCTTGGCAGGAGTTTGCATGCATAAGTAGGCTCCATTTTGGACGGAGACATGCATTTTACAACAGTGCATCTTTTGTCTGTGGAGGTCTGAATGTAAATTAAGATAGCTCCACTGAAGGCCACAGAGCTATACTGATTCAAAGTATCTCACAGCCCAGTTTATGGTGTGCGGATGAAACATATGAAAGGAGCAGCTGTAACATATTCTTACATATGTGCTGAGTGTATCAGATGGTAAAACAGCATGGCCATGAGCCTAGGAACCCCATGACACTTAAATGACTTAACAATAAAACCTCAAAAGTTAGAAACTCGTAATAAAAAGGCAGCAGATCCCTGGCAAAGCTATCCTATGGTGGGACCCACAGTTGGAGGTACTAAGGTTCAGCGGCTGGCCACCCCGCAACCATTTGCCTCAGCAACTACACCACACAAAGTGAGGTGAGCAAAGGATCTGTAGTGAGCAGGATGCTTGCTGTGAGCAGAAAGCTTCACATGCGCCACATCAATATTGCCATGTCCCAATGTTCCGGTTGTTCAGAATGGGAAAGGGTAAGAAAAGCAACCTGACCAGGCTGGCACTGCATTCCTTACAGGGTCAGTAAACTGCATCTATCTTCAACACCGACCTGCCATTTTCTATTAGGTGTGGGTAAAAGGATATGCTTGTTACCCTCAAGAAAAGAGCAACAGGATTACTGTCCCTTTGTACCACTCAGGTTATTGGGAGCATTAGTACTCCCAACTGTCAACGAGAGAAAAGAGAACAAAGGTTTATCGGACAAATCCAGCATGGTCAGGACTGTCCTTGTAAAGGGACTGTGTTATTACAGTTAGGAATTTCCAAATTTGATCTTTTGCCTCTCTTTTCACTGGGTTTTATTGTTGCTTTTTTAGCCAAAATTAATCAATAACAGTAGTATAGCACATGTTCTCCCTATTGCATATATATAAATATATTGTAAAAGCCTACACTAATATATGCCATGTCTTTCACTACAGAGAAGTTCCCAAGGGATTAAACCAATGAAAATTAAGATGAAAATACAAGCTTTCAAATGATGAAGTATAGATTTCCTCAATGGTTTACAGAGCTACTGGCTTCTGTATTTACAATGGGGTTCACCCCTTACCAAATTAAATCTCAGTATAAAGCTATATTTTAACATTCAGCAAGTTCTCTACCCTTCTGAAATATCCTCACAGCCTCCTTGAAGGCTTCACAGCCATGCAAGCTGACATATATGTCATGCCAGGTTGTTTCATCAGAAAGCAAAGGACCTTGGACACTGTGGGAGGGAGATTTTATACAATGCAGTATCATTGGCAAATGTGTGATCTCTGATCCTCATCCTTCCCTTACTGCTAAAATAGGTACACCTGTCTGCTTCAGCAGAGCAGGTCATCATTTAACTGCTGGCACTTTACTATTTCTCACCTACAATATTGACTGACTTTGTAACCAGCTCAGTTCACTGTCCTAAATTATAAGAAACTGTTCTCTAATGAATTAAGAAAGCTGCTACCTGAAAAAAATGAAATTAGCCTTAGTAATGGTGTTTCATTCCTGCAACATTTGTGTGATTACTGCTGGAGGAAGAATTTCATATGCTGTATCTAGACATAGACACATGATGTTTTTGTTAAGTCCGTGGGTTATTCTACTGAAACAAAGGAGACATATTTTCTTCAGTGGTAAGGCAACTAATGTAAGTGATTCAGAGATCCACAGCTGCTGAGGTGATTGCCTGAGTTGTGTGGGATATAGAGGATTTATGGGTTAAAAACATGATATTCCAGTCAATTACCTGGGGTTTAAAATGAAATAGAACTGTACTGAAATCAATGGTACTATGGTGTAATGAATGCACTGGAGAATTAAGCTCTGAATCTTTTTATGTGCTCATTGCTTACAGGAAAACTAAAACCTCTTGGAGTCTAACTGTTTCTGTGACAAGACTGCTGAAAATCCATGTATCCACAAATAGTTAAGGCACCCAAGGATGATGCTTACAAATGGATCACCCCGTTCATTGGTTTTGTGGAAGTAAACACCAACAACCATCACCCTACATCATCCACACCCTACAGCAAAGTGACAATCTAGACAGATTTCTCCTGTGTTTGTTCTGTAGCAAAGTGAATGTGGCATTATATGGGACAGCTGCAAAACAGAGGACAGACTGGAACAGTGGGCAGCCAAAGTGAAAGGCACAGGCTGAACTGCTGTCTCAGCCAGGCAGGAAGACCAGCAGCCAAGAAAGGCTAGGTGCCAGATAATGATCTATGTGCTTGCTGACTACTACCAAGACTGGGACTGTAAACAGTAAGCTTTGCCTGTGGAGCCCTTCCTGGATAAAATGAGAGCATGCCTATATAGTAAGACATGAGGAGGAGGAGGCCACAAGCACCAGCAAATCCTCCTGCTCCTCTGCACAAATAACAACGACAACAGCCAAAGCCTGGAAATAGGAATGAAAGCATATTTCTGCATTTGTGAGGAAGTTGTATCTGGCAGTGAGAACATAAGGAGCAGGTCTGCTGGGGGATATCGACTGAGTCACTGTCTATGATGTGGCAAGGTACATAAATCCCTGCTTTGGGAACCTGCTGTGCAGAAGTCACCAGATGGTGCTGTACATACAGACTTGAAAGTTCTTTATCTTAACGTGGGAACATGTATGGTCTTTGAGGAAATACGTTGTTCTTGTTATTTTTGTGAGCCTTTCCTTTAAAGTTTAATTTGCATCTTACTCTTTCAACTCAAATCATGTTTTGGTTAAACTGTTTATTCAGAACAGTCTTGGTGTTGGGCTTTTTGAAAAGGAATTTATAAGCATGACATTTGCAGCGAGGTCTACAGAAACTATGGAAAATATGGGAGAAATGCATAAGCTGCACTAAGAAAATATTTAGTCATACAATTTTTATATCACTTATTTTTCCTGCAATGGGAAATACATATGCAAAGCCTGAAAATCTTTTGCCTCACAGTGGATATGTGATATCAGTCCATAAAACCGGTACCATGTAATAAAAGAAAACTTCTGAGGATGTGATGAGGATTAAATAATACTAGTAAGGTAGTAGGCTTTTCAGATTAAAATAACTACAGCATAGCATCTATTATTAATATAATGCCAATTGTATCCATCTCCTAGTCATCTTCTCTCTGAAATGCTATAACCATCCTGCTTCAACTAAATAATTTTAAGACAATCAGCAGAAATATTCAGAACATTGATTCCTCTTTTTCTCCTTCATCACCCTTTAAAAAAAGGATTAATCTCATTAAAATATATATCACAAGTCCCATGCATTACTGCTTTGAATATCAGGACAACAGAAATTCTTGAGCGCCCCGATTTGATCGTCTCCTTGAAATTTTGGAAAATGTCCAGTAGATGGCAGCAAATAGCACACCAGGGAGTAACATACACTCAAGGTGAAAGCTTGCGAGCTGCTAAAACACCTTCAAGTCTTGGCAATTACATGATTTTTATCTTCTACCCGTTACGAACTAAACTAATTTATTTTGTTCTTTGCAGAGAGAACAAAGCCACATGAGGCTTTCACAATGTTGCACTCAACCTGTGTGTAACATGGTAAAAATAGAGTACCACTTTAAAGTAACTTGTCATTTTCATAAGATTTATAATTATTTGAATCATTTCTTTCCCCAAATGAAGGCTATCGCTATAGGTCCCTTTGCATAAATCAAGAAGGCCATTAAAAATAGTTTCAGGAGGAGAGCAATTTGTTACGAAATGAAGGTCAATCTTATTAGATAACTGTAGCAGGTATCTTAATAACATCCTGGCAGAAATGAGGTATCTCATTACAGAAGTTGAATTTTGTTTGAAATATTAGGTCGTCATTAAGTGAGCACTAAAATACACATAATATTGGACGACATAAATTATTCCTCTGAAAAACTGGCCTACACAGAGCTGCTAAAACAATGATGAGGGTACTACACAGAGCTTAACATTTTCTATTTTTTCTAGCTGGATTCACCTACTTGATACCAGCTTGGTTTGTTGCTACTTCTGGATACTATGCCACAGTTGGCTTGCTAAAAGTATACGGAGTACTGATTTCAGACTGTAACTCAGCAAACTACAACTGGTAAGGAAGATGTTTAATTTTCCTTGTAACAGTTGAGGACTAAGTATCTGCCAGCTGGGAAACACCAAAATCTAGAAGGGAAAAGAGACATTTACAGAGTACAGAAGTAAACATTGCTTTTATAGATACAAGAGAAGGAGTTACTTCTCCTTTAATTATTCTTACCCATTTGGAAAGTACCAAGTGTTTTTTTCCAGACCTTTCACTCTACTGGAACTGCAGCTGAATGTATGGATGTGTTTATTCTCTGGAGCTATTAACACCCGGCACTTAACAACAGCACTTAACAGCCCGGCAGGAGTATGCTGAGCATCTGCTCCAAGCCAGTCAATAGTAACCATAAAGATAGCACCCTGATCATTCCTAACAGGATAGGCAGAATATCCATGGGACAGAGCTCAACAGTTACAGGAGTCCTGCTTTCCAGAAGCTCCAGACCTCCTAGGTATCAACGAAAGACTCATAATACATCTGTAAGGTACACCAACAGCCTCAGGAAATTGTGAGGAAATCAGAAAAAGGTTAAATTAATTTCCTAATACCATGATGTGAATCCAGGCAAGGTTCTCCTCCAGGAAAGGTTCTCCATCCATGGAGTATGTCCTTTAACTGCAGTACCCTCTTTCCTCTCAATAGAATAGGGTTAACCATGCAAAGATCATCGTTAAAAGGTGTGTGTACAAACACAGATGCTAAATTTTGGAGCAGCTCATAGCAGCTACAGATGGCACCAAGAGAACAGTTTGGTACTGCTGTTTTGCAGAAGCAAAGGCAGCCCTGCTAACTAGTTTGTGACTATAGCTTGTTTTTTTAGGGAGTTTGGGTTTTTTTAAAAAGATTTATTGATTTTCTAAACAAGATAAAGAAATACCAGTTACAAGAATTAAATATCTTAATGGTATTTCCTTCAAAAGCACTTGAGCTGCAGATTATGTAATGAACTCTGACAACGGTGCTTAGCATCTGAGGCAGGGAGACCCCACAACACCTTACAGAAACACCCCAAGTCCCTGTGTCCCCAAAGCCATGCCACCAGGGTGTGCCAACACCTAACCAAAATGAAGTCATACCCATCATGTAATGGGGACACAGGACATGCATGTTGGACGATGTGCCTATGCGGTGCTTATACAGGCCAAAGTATAAGGAAGCCTATTTATTTGATTTGTCTTTCTGCCTGTCACTGACTTATTGTCTTAACTTTACAATAGCTTTAAAATCTTCTGTTTTCTTTGTGAAACACTTTTTTAGTAGGTAAAACACAAACTTAAATAGCTAGGGTGAGAGAGTTGTGAATTGGCTTGAAGTGGATGCTGTAAAAGGGAAAAGGCAATACAGACATACAGAATGTGTGCAAGGAACAGGCATGGCACAGTACAAAGAGCACAAAAGCTTACAGAGGATGACCTTAACAGCTGAATTTTGAACAAAAAAAAATAAACAGCAAGTGATGGTGGTTTATATAGTATCTGTTTATAGCATGATAAATTCATACCAGTGGAAATAGTTTGAAAGCCTGCATGTCTTTCATCATTCTTGAGAGATACGTGGCTTTAGTTAACAGCAATAACTGCACTGGAGATCTGTAAGAAATCATGCACACCTTTGGCTGAGAGCTGCAGGGAACAGTAACAGTTTAGATTCAGGAGAGCTCATCTGGCCAAACACCCAAGCTGCTTATTTAGGGTCCTCTATGTTTAATGGATTGAGAGGTGTCCCTCCAGGATATGAATCATTTCATCTTAAACACCTTCTTTAGGATGGGATGAACCATCCTTTCACTTTTCATCGATCACAGAAGCAATCTGGGGAGGTAGCTTACATTGCCAGTCAAGACTCAACAGAAAGTGGTGAATATCAGGTAAGGTAAAACACATTCCAGGCTCTCGGAGGGTGAAGTCTGAGGAGCATTTCTGCTGAAAGCAAATAAACAATCCACACTTGCCCACTGTTCATTTCTGCCTATGCATGGCCCTGACAGGCGGGTTAGTGCACATTTGCTTGGGGACCATCCAGTGAACAGACTGGGGAAAAATTCAGGTTAAAAATACAGCTTTCTTTTCCCCGAGTTATTTTTTACCATAATCTGCTCCCTCCTCTTGGTCTCTATGGTTACACAAATACTTATACCGGTACCTTTGTTACTGCCATGTGAAGAAGGGTTAGGGAGAATGGAGAAGCCAGCAGAAGGCTGCTGAAGCTGACACTGCTGCAGAAAGGGAAATCTCATCAAACTGTGCTCTGAGATTTCACAAACCTTTCCTTTACAGCAGGTCCGATTTAGGAAGTTCCCATCCACCAGTCACTTCTTCAGCAGTACCCAGCTGTTCGTGAATAAAAAAGCATCACCGTCTCTTCAAATAGTTGTATTGGCCCAGCTGGAAAGGGAGCGGGGCAGTGCAGGGATGGGAGTGTATGCCTGCAGGTGTGGAGACAGAAGGGCTTTGTTAGCAGGCTCTGCTGCCAAAGGAAAAGTAATGTTACGCTGAAGCCATTTTCCAGGATATAGATCCTGAAAAACGAGCCGAGTGGAGCTGGCAGAGAGCTCACGCAGAAAATGTAATGATGGGGGAGTGAGAAGGGAGAAGGTGCTATTTGTAGTTTGGTGTAAAAGACTCCAAAGAACAGAACGGACAGTGCTATGGTTTCTCCCTTTTTCTCACAGCGTGAAATGGATGAACTAAACAGATTCAGTTGCTCTCCAGCATCAGAGTGGACTTTGAGGCCAACCTACACCTACTTCTTAAGAAAACCAATGTTAATGTACCTCTGGGAAGCTGCCAATAGCAGTGATGTGTTTCTAAATGGAATTTTTTCATATCTTGCTTTTTGAACTATTGTATCAGTCCTTTGGATCTATATGCAGAATTGTTTCAGATTCTGTCTAACACCAGGCTTTTAGCTTCAAACTGTTTTTCTGTGGTGCTTCTCAAATCTGAAAGGTCTCCCTCCAGCATGCCAACACTTACCATGACACCACAATGACTGGTATCAAATATGTGTTAGATTAAATCAGATTAGAGCACACAAACATCCTGCATGCCAACCAATGTATTTGAACAAGGATATATTATTACATAATTAGTTCATGAAAATTGTATTTAAATGTAGTGTATATGTCTATGTATATATGTCATCATTATTGAAAATTGTATTTCATGTAGGTTAAGTCAGATGATATAAAGAGAAGATAAGATAATCTCAACATGTTTTTTCCCCCCCTCCCTCAGTCATGAACGGTGCTCCTGGTTCCTTCTAGATCCCTTCTGTGGCAATAAAATGGACCTTGCTTCCAACGTTTGATCACTACCTGAAAGCTCACATGTACAAGTCCATCAAAAAGTGAAGAAATGCATGGAGTGAATCCTACAAGGTCATTTACTAACAGTGAAGGGCAATTAATGGATTGCAAGTCATGACTGGCATTCCTGGGAGCTACAAAATCAGATGGGTGGGAATCAAAGTGGTAAGAGATCTCTCCTGCTCCAGAACACATGAAAGACTGAATTTCATCACTGCTGCCCTCCCTACTTAACAGTGACAGTCCCAGTTCCCACCTCTCTTCACTGGTTTACAATACTCTGACAAATGGATGCTCTCATTTGCTAACTGTAATTCCAAATGATGAATGAAAAGATTGATTAGGAAAACGTTTGTCAGGTAGTCAGTCATTTTTACTATGCATCCTTCAATGTTCATGGACCTTTCCAGGCTATTATACACTTCAAAGTATCGAAGAAGCTTATGATTATCTCCTCAGGAGCTGGCTAAAGCATGAGATTCTTCTTTACTACCTAGTTCATTCAAATGGAGTTAATTCATTTCTACTACATTTATTACATTGTGTGTCCCAAAAGCAAGAATACAGTTTTACTTTTCTAATGCATGCCTGCAAATGGAAATTATCACTGCTGTGGAATTGTCTACAGGCCTGTCTAGATCAGTGATTTGTAAGTCTAGACTCAACTGCATCAATGCAAAGTGCACTGTGCCCACAGAATCTAACTCCCAGTGTTTCTATAAAAAAATGGAGAGTTGAATCAAGCGTAATTAAACTGATGGGCAAACTATGTCATAATTGTATCTGCTTGCACACTTGTCTCTGCACTTCCAAGTCTGCAAAACAACTTCTCAAGCCACTTACCTTATCCAGCCATTCAGCCAACCTGTGCGGTCTGTGCCACAATGGCATCTTAGATTAAATGCTAGAGATAGACCCTCTGTGAGTTCACAAATTATGCACTGAATATCTTGCTAGCACACCTGTATTCTGCATTTGAGAACTTTGGGCCGCTCTTGCCCTGCACCCATCCTCAGTCTTTGATGCTCTCACTCTCTCAGAAGAAGTGGAAGTGCAGGATATCCTTCTATACATTTCTGGTACACATTTCTGAAAAAATTCCTATAATGACAGTCACAAGCTGAATGTTGTGAAATGCTGAATAAACACTCTTTGAAGAATTTCAAAGAGGCTTAAACTGTATTAAAGAGAAAAGCACATCTCAGCAGTCAAGCTACCTGTCCACATCAAGAAAGGTGGAGAAGATCTAAGCAGCAAAGCTGTGCTGGAGACAGGTCAGTCCAATTCAGTCAAGGCAGCTATTGAAATTGCAGCCAGTTTTCAAACTACTTGTCACAACCTGCTTCCAACATGCCTTGCTCCCCACTCTCCTGTGAACTGCATTGCCTATCCTCAGTTCAGCAAGACATCCCTCCTCCTCTACCTGTGCAGGTAAAGAGCTAGAATTTCCTGCCTACGTTCCCATGTAGGTAGGAGGGGCAATTTCTGATGGCATCTTACTACCTGTCCCATCTTTCCCCTAAATGTCACTTGACTGGCATGCCATGCTTGGTATGAGATGCCAGTACAGGCCTACACCTTACTCCAGAGAGAGTCTGTGGATTTGAAGTTGCAAAGACTGGTGATACCCAAAAGTTTTGCATGTGTTCTCCAAAGAACAAAGAGTATTTCACTGCACGAGAGCCTGACAAAAACCCTGACAAAACCCACTATCAGCCAGCTTTCTATGAGTGAGAACAGCGAGACAGCACTGTAAAGAAGAATGCCAGGCACTGTTACGTTTACTTTTCTTCAGGAGCCGTGCTTTTTCTTGGTGCTTGATGTTGCCAACTCAGGCAATGCGTATCCAGCCCCCACAATCTCTCTGCCAATACAAAAGACTGACTGCAGTCTCTCCATTCCTCCTTTCTACCCAGTGCCCTTTGCCATCGTCCCCATGAGCCCCTTTTGTTCCCTGCATGTATAAAGGTGCAACCCCATCACAGGCCCTCACGTAACAGCACTTGTCTCCTCTCCAAGCATGAAGTCCTAGCCCTTTCTTGCATTCTTTTCATCATTCTCAGTTATCAAAGCTAAATGCAAAAAAGAAACCAAAGAGTGTTTACTGAACACCAGTTCCTATGAATCTGTAACAAAATACGTACTGTGTTGTGAAAGTAGAGAAAATTAATAGAGAAAACCAGAGCAGGCTGCTATGTTTGTTAAGTTCAACATTTAAATTGCGTAACAGCATTGTTGTACTAAAAAATCTTTGTAAGAGTTTTTAAATATCATCTTTAATCCTTTTTCTATCAAACTCCTCTTATAAAGCATTTTTTTCTCATCAACTCTTAATGGCATTTTTGATAGTATAATCTATATACGCTGTTAAAAACACCATGTCACAGATTTGTAATATATAAAGCTCAAACAGCATATTAAAAAGCAGAAACTACAAGACACAATCACACTCTAAATGCTATAAATTCAGTGCAAAACCATATTAATAGTGCAAACAACTTTGAGTGTATCTTCTGGGTATATGAATTAATTTTTAGTGACAGAAAATGGCCTGATAACACTTGCAAGATTGGAGCATATAAGGACTTGAAAAGAAAGCTGAAAAAAGACTTAGTATCTCCATGGTATCCAGGAACTGGTTCTGGATATAACTTCCCAAAATTGTATGAGGAAAAAAACCTAACTTTGCTACCATGGAAACAGAACAGTGGAATATAACTGATTGTTACTTGTCTGCCTTTACAAGACTGATTCCTAAAATGTTAAGGCCCTCAATAACATGGGTAGTTTTGTTTCCACCCAAGAAGTAAATCTGCTAGAAAAGGAACAAGGAGAAGCTATTGAGTGAGCTCACCAAGCAGGGGAGAACAGCTCAGGAACGACAGGTATTTCTAAGAAAAGTAGAGGATTAGAGAGGAGAAAGAGAATAAAAGAAAGATCAAGAAGGAAGATACCATGATGCCAGAAAATACAGGGGAGGAGAGGTTTGCTTTGACTAGCAAGACAGCAAACAAGGCCTTCACAATGAAGGGCTGGATCCTGGCCGTGCTAAAGATAACCTTATGAAAAAACAGGGTAGCAAATACTGGGTGGGTGTTACCTTGCCCTTGTTCCCAAAGCGCACATGCAGTCTTGACAAAAGCGCAGCTTGTGGAAATCATGCACATCTTCTCATAATTTCTTAAGTTACTGCTCCTTTGTTCTTCACTGGCAAATCCCACCCTCTTTGGACGCGTCCGAAACGTTCTAACAATTACCAACGCTTGCACTTTCCTCACAGTTTGTTGGGTTGTGCAACAAGAGCCGTGCTCTTTTACTTCACTGGAAGTGTTCCTTCTTCCTGCTAGACAAATATCCTGATTGTAAAATGCATGCTGTTCTCCTCGTTAAACATTTGCTCTCCCTGCCTGCTGTGCCTGGTGCACAGATAACATGGTCACTGGGAGCCAGGTTGTTTCTCCTTTAAAATCCATCAGTGCACCCAGAGATCTCCTCACAGTCCAACACTGTCCACCTTATACCCTTTGCTAGTAGCGGGTTAGCAAGGCAAACCGGCCCACGAGATCCTCCATGCTGTCATTTTGGAAGAGATGTCTCGTAGGCAGCTGCTCTTTGTGGACTTGCCTCAGCTCTTGCCCCCAGCACCCCTGCCTGACACCACCCTTCAGCCTCCTGAAGGCACGGAGTACTGCCATCAAACCACTACTCAGAGTGCAAATGAGTAGGGTTTCTTTTTCCCTCACGATCTAAACTTCTACCGAGAGATATCATTCGCTGTGGTACGGGGGATCTCTGAGGACGGGAGTGCTGACCACTCCAGGCTAAGCTACCATGGAGGCTGACGAACCGCGTCGCTCTCCTGAGGGAGGGGAAGGAAAGCCCTCCACAGCGCGCCCGGCTTCGCAGCCGCCCTTCAGCGCCGCACGCGCGGGCCATACGCCGAGCACCAGCGCGGCCAGGCGGCAGTTCATCTTAAGGGGTTGCGTTTCGCCATCTTAGGCTCCTCCGCCCCCTCCTGCCACGTGACGCAAACGGCCGCCATCTTAGGCTCCCCGCGCCGCCGTCTGGGCTTGCCTGGGTCACGTGGGGCGGGGCTGGTGGCGGAGCGGAGCTGAGGGGCGCGGCGCGGCTGGAGGCTGAGGGGCGGCGGCAGGCGTGATGGGGCAGTGCGGCATCACCTCCTCCAAAACCGTCCTGGTCTTCCTTAACCTTATCTTCTGGGTGAGTCCAGGGGCAGCTGGGGATGGGGAAGGTCGGGGTCTCCGAGCGCGGGGCTGTCTCCCCCTCAGCCGTGCGGTGAGGGGAGGGCTCGGGCCCGGGCCGGCCGTGGCGCGAGGCCCGGCCCTGAGGGTGCTGCCGGGCCGGGCCGGGCCGTCTCGTCGCTGTCCGGTCCTCGCTCACGTACGGCAACAGCTGGGAGCCCCCGCGCCGCCTCGCCGGTTCAGTTTGTATTTAAAAGCTTTCTTTTTAACAGTCGCCTTGTGCCCCTTCGCGGGGCCCCGTGTTTCAGTGGTGGGCGCAGTCCCTTCCTTCCCAGTCCACCCCACCCCCCGCCCCCCAAAGTTCGGAGGTGGATGAAGCTGAATCTGTTGCCTCAGTAGCCTGTCAATAAAGGTTTTACGGAGCATTAGAGATCTTGAGGTAGAGACGCTTGTGTAATTGAATACAGCTTGAGTGGCATTATTGAGATTTTCAGGTCTCTGCCAGTTTAATTTTTGTAGAGCTGTTACGGCCATTTAGTTTTTGGCCCCCTAATTTAAGGACGTCTGTCCCAAATACTTAGCGGTAAGTATGGAGCGCTGTTTTCTTCCTTGTATTTTTAACACAAAATTAGGAGAGAGAAAGAGATAACTTAGGAGTCCAAAAACAAGTCTTATTTTTCACTTCTAGTAACCACAGTTGTATTAGTATTTATGCGTCGCTTAAACCTCCCACGACTAGTCATGCTGATGGTGAGAGAAAAGCTTATGCGGGTTGGTGGAATAGTAGATTGCTGTAAACGACCTTTCTCAGGATGGACATACAGGCTGTAGCTTGGCATTATATTCATTGTAATAACTGGCCTGTCAGAGCAACATAAATCTAACTAAATGGAATCAAATGAAAGAATATTCTGTAGACTTTAAGAACTCCTTTTCTGCATTTAACTACTGTGTTTCTCATCCTCTAATCCCAGCTCCAGGAACAGAAGATCTGTTGTCCCAGCTGTTCAAAGATTTCAGCTTTGAAAAAGTAACAGTGGTAACAAGATAGTAGAACAGAAAAATGTGGGTATATATAGCTACATCATTTAATGTTGAAATCTAATAAGTGTTACAGGATAGATAAATGTTGTCTAATTTTTTTACAAAGGAATGCCTCTCATGGGCGCCTAAAAATGAGTCATCGTCAGGGAAATGCATATCTGTGCAGGGTCACCAGGATTTCTGTATACAGCTGTTCAGAGAGATGGCCAGTAAATATGAGGCATATTTGACTAAGTAGTGCATATTAGGAGTCTGTAATTTTGGCTGAGGTGTATAGGCTCCATTCTTTATCTTTCAAGTATGAGGTAGTTAAATCAACCTTTTAGTACAGCCGTTTGTTTGGAATCTGGTTTGCTGGGTGTGGCTTTTTGTTACATGAATAGTTGCAAATGGCATTAAAAAAGCTTTTTAATAGCTGCTACATCATACTTAAAGTTTTTGACTGGGCTTGTTTGAGTTGCATTCTTAATGGCATCTTGAAGTAGATTTTTCTTTAGTGCTTTGCAGTTTTTCTTTATCTAGCACTTAGAATTTTTAATGACTTTTTTTGAGACAAACTTGACTTAATTTAAAATGGACAGATTGTATTTAGATAGCTTGTAGTTCATGTCAAATTAAAATGGCACTGATCTTATATTCTGTAAACCATCTCCAGCCTAAGAAGTCAACTTGTGCGGATAGCTTTTTGGCAGATAAGTTGCTTGTGCTGGAACAACCTTATGGCTCATCAGCTGCATGTAGAATGAGGCAGGCTTTCTCAAAGCAAGAATTACAAAAATCAATGTTTTTCCTCTCTTTAGCAAGCTATAGCCTAAAAATAGGAAATCTACATACTTTCATCAGAAGTAGTATATCTTCATTTTTAAATGGTAAAAGAGAAAGAAGAATTCTTGATCTAGCATGTTTCGTTTGTTGACTGAGCTGACTGTGTATGTTAACATTTGGTGCCCATCTTGTTGACAATGTAATTGCTTCTGTGCTGTTACAGAAATCTTTTGCTTGTCATTCCTCTTTAGTTCTAATTATCAAAATTGGATCATCCAGGTTTCCACTGAGACTTGACAATAGATAACTGCCTATAATTGGTCAAGTCACTATGAAACCTCATTTAATTGCATTTATAAACTTAATGTGTCTCTATAGGTATCATATATAAATGTTGCATATTATCATCATCTTCACAGTTGTCGGTAGTAATAGCAGGTTGCTTCTGCATAGTTTGCTATCGAAAGTTCTGCAAGAGTAGCTGATCAAAGTGAATTACAACACACACACACACACCCCGCCGTCGGTCTCAAATTTGTGCAAGGATGTGAATGTTCAGAGTGCTTTGGTAGCTGTCTTATGAATGCTAGATGTTCAGAAAATTATCACTTCTGCTGCTGAAGAAAAAGCAGAGATGTTTTTGTTATATTCTGTAGTCTAGCATCTAACTTCTTTTTTAAAAATTTCTTTCAAGCCTTCTGAAAAAGGCAGATCAGGCTTGCTGACAGGTCATAACCATACCCACTCATTATCTGTGACTGCTGACTTTAACAACCCAAACTTCACTCAGTTTGCCAGTGATTCTACAAGTTCGTCTCCTTTTGAAAAGTCTTGTGCTACTTACTAGATTTTCTAGTTGACACTACAAAACAGTCATCTTATTTCTGTATAGTCTCATGAAAACTTTTTTTTGCATCCTGTTAAATTCTTATATTAACTGTACATTCCTACATGTTAATAATTACTACGGGATTATTTTTTTTTTTTTTGAGAAAGTAGGCTGCAGAAACTATCTTCCTTTCACAGCAGGACAGGTGCTAGTTTAGCATACAGAAAACTGGATGGACTTTACACACCTTCCCAAGTTTTTGGTGTGGTACTTTGACAGTTTAGCTGAGTTGTATTTGCAGGGGTGTCCAACATCGAGTACATCTACTGTAGACACATATATTGCCTTAAAAACAAAGTACTGCAGGAAAAAAGCAGCATGAGTAGTAGTCATCAAGAGTAGCATGATAGAGATCTTGCGTGAAATGCTTATTTGAATTTTGGATAATTTGGCAAAGAGTGCATAAGCTCAAAGGTACTTTACAAAGAAATGCATTGATAAGAAGCATAAGTTAAAACTTGCCCTTCTTAGAAGGATCAGAGGAATACAGACCAGATGAATATGTTTCTTAGTGTTTTGCTGCTGTGAATTAGTTTTGGGGTGGATATGATAAATAGCAAAGGAAAAACAATCCTTTGCTTGACCTTTCTTGTCTTAAGTTTGCACAAGATCTATTTGGTCAACTAGTGACTTCATTTTCATTCAGATGATGCGAAGTCCTTTTCTTTAAGGAAAGGAAGTAATTGGAAGTAATTGTTAAGTGAAAGACAGTACATCTTAGAAATAAAAATAATGAAGCTTCTAGTACCTGTATTCTCAGAAATATTTTTGGTGGAGTGGAAATCCCAACGTTGACCAATCTGTCTGAAGATATAGGACGTGGCGTGGTTTTTTTTTCAGTGGGTACAGATTAGAATGACTGGTATGACAGGAAAACATTAAACTGTAGTCACAAAAAAATAGTTGTTGATAATCAGAAATATTTTTTGATATCTTGATGAAATGTTGAATTGATGACCAATTACAAATAAAAGATGATCATAAAGTATTTGAGGATAGCATGGTTTTTAGAAAAAACTTTTGTTAAAGTCTGCATTGATTTGAAAGAGGAAGAAATGAGTTTACCTGGAACAAATATCTGAAGACTGCTGTCAAATGTATTTTTGTGAACTCTTAATTTAAGGCTTCATTGGGTGACCTGCATAGTTCCATTGAAAGCAGTTTGGAGAAATGAGGTAAAGACAAAAATTCTAGGGAAATGTTTTCAGGCTTACGTTTAGGATGTAGGATAGAAGGAGAAAATATTTAGAGATGCTTATAGCCTTGCTTCAGAAAAGGGAGTCTGTCTGGTTTGTATTCTTGAAGAATATATGTACTTTGACAGCGTGCTCTGCTAAAACAGTACCTAATACCCTGTGCTTGCTTTGAGGGTTTTTTTTTTTGCCACCTCTGTGTCCTCCTTCTTGAGAAAAGGAATGAACTCTGCTTCTGCAATACTTTTATAACTCAGTAGTTGTGAACTAATTTGCTCTTGCAATTATTTAACTGACTTGAAATAATTGATTTTACAGTTCACTTGACTAAGCTTTTATAAAACATTCTTTGGAATGCTTGTTTAGAGAAATCTCAATGCTTCAGTTTTGTACAGCAAGAATGCTTTCTACAGTTCTGTGCTCACTGTACAACTTATGTATGCTCACCACAGTACAGTAGCCATAGTATTAGAAATTATGTAGTATTATCTTAGAGGAACTATCTGTGCTATCCTTAGAAGAAGCTGTAGCTATCTGTTTATGTAGTGTGGTTTGGGTTTCTGGTAGAAAAGAATAAAGAAAATGCAGCAACAGGAAAATTCATTGAAATTTAGCAGTAGAAGGAAAAGTAGCTCACTTCCTCTTACACATATGAATAAGCCAAATAATTTTTCTGTTTTACTGGGACTTTGAGAATTGTTTCTGGACTTTAAAAGCTGGGGTAGTGAAGAGACTTCTTGAGAGTTTTTTGGTGATCAAAGACTATAATTGGCAGATGATCCCAAAGGCTGCCTATCGGGGATTACTTGACTGAAGCCTTTTTTGCCCTGAAGGACAGTCACTTCTGCACGTGGAAGTTGAATGTTATGTGCTTCTGCTGCTATGGTAGTGAAGTGAGTGTATTTGCAGGATTGTGTAACGGTGTGGAATCCTGTGCGTTAAGGAAATTAGGATTTAAAACTTGAAGTGTCGTGCCCTCACTGAGTGATTTTCTTACAATATTTGGACATGAATTTTCAGGTAGCAAACATGGGCTAGGCCCTGATTCAGTAAGGCTTCGATTTGCCTTTAAGTAAGATGGTAGTATCACTTATGTTTCCTTACAGGATGAGTTTCAAGTCTTTGTCTGAGATTTTTCAGGACTCTCTGCATCTGGTCTTGTGCTTAAAAGTAGAGCTGATACCTAACAGAAGCAAAAACAACTTGCAAAGCTACATGTGATATCTTTGAGTAGTACATGGAATTTGAAAGGCTGCTTTACTTGGTGAAACTTCCTAGCATGGAGGCACAGGGCAAGGAATCTGGAAACCGTGGAGCATCAGGTCAAGTTACAACCCTGATGACTAAATAGGTGTAAACGAGTGGCTATATTGTTAACATTTCTTCTAGTAAAAAAAAATACTCAGTCTGCTGGTGCACTGCCTCTTGCAATTAGTGATACTTAAAATATGTAATGCCAGATACAAAGGCAGCCTAGCTCAGCCTTTTGCTTTAACTGCAAAAGCATTTGAAGTTGAGGTTTCTATGCATACTGTTACAGAATTGAATTTGGCTAGTATAGACAAAGCAGTCAGGCTTATTTGAATTTTATGTGGCTTTGTTTATAAGCCTTCAAAATATTTCTAACGATGTTACAAAGTTGAATGGAATTGCTGGTTTTCTGCCAGAGGATTTTGTAAGACAGTTATAGCTCAGTGATCCAGTTAAATTATTACTGATGAGAACAAAGTAGAAGAGTGTCAGGAAACCATTGGGTTCTAAGGTGGATGGGCACCAATTTAAGCAAGTAGAGAAAATAATGTCAAGTATGAGTGTGTTTTGTTTCCCAGGGGAGTGAAGAGAGACAAATGGAGTAGCGAAGTGCTCAAAAGAATGTGAGAGAAATAAACAGCTGTAATATCCTATAGGGCCTTTGAAGTTAAAACTGAGGAACTAGATTCTGAAGGACAGATAGCTGAAAGAAAAACTTCAAGAAGCAAATCAGGAAAATTCTTTCTCTGTCTGACAATAATTGGGCTATGAATACTCCAGTGTTGGAGAGGACTGAAAATACCGGAGAAATACAACTGAAGTCAAATAATGTAGTGTGGAAAAAACGCTTTTTAATATACTGTTCTAAGAAGCCCAAAAATTGGGTGGCAAACCACAATACCAGTGTCCCTACTTATGGGTAGGAAATGTTCAGGCTTTGGTATGCATGGAGAAAAGTAACTGTTATGAAGAATGAAACTGATATAACTGTAGACTCTCAAAAATGTCTCCTGGAGTGTATGCTTTCTTTAAAAAAAAAAAAAAAAAATTGTGTCAGACTAGAAAGGCAGTGAGAACAAAGATACACTGAAGTTCAGCATAACAAAAGCAATACACAAATACACAGGCTGGGAAGATGGTCCTAGGACAGGATCCAGGCAGAGAAGATGAGGGACTGTTAGTGTGGAAGATTTTTTTTTCTTACTTTTTTTTCTTTGCTGCTTTTTATCAGTGATGATACACATGGTCTATCTGAATATACTATAGGTGTACTTTACAATCCCTGTCATGAAAGATGTTTTAGTAGTGGAATGAACAATAATTGGGTTTAGAGTGCTATCTGTATTACTACCAAAATTTACCAATCAGCAATGGTAAGTTGGCAGTAGTAGGAATCTATAAGTAGGTGTCCTTACCAAAAAGGTGGAATATTCCTCTTACCTAATTGAACATCAGGTGTGTTTTCTCCTAACATACAATACTTTGCTGCTACCTTAGTTTTCTTGTTCAGAGAGTACGTGTTTTTCTTAAAACAGTGAATAAAATGCAGATTCCAAATGGACAAACACTATTCTTTGGCCTAGTTAATTGAAAGAGTGCCAAAAAAAATTTTAAAAACTCTTTTTTGTGGGTTCTCTTGTGGTCCCAAAGTGAAGAAAATCCGATAGCAAGGTAAACGGCAAAAGTAACATGAAGGACAGTGCTTCGTAAAGATATGGAGTCTTTGGACGAGTTTTCATCAGGTAAGTTTGGGGGCAACATTAGTAGGGTAGTATAAGGAAGCACTGATTTGTAAATGGAGCTGCGGTGTCCATGATTGATACAGAAATCATCAACACAAAAAGTAGTTTAAATATCTTTCTTACCAGTCATCATCTTAGCTAGCCAGAATTTTAGCTTTCAAACTGCTGCAGTGTGTGAGCATTACTGAAAACATGAAAACAGTTCTTGGTGTGTGTTTGCAGCCTACTTAGAAAAAATCAACCAAACAAAAAATCCACCCACAACAATAACAAAAAGCACCTTGAAACAGTTTCAGGTTTGGTGTATCTAGACAGTGTGTAGCTTTGTATACCTCAGTGCCTGTGAAAGGTGAAAACTGACTTTGTGAAACAGGTATGGGCTTAAGAGGCTGTATTATACCAGCCCAAAGATGGGGTGGGAAGTTTACTCACTCCAAGAACCCCAAATTTTAAATATGCTCTCCTATAATGCTTTGAGTAATATTTATCATCACAAGTATCATTGTGTCATTAGATCTTTCAGTTTTCCTTCCAGTTCTTTGCGTACTTGTTTGGCTTTTAACAACTCCTCAGTGGCCCATGCCAAAGGAATAATATCAAGCTTTTTCTGAACTGAGACCTATGTATTTTTAAAATTTCCTTTGATGAAAAGGATGTCTAATTGTTCAAGCCTTTTGCAACAAACTGTCTTCATTGACTGTACTTGTCTTGTCAGTCTTTTAAAGGTTAATTCATCCTAAAATAAGAGTATGCCACTTCAGGTTCAGTACTGCAAGTTAGATGCAAACAACTCTAAAAGGATGTGTGAATGCTGAATAACCAGTCATCTCCCTAGAGCATGCATGTGACCTGGCACAGATTCAGGAACTGCTGCAATATCTATTCAGAGCCTTGAGCAGATTAAGTTCAAGAATTCTTCCTTCAAGCCCTGTTTATCAAAGACTTACTTGAACTGTGCACAGTTCATATATTTGGCTTCCATTTAATGATAGGAAATGCATGATTGTAAATGTGATAGCTTTTTAGTCAAATGTCTTTGACTTGAGCAAGTTCAGACTTGCAAATTTACTGTTTATTCTGCTGGATAATAAATGTTGAGATTTGGATTATTTTGTCTTTTTTTTTTTTTAATTATCCTTGTGTCTTTACTTGTGATGCAGATTTCAGTTTCTCTAGATAATTTCCTTTTTGAGAAGCAAATTATTTAAGCACATGGTACTGGTTTGGTGTTTTGTTTTTTTTCTCTTTTAAAAAGCACGTTTTCAACTTTATTCTTAGGTTGCAACAGGCAATAAATGTGCATTTAACTGGTGCATCACTGATCAATGCAGATTGCATACTTTGTACAGGTAAAACTAGCTCTTTGTCTTTATCTGTTGTCACAGTATGCTTTATTTACATTAACATATAACATGGTACTGTGGAGGTGGAGCAAAACCCGCTTGTGCTGAGGACTTGATGTTGAAACTACTGAGTTGAGGGGAGGGAAAAAGGAAGGACCTCAGGCTAGTCTGGTCCCCTCGACTGAACACCTGTTAGCAGTTAGCACAGTAAATGCACTCATCTTCTGGTTTAGTTTCATCCAAAGTGAGTCCTGTTATGCACTCCGAAGATATTCAGCGATGCAAACCAGAAGTTAGTAAGTGAAAATCATCAAACGATGAGCAAAAAGGATTGCTTCAAAAACACTTTCCTAATCCCAGCTAAAATACTGATTTAGAGACCTCCCCCCTTCCTTGTTTAGAGCAGGCTGAAGAAAACAGTAAGCATTCTGTGGTTATGATGTGAAAGGAAAAGGGAAGGCATTTCGAGCTAACTGGGTACTGTTGCCATTTTCATTGTTCTGCGATAGACTAGGTCTTGTACCTATTAAAAAATAGCATTAAAACTCCTTTACTGTGTATCACAGTTTAATCTTCATAGCTTTTAAAACTTGTGAAAGTGCCAGCAGGCACCTTTGCTTTTAGGACCTCCCCTCCACTCCCAACATTCCTTTTTGAAGTAATTCTGAGGAAGAGATAGCAGTAATTTTTAAGGGTTTGGTCACTTCATCAAGTAGAGGCAATGTCTTCAACTTGCTCATGATTCTAGTGCAAGGTTTATAGACATATGAATGCACGCTGCTGTTCCCAAAATTCTGTAGCTTCTTCCACAGAAACACCAGTTCCACAACATTATTTAGAAGCAAAACGTAAGGCCAAATGCTGTCATGGCAATTAGTCATTATAGTACCATGTGTGGAAAGGATTTAATGAAGTCTTCGGACCAGGCTGCTTTAATCTGAGAAGTCTAAAGAAAAATCTACCTTTCCAATAGTCATTACAAAACACTAATTTTTTTTTAACAAGCACAGAGTGTGGCTTTTCTTAGTTTCTGAGACAGTGTTTAATCTCTGTACTTGTCAGACTCATCTGGCGTAAAACTGCAAGAGCAAAGTTTCTTAAAATGCATGTGCTGCTTGAAGTAGGGAAGGAAAGCTAACACCTGTAGACAGGGTGTTTTTAAAGGTTAAACTTTTATTTTGTTTGAAATGCATTCTTTAAATGTATGTGCTCATGCAGTTTATGAACCAGATCTTTCTTAGAAAAGAAGGAAGCCACTTAAATTTCACACAACAGAGAAGGACAAAGGGGTTCACAAATGGTTCTGATTTCAGTTTTGTGGTATATTTTCTGTGCCTGATGCCAGCCACAGCTGTGTTTTTTCATCTGCCACCTTGCAATATACCATATTTCTAACAAGCATTTTAGTTCTTAGAAATGGGAGATTACATCACTGTCCTGTCATTCACAGGCTTCATTGCTAGGCAACGGTTAATGTAATTCCATTGTTCAGTGACACTACTTTGAATCTTTGCTTTGTGTACAGAAATTGTATGTCTGCATTTTGCCATGTTGTACCTAACATGGTAGGATTTGTATAGTTGGATTAGCATTTCAACATCTTTTGTGCAAAGGGGCAATTTTGTAATAGCTTGTTCACTTCAGATTTTCTTGTCTGGAGAAGATGTCTTGCTGTTGGTCTTTGACTGTTACTGAATTTTCAGTTTCACTACAGTTGTGTCTACATAGCACCTTTTATTAGATGAATCTGAGCCTCCTGAATGCTTTTAAGATTCCTGTGGAGTACACACTTCACTGCAGAAAGAGAGGTGAAATGCATTGTTCAAATCCATGCAGAAGTGATGATACTTTTGAGCTGGCTCTTAATACCTTTTTCTTTGACATATCGTTTCTATAACAGAGTGCTGCAGGGGGTATTCCATATGTGAAGTATTATTCTAGTAGTGTTTGTGCAGCATTGTTTTATAAGAAGTAGTTGCAGTGATATTGCAGTACATCCAGTACATAGTAGCAAACAGTGCTGAAATACTAGGTACCAGTTGTCTTATGGCTTGTCTTGTTCTGTGTCACACTAAACAGGCTGCCCAGGGAGGCTGTGGAATCTCCATCCTTGGATTTTTCAAGACTTTGGACAAAGCCTTGAGCAACCTCATCTGAATTCATTGTTGACCCTGCTTGGAGCAGGAAATTGGACTAAATGATCTCCTGAGGTCCCTCCTGGCCTGAATTATTAATTGGTTCTTTGATTCTACAATAGCATGACCCAGTCTTGTATTACGCTGGAACTAGCTATGTACATCTGCTCTCCTCAGTGCTACCTAGAGCTCAGGGATAGGGGTAGTTAAGGGCCACTGAGTGGGAAAGGAGGGCTGGAGGCAGCCTGCAGTATTCTTCGTCATATGAAAGCTGACATGTAATATTCCAGTTGAGTGAACTCTGGTGTCCAGGGTATGGATTGGATTGTAATGGGGACACTATCCTTTACAGCAAAATTAAATTTGTGAGGTCATAGCTTAGTCATTGCATCTTCTGAGTGGATTGTTTTAGCTTAGCCTTGTATTGGGACATCAGAAAAGTATGTCATTAAATATTGAAATTATATTATCCATCATTGCAAATCAATTGAACATAAGTGCTTCATTTTAATATATAGCAGGACTGTTTCATTCTGCAGCAAGTGTGAAGATGGTTATGAAAGACACTTGTAAAGCAGAAATTGATAAAGCCCTTTATTTTGAAGTAAATGTATGTTAGCTGGCTTGTCATGCAACAGCTGTCTGTCCTTGACTAGGTCTGCTCAGCTGAAAGTTAATGAAAGTATTGATGTGTTGGAATGCCTATAACTGTAAGGGAGGTAGAGTCATGTCAGAATGATGGGAGTGCTTTGTCTTGGTGTCTTAAATCTATATGGTGGCAGATCCATCCTACAGCTCTCATTTGCAGTAACTTTAAGTGATTTGTTTGTTTAATAAAGACGATTTTGCACAACAATCCTTCTGAGAACATCCCTTTTAAAAGTATTGTGGTGTGTGCCTCTAGGTATTTGATTCTGTCTTTTAATATTTGGTGCTTTATATTTGTTCCTACCTGCTTTGTTGATTAAAATCAGTTTTTCCAGTGCTGTGAATGCTTCAGAAAGGCTGTTGTTTCTAGCAGTTCATCTTTCCATAGCAGAGGTTAAAGTTTGCAATGTGTGTATCTATTCTGTTCTAATATTAAATCATGGGTAGGAATCAGCAAAATGGAAGAATAAGTAGTAGGTAAATAATGGCAGATAAAAGAACTGCATGCATGTTCTGAAAAGCTGTTGAATAGCAAATAACTTGCTGCTTGGATGGGCTGGAATCCTGTTCTCAAAAGTATGAGACAGTTTGTGAACATTAAAATATGTAGAAAGTTTAGTTGACAGCATGGGAAGGAAGTACTTGGGAACAGGGAGCAAGGTTTTGGTGCTCATAGCATGATTACCCTCACTTCTTGACTATGCGCCTCAGAAGACTTCCATAGTGTAGTCAAAACTAAATCTGCCTAGATGAAATGTGGTTTGAAAACTACTGGCTGGCCTCCATTTGAGATGTTCCTAATCAACAAATGCTATAACCTGTCAAAGATGTTGAAATTTAAAAACAAATAATTTCTGAGGCAAAGTAGCCTTGCCGAAAGAAGGGTTTGTTGTTCAAAGAAACTTACCATGGTCTTGTGTCTCTTGTAGGCAGCAGCAGGCATACTGTGCTACGTGGGAGCCTATGTGTTCATCACATATGATGACTATGATCACTTCTTTGAAGATGTCTACACACTAATTCCAGCAGTTATTATCATAGCTGTGGGAACACTTCTTTTTATTATTGGACTTATTGGGTGCTGTGCCACAATTCGAGAAAGTCGCTGTGGACTTGCTACAGTAAGTTGCAGAGTTTTTATATGATGATGTTTGGCTGTTGTATATTTGGTCACCTTACCTTTTAATAGACTTCTAAAAAAATTTTTAAGTCTGTTCTAATATTATTTTATGACCTTAAATATTTTCCCCTTATATTTTGTTAGGAACATCTTATTTCAATTTTCTGTTCTGAATAATGGTGTTAAATTAGCCAGAGCTGGCAGCAGCAGGCTCCTCAGTTTTACCTTTTTTAGAACTGTGGTTGTCTCAAAAAAAAATAAAAAAATAAAAAAAAAATCAAGTCATAACAGTTTTTATGTCTCACTTTTATCTGTTCTGTTTGAAAAGCTGAAATTGGACAGAGAAAGGTGAACCAGGAGCCTTCTTGTTTTAAGTATCTTGCATCGAGGTTAACTGAGCGTTGTTATGATGCCTAAATATTTTTCTGTATGGCTTAATTTAGATGCTTTGTTTGCAGTATTTTGTCATGTGTTTCCAAGCATTTTAACTGTAATTTGAGCTTGAGAATTAGGTAGGAGAGAAGAGGTGCCAGCATTTAAACTGTCTGCACTTTTTTTGCGGGGGGGGGTTGAATACTGTGTAGACTTCTTTAGCAGTTTATCTTAAAAGTGCTCTTAAATGTACCAAGACAAATGCATAGCTTGCTGTCTCTGTCAGTTGCTACAGGGCTTAAACTGAGGAAACATTCCCCTAGTCCATCTACCACTCTTAGTAACAGTCTGGATAGCTTCTTTGATGTGACATTTCTATTTATCGAACAGAAAGAAGATTGAAAGAAGCACTTGATTAAAGCACTCCATTATGGTGTTTTCAGTCCTAATGCTCAGCACTTGCCTGACTGGGCAGCTGCTTATTACTTGGTGAAGCTATGAACACTGAAGTTTCTTGAATGAAGTTAATTCTGGACTCATTTGATCAACTTAATTGCCTGCTTTAAGTTATCTGTTAAATCAAAACATTACCTGAAAAATTAGTTTAAATAGCAAAATCTATCTGGAGACTTTCAGGAAGTAAATGGGTAAAACTATTTGCACAAATACTCTTGATTGTATTTTACAGTTTGTGATCATCCTGCTCTTGGTTTTTATCACTGAAGTTGTGGTGGTAGTTCTTGGCTACATCTACAGAGCAAAGGTAATAACTTGTCAATTTCAGTGAACGTGTGTGTTGTGAACTGTTACCAAAATACAGAGGTGTAGTCTTTACTGTGTTGGATTCTGTAGAACTGTAAATGGGTATTTGTTAAGGGAATAAAACCAAACCTCCAAGTGGGTTAATTTGAGATATCAACATCTTAAAATTTAGAACAACGGTATTCTTTAAAGCAAAGCAGAAGGCTTTCTCGGAGGCAAAAAACTAGCTGGAATATATCATTAACAGTTGAACAGCAGAGGGGAGACATGGTAATTGGTACCTTTCCATTTTCCAGATGGTCTTCTAATTTATTTATGCTTTGACTTTGTGAATGATTTAGGTTGTACAATATTTGAACATAGGGCCTATTGGTTTTATACGCAGTAACTTAAATGTTGTCTTGTGTTTTGGTATACAAACTAACACTGCATAATAATAAAATCAAATAGACTGAATGTGTTAATGTATACTGTCTAGCTTTATACAGGTTGTTGACAAGGGTTATGGCTAAAGAAATTGTTACTTCTCCTACTCTTTGTTTATTGGAATTTAAGAAACAGGACCAGAAAAATGAAATTAATTGTGTTTCTAGCAGCATAATACGTAGCAGAAATATACCACATGGCATTAGAGATATCACAATGTAGTTTGAAGAAATGAAGTTTCTAACTTGCACCATTTCACTGGCTTTTGTTATGTCTACATCTAAATTTTGCCAAAAAATTAGCAGAAAAGGTGTGTTTAGCTGTGATGTGTAGTATGATCACATTATAGGACACTCCAGTGATATCTTAATAGCAAGCTGAACTACAACACCATTTACCTTTGGCCTTCTGTGTTTATATAAACCCAGGTCTTACTAGTCCAGTATTCTCTCCTGCTTGCTTTCTCTTGCTATCCTGGAAGAAATGGTGAGACAACCATTAAGTAAAAATCTGGAGTTCTTGCTTGGTTTACAAAGCAAGACTGCCTCGAGTAAGCAGCAATTGAGAGGACCCTGAACCTATGCATTATAAATCTGGCTTCATAACAGTTAGAGTAGGTTGCTTCAACAGAAATGCTCCATCAGTGACGCTTAAATTCAGGATATGTTTTTCTCATGGTCTACGTTTGATTTCTGCTATATTGGCAGTGCACCGAGAAGATCATTTGGGACTCGGAAGCTTGTAGTGTGGAAGTAGTCCTTGGAAGCAACGGAGGAGAGCAGTACAATTTCTGGAGAACAGGAAACATGTTGAGTTCTTACATGTTAACTTGAATGGTTGCCTTCTGCTCCAATACTTGCAGAAGCACAGTGTATTACAGTGTAGTTATTCAGGAATTACTGTGGATCTGATCTGGACTAAGCTGTGGTCATCTTATTCTCTCTATGTGTTCAGTCTTAAAGTGGCTTGCTCTTTTCCAGTTAAGAGCATTCAGAGCAGATAAAAGCAGATGCATAGATCTTTTTTCCCTAGCCCATCTGAAATAACACACTTGAAACACTTGAAAATTTGATTGGTCCCAGCTGTGTGTTCCTGTTGTCTCATTTTTGTCTTGCTACTGTACAGTTTCACAGCTGTAGCTAATGCAGGGTCAGAGCTTGGGGGAAGAGGGAAGGTAGTTTCTTTTTGGTGGCAACATGTTCTTACATTAAGCCATTTGTTGGGAGTCTGTATTTGAAAACTAAATCTTGGATCTTTTGAAAGGACGGACAGGTTTGTTAGTAAAAATGGCAGTTTTCTACTACCCTGCAGTACTTAGCATCTTAAACTATTGTTTTCAATTGCAACAGGAGTGTCAGAAGTAACTTAGAATTTATTATCAGTGAACTGGAAGGTGAAATCTGCTCAGATTTATGATTCCCCCCCCCCCCCCGGAGAAAA